>NW_026606108.1:44972500-45485597 GCF_029834395.1 Sorex fumeus | reverse complement strand
AGGAATGGGAGTGAAGATAGGTCAGCAACTACACCACCTTCACTTCGTTTATGACATTGTTCTAATAACACCAAACATTAGCCAAGCGGCAAAAATGTTGGCCGACTTCAACCATGAGTGTGGAAATGTCAGACTGCAGCTGAATCTCACGAAGACAATGTTTATGAGAAACGGACTAGTTCCTGACAATCCATTCGCTCTCAATGGAATGAACATCTCTGAATGCAGCAGTTATGTGTTATGTGTACCTAGGTCGAGTGGTGTGGAACACTTTCAAGAGCATCAAAGAAATAGCTAAGAGGACGAAGAACCTCCAGGTCTGGGCACATCTCTTCGACTCCAGTTCTTGTCTAGCATGATAATTTCTGGCTGTTAATGTCATACTCGTCCCTTCTCTATTTTACTTACCCTCTGCCCCACAATTTATTCAATTAAATTCATTTAATTTTTTTATTTAGTCACTGTGAACTACAAAGTTATTCATGAATGGGTTTCAGGTGTATAATAATGTCTCATCACCAGTCCCTTCATGGATGTCCACTCCCTCCACCAGCATCCTCTCAGCCTTTTGTCTCCCACCCACTGCCTGTTTCTATGAGAATAACTTTTTTCCTTTGGCTTTTTATGTCACACCTGGTGATGCTCAGGGGTTACTCCTGAATCTTCACTCAAGAATTATTCCTAACAGTGCTCAGGGGGCCATATGGGTATCAAACCTGGGTACCCTCTATACTGTTCGCTCCAGCCCGAGAGTCACATTTTAAAAGTTACATTTGGTTGTATGCTTGGGGGGGAGATGTCAGTATATTCAACCGTGTTCCATTGGTCTACAACTCTGCCTTTACTCCATGGCTTTGAGGCCAGCCACACATGCTAGGGAAAAAGGGAGCTCAGATAGAGAAGTGAACACCAGATAAATGATGTTGGGAGGATCCTCCCAGGATGGTAGAAGCATGCTGAAAGTAAACTACAGACCAAACATGATTATCACCCTTTGCCTCTTTTGCAAATCACGACACCCAATAAGAGAGAGAGAACAAAAGGGAATGCCCTGCCACAGAGGCAGGGTGGGATGGGGGGTGGGAGGGATACTGGGATCCGTGGTGGTGGGACACGGGCACTGGTGGAGGGATGGGTATTTGATCATTGTATAATTGAAACCCAAGCACAAAAATTTGTAAGTCTACAACTGTACCTCATGATGTCTCACTAATAAAAATTAAATAAATAAATAAATAAAAATTACATTGGTGCTGTGCTTTGCAGTACTGTTGATGATAGAGTTTCAAGCATAACACGGACCACCTTTAAGCTCAACTTCCTCCTCCTGATGGAACACTTGTAGCCCATCCTACCCCCACCTCCTTTGCTCCCCCCCCCCCACTCCTGATGGCAGGCTTCCTACTGAAGACCATCTCTCATTCTCTCATGTTCTTTCTTTCCATTGCCTTTGGGCATTTGTTATTCCACCATTGTTTCTTTTTTGATGTTTTGGGACCATACCTGGTGATGCTCAGGGCTTACTTCTGACTTTTGCACTTTTAGGAATTATTCCTGGCGGTGCTTATGGGACCATACTGGATGCCAGGGATCGAGCCTGGATTGGCTGCATGCGAGGCAAGTGCCTTACCCACTGTGTTAGCTCTGAGGCTCCCGTCCACCATTATGTCTCCTTATATCCCATATGAGAGAGATCATTCTATGTCTGCCTCTCTCTCTAACTTTACTCTCCAGATCTGACAAATTGCAGAATTCTATCCTCTTTTATGAAAACCGAGTATCATTGGCAGAGGTCCTGGGTTCCCCTGAACATCCTCCACTAGAAAAATCAATGGAAAACTAAGGGAGAATCATAGGGGGAAGACAAGTCTCTTCTGAGTGCAGAGACTTGGTTTGGACATGTGAAAGACTCAAGAGACCGTGGTCAGCTCTTGTTTTTTTTCTCCCTCTTACAAAGAGGGTTTTGGTGCTTGACTCCATCTCATTCATTGTTTCCTTCCATCATTTCCATTTCAGACTCAGTGCTCCTCAGGATTCCTGTGGTGTGGGAAGCTCTTCGCTGCCCCCTTCCTCCTTTTTCCACTTACAAAGCTGAGCCGCCTGCTCTGTGTCCCACCCGACCTTCCCCTCCAGGGTTCTCCCTCCTTCTTCCACCTTCTTCCACCTTCTTCCACAAACGCTCTCTCCAACACCAATACACCTGCAGCATCATGTACCTGCACACTTGCAAATGGACACCTGCATGCAAAGTCAGCACTTAGGGTGCACTTGCTGTATTATGTATTATGTCTCCTTATATCCCGTTAAAGTTAAATTTCTGTAGAATCAATCTGTCATGGGTTTGACATGAGAGAGGGCAGAGAAAGTCAACATGGGACCAGTGTGCAAAATTAGCACTTAGGGTGTACTTGTATGCCAAATGCCAGCACTAAGACTTGAGTCAGCATCAATCAGTCAGGGAAGGTGTTGTACCTTACAGAGTTTGTAATCTCAACTCAGATTGGCCCCATCCCAGGGCCTGTGCTCTACGCCATGATTTCTTCACAGGTTACAAAGCTTTAGTCTTCCCAGACAGTTCCATGGTATAAAGCTACACGTATCTTTACCATCTGCACCAGTGCCAACCCCAAACACACCGAAGACATCAAAAGTTTTCTCTGTCCTCTGCACACCACCCATCTCTGTGTGCCCAGTAGTTTCAGAAACATCCAGATCCTCTCAGCCCCGACTGCACCCCAGGAGGGCAGGTTAGCTCCAGTGGGATACCCTGTGTTGGCAAAACTGGCAGTTAAATTTCTGTAGAACCAATCTGTCATGGGTTTGACATGAGAGAGGGCAGAGAAAGTCAACATGGGACCGGATTCATTTATTTATTTCTTTTTGGGTCACACTCGGCGGCACAGGGGTTACTCCTGGCTCTGTGCTCAGAAATTACCCCTGGCGGTGCTCAGGGGACCATATGGGATGCTGGGAATTGAACCTGGGTCGGCCGCGTGCAGGGCAAATGCCCTACCCGCTGTGCTATTGCTCCAGCCCCCCTCCAGTCATTTTTTTTTAACCCTTCTTGAATCACACTCTGTAAGAGGTCCCCAAAACCACCCACATAGGAAGTGCATTTTAGTGAAAACTTGAGAAGAAACTTTCATTTGAAGTTTTTCAAGAAAGGGGAGCTTTTTAAAGCAGGGTTTCATCCTGGGCTTTACTCAAAGGCTTCCTTGGCATCAAATCAGATGAACGTCTCCGCCTCAAAAATAAACAAAAAGGTGAACTATGTGGACTTTCCCAGACTCTGCAGGCTTGCCCCCCCCCTCCTCACCGTGCACCCAGGAACGTGCCTGTTTATATATGACCTGTTGGATGATGATTACAGGGTTTGCTCTTTTTTTTTTTTTTTTTAAGTACCTGTCTGATATTTAAAAACGTTTGCTGCATTGATAGCAGCAGATTTGGACCAGATTCGGTATCTGCTCAATATGTTTTAAAAAGAAAAACTTAGCAAATTCATCTGATTGCTCGATTCCCCTTGACTGTAAACACCAAACTGAGAGGATCTAGTTCCCACCTACTTCCTATCCACCCTCCCCACCCCGCCACTCTCTGCCGCTTCTTGTTCCTGTTCTCTTTGCTTCCTTTTCCTCTCCAACGGTCAACTTCCCTCTGTCACAGAGCACTTACTTAAGCCTTTTTTTAAAATTTTTGGGTCACACCTGGAGATGCACAGGGGTTACTCCTGGCTCATGCATTCAGAAATTACTCCTAGTGGTGCTTGGGGGATCATATGGGATGTTGGGAATCAAACCCAGGTTGGCCACATGCAAGGCAAATGCTCTATCTGCTGTGTTATCACTCCAGCCCTCACTCAAGCTCTTTTTTCTTAAGAAAATATTTTAATTTTTTAAAAGTTAATTTCTTTTGTAATCGAACCACAATGAGATACAATTACAAGGTTGCTCATGATTGGGTTATAGTCATACAATGTTCCATTCCCCATCCCTTCACCAGTGTACATTTCCCACCACCGATGTCCCCAGTTTCTCTTCCACCCCATCCCCCTGCCTGCTACTAAGCTGGGACTCTTCTTCTTCTTCTTCTTCTTCTTCTTCTTCTTCTTCTTCTTCTTCTTCTTCTTCTTCTTCTTCTTCTTCTTCTTCTTCTTCTCCTCCTCCTCCTCCTCCTCCTCCTCCTCCTCCTCCTCCTCTCTTCTTCTTCTTCTTCTTCTTCTTCTTCTTCTTCTTCTTCTTCTTCTTCTTCTTCTTCTTCTTCTTCTTCTTCTTCTCCTCTTCTTCTTCTTCTTCTTCTTCTTCTTCTTCTCCTCCTCCTCCTCCTCCTCCTCCTCCTCCTCCTCCTCCTCTTCTTCTTCTTCTTCTTCTTCTTCTTCTTCTTCTTCTTCTTCTTCTTCTTCTTCTTCTTCTCTTCTTCTTCTTCTTCTCTTCTTCTTCTCCTCCTCCTCCTCCTCCTCCTCCTCCTCCTCTTCTTCTTCTTCTTCTTCTTCTTCTTCTTCTTCTTCTTCTTCTTCTTCTTCTTCTTCTTCCTCTTCTTCTTCCTCCTCTTCTTCTTCTCAAAGCAAGTGCTTTAATTCTTGTGCTATCTCACGGGCTTCTGAAGACCATTTTTTTCATTAATTTAATTTTTTTACAATTCGCAGTTAAATTGATTATTTTTACTGCAGTTGAATTTTTAGGGTGTGCTATTTTTACTATATCAGCTGCTAGTGGTGGTCTAGGATTTTTACTGTCAAGTTATGAGGGGGTGCAATAGTACAGCTGATAGGGCATTGGCCATGCACATGGCTGACCCAGATTCGATCCCTGGCATCCCATATGGTCCCCCAATCAATGCCAGGTATAATTCCTGAGTACAGAACTAGGAGTAATCCCTGAGCATTGCAGGTGTAACCCAAATCCCCGCATCCCAAAAAGTTAATCACTTGTAAATCAATCTCTTTTTTTCTGGCTTTTTTGCGATGCTCAGGGGGTTACTCCCAACTCTGCACTCAGTAAACATTCTTAACAGTGCTCAGGGGACCATATGGGATGCCGGGATCAAACCCTGGTAAGCTGTGTGCAAAGCAAATGCCCTACCCGCTGAACTATCCTAACTCTCTCAGACCCCATTGTAAATCAATCTTTAAGCATATCAGGGCATGCAAGGTCACTGATACCCTGGAACATTTGAAGTTTGTGAAGATGCTCTTGGCTGTCGCTGGTCTCTCACTGACCACGCTTTATGCTTCTTTGCTCTCTTTCCTCAGTGTCTCCTATGAACTTGTAATTATGTTTTAAATAGCTAATGGAGGATGGAAGATGGGGGAGGGGCAAAAAGGTAAAGAGGGTCAAAAGGGACAAGCTTTTAATGATAAAAGAGACAAATAATCTTGTTAGCCCCCTCCCCAATGAGACCCTGAGTCACCACCCACAAACGGCTCCTCCAACTAGTCATTAAGCTGCTTAATGGCCATGATCCCAGAGACACGTAAATGAATCTCGGAACCCAGCAGCTTCTGGCAGAAATTCATCTAGACTTCACATTAGGTTTCAGGCACCCCAGGCGGGAAAATGTTTTGTCACTCCACCTATTCCTCCTGGTGGCTTGGTGGCCACCATCTTCCAGAGACCATTGGACTGTCAGGTATGGGCCAGCAGTGACGAGATACGTGGTGGAGCCGATCCTTGTCTGCCCCCGCCCCAACAGACCTCCAGCTACTGATTAAGCTGCTTAATGACCATGATCCCAGAGACACGCAAACAAATCTTGGAACGCAGCGACTTTTGGCAGAAATCCCTCCAGATTTAATTAGTAAAATTTCAGAATTCCAAAATCTGAAATCATATGTTATTCATAATCAGTAATAGAAAACAAATTGTCTAATGTTGTCTTTTCAGTAGGTCTGACTGTTGGGGGAAAATCCCAAATAATGATGGTGGGTCTGGTGTTGAAATATTGAATGTAATCAAAGTAGAGAGAGAGAGAGAGAGTAATGTGGAAATCATCTGCCACACAGGTAGGGGGAAGGTGTGGGATGGGAGGTATACTGGAGTTTTTGCGGTGGAAAATGTGCACTGGTGAAGGGACAGGTGTTTCATCATTGTATAACCAAGACTTAAACCCAAAAGCTTTATAACTGTTCTCACAGTGGTTCAATAAATAAATTTATTTAAAAAAGAGAGGCAAATCATGAGTATGTGCTATATGACAGTTAATAATACTGACTATAAATTTGACAGTTTCTAAGAAAGTAGGTCTTATCAAAAAATATAGTGAAAGTCACTCACAATGAACTGAATCTAGAAGCTTACTGACCCTATCAGGCCAAATGACATAAGAATAAGCACAGCTTCTAACCACTGAGACTGAAAAGCTTGTATACCAAATGTCTGCAACAGTTATTTTTGGTCCCTGCACTTACTGATTTTTTCCCCCACTTGAGTCATGCATATTTGCATTTTTATACAATAAAAACATATTGCTGATGCAATAAAATTCAAATATAATGAAAATATCCTAAATCATTATAGATCAGCTAAGACATTTACAGCAGGAGTTAAATCCTATAACACGAATGGTCTATGCATTAAAGATAGCCAGTAAAATGAAAAATTGCAAAGCTCCGAAACTGCTCTAAGTAAACGTTAATCCACAACAGAAACTACATCTTACAAAAGAAAAAAGGCTGAGATCAGTCATTTCACTTCCAACTGGTCTCCCTCCTCTGATTTGACTGTTTCCTTTCTGATGAAATCAGTGAATGTTTGGATTAAAAACCTGAGCAGGATGCAACCATAGTTCTTATTAAACGTAGGGCAAGTCTGTGCACAAGCTGACGATTTGCTCAGGCTGTTGGGTAACTACAATGTTGTACTTTTGATCACAGGTGGGAAAGTTGCAAAACTCAGTAATTTCCTTAATGCCCTGGTGGGTCCTCGAAGGTTCTCTCCATGAGTAGGTTTTCTAGGATCCTAGGACATGCTTGAGAAACAATGTCTTCTGTTTTATTTGGAGGGTGGGAGATACATCATGGGATACTTAAGGCTCAGTATTCTGGGGTGACTACTGACAGTGTTCTGAGGACTATAAGCTCCAGAAGCTCTTTCTGGCCAACCTCTAGTCCGTTTTATTATTTACTTATTTATTGCTTTTTGGGTCACACCCAGCGATGCTCAGGGGTTACTCCTGGTTCTGCACTCAAGAATAACTAGAGTAACTATCACTCAGTAATTACTAGTTCAGGGAACTATATCGGATGCCAGGGATCAAATATGGGTCAGCTGCATGGAAGGCAAATGCCCAACCCACTGTACTATATCGCTCTGGCCCCTAGTCCTGTTTTAAATACTTCAAATTATTTTCCTAAAGCTAACTGTAAATTGTATTTGTCAAATCAATTAGCTATTTTGTGGTCCCCGTGGTGGTGCTAATTATACATTAACTCTAGGGAATTAAATGTTCTTTCCTCGCTTGTCCTTGTAAATTGTCTCTCACTTCCATGACATCTCTGTCCCATGACAGGGGTCAGAACTAAGTCTGTGTTGTACTTTTATGCCACAAGTAAATGCATAATAAATAGTTGTTCAGTGATGAGGATTAATCCCTTGTGTTTGGAATTCTCATCACATTCTTAGGGTGAAAGCTTGGGACTTGGAGCCCACACACTTGTTTGGAAACTTTCCTCTGCCATTGCCACTGTGTCAGTGGGTATTTACAGCTCTGAGTCCCAACACAGTGCTATCAGTTATATGAACTTCCAGGATGGTCATAGGTGTTGGTAGGACTCAAAAGAGAATTTGATTTATGAAAGTTTCTAGAAAGATATTAGTTGTAAATATCTGAAACTTCTTCTTCTTCTTCTTCTGCTTCTGCTTCTGCTTCTCTTCTTCTTCTGCTTCTCTTCTTCTGCTTCTCTTCTTCTTCTTCTTCTTCTTCTTCTTCTTCTTCTTCTTCTTCTTCTTCTTCTTCTTCTCCTTCTTCTTCTTCTTCTTCCTCCTCCTCCTCCTTCTCCTCTCTCTTCTCCTCCTCCTCCTCCTCCATCTTCTTCTCTTCCTCCTCCTCCTCCACCACCACCACCTCCTCCTCCTCTTTCTTCCTCTTCCTCTTTCTCCTCCCCTCCCCCTCCCACTCTCCCTCTTCCTCCTCTTCATCTCCTTCTTGTCCTCTTCTTCCTCCTTATTCCTTCTTTCTACTTTTGGGTCATATCTGACAGTACACAGTGCTTACTCCTGGCTCTGTGCTTAAGGATCACTACTAGATGGGCTGAGGGGACCATATGTGATGCCAGGAATCAAACCTAGGTTGGCTGCATGCAAGGCAAGAGTTTGATTCACAGTGCTATCACTCTGGTCCTGAAGTCCTTCTTTTGCCTAGAAGTAATTTATTTACCTCTCGCTCTTTCTCACTGTTTACTCTCTCTCACTGTTTATGCAAACTTGTTAGAGTGGTTAATAGCATATGCTTTTGCCTGTGGCATTTCAATAAATAAGAGTGTGACCAAGAGCAAGTTAATTAAATACTCTGTGCTTAGTTTTTTCATCTGTAAAACGGGGATGGTAATAATAGCACTTACTCCATTGGATCACTGTGAGCACATACTGGGAAAATGCTTATAAAATGCTTCAAAGAGTGTGACACAGAGTAAATGCTTAGTAAGGATTAACCATTATCACCTCACCAGGCCTCTTATTATCCTCATACTGCATCCAAAGGTCTAAAACTGCGCCCAACCCCAACACCTGGCTTCTCGGAAGGAACTATTCATTCCAATCTGCCCTTGACCTGACTCTCAGCTCACAGTGTAAATTGCCTGAGGCTTCTGTGGGCTTGGGCCTGTGCAAGACCCAAGGACCCTGTGTACTTTTAAAAGGGGGTGTGGTTTGGTGATTACATTAGAATAAATAATAACAATTAACATTATTTGGTGCCTGATTCTGTGCAAAGAACTATAAACCTATTATTACCCCCATCCTGACAGATAAAGGACACAGAGGTGATGTTTTGCCCCAGCTGGGGCTTGGGGGAAGTTAGAACTTAGGTTCAGGCTGTTTACACTCTTAACCTTCATATCATTTTATTTGTTAGAGATTTTCTATAAGAAAAGACTATTTAAATTAATATTTTACTGAAATCTTGATGCTAAATTAAAAAAAAAATTTTTTTTTGAATTTTAGGTCACACCCAGTACACCCAGTGATGGCTAGAGGTTACTCCTGGATCTGTGCTCAGGAGTCACTCCTGGCAGCCTTGGGGGACCATATGGAATGCCAGGTCAGCAACACGCATGACAAACGTCCTATGGGCTGTACTATCATTCTGGCCCTTTGATGGTAGATTTTTACCTTTGATTTCATTTAGTAAAGCCCAGACCTTGAAACCATGAACAACCCTTCCTGCAATAACACCCAGTTAATCTGAAAAAGAGGCAGAAAGGAAAATACATTTGAAATAAAAAGAAAGGTGACATAGACGGCGCTTCTCTTTCGGATCAGAAAATGAGAGATGCCAAAGCAAAAATGAAACTAAAAGTGAGTCAATATGCTGGAAACACATTCCTTTGGTTTTTAATAACAAAGAGAATAATCTCCTAAATATATCCAAAATTGAATTGCTTTGGTTTTGGGGGGAGTGTGTGCGGGATATCTAGTGGTTCTCAGGGATAATCCCTGCAAAATGTTTGGGGATTATTCCTCTGGTGCTTGGGGAGCCATATTGTGGCTGGGCTCAAACTTGGGACTCTTGCATGCAGACCATGCACCGCAGCCCTTGAAGTTATCACCTGGCCCTTGTTTTGCTTTTATGGACAATTTATGGCTGTAAATGAATTCTAAAATCTCCTTGTCCTGCTAGGACTGGCTCTTTCATTTGCAACATTATCTTTAGGATTTGAATTGATGAGTAGATCTTGTTGAAGATTTGTTAAAGAAAAAGCCTCCCACAGAGCGGTCCAAATGTCATAATGTCATTCTCCAACCTCAACCACTCTTTAACTTTTGCTTAGAATTAAAAATGGCCTGGAGTTAACCTCCCGGTACAAATCTCGGCCACTATTGGGTGTTAAGCCACACATGCTAGGGGAAAAGGGAGCTCAGATAGAGAAGGGAGCACCAAATAAAGGGTGTTGGGAGGATCCTCCCAGGATGGGAGAAGCATCCTGGAAGTAGACTATAGACCAAACATGATTGCCACTCAGTGCCTCTTTTGCAAACCACAACACCCAAAAGGAGAGAGAGAATAAAAAAGAATTCCCTGCCACAGAGGGAGGGTGGGGTGGGGGGGATGGGGTGGGAGGGATACTGGGACCTATAGTAGTGGAAAATGGGCACTGGTGGAGGGATGGGTATTTGATCATTGTATAACTGAAACCCAAGCACAAAAATTTGTAAGTCTACAACTGTACCTCATGGTGTTTCACTAATAAAAATAAAAAAAATAAATAAAAATGGCCTGGAGTAGAACCTAAGTTAAACATTTTGGTGGTATCTATTAAAAACCAATTTGCTATTTGTTTAGCTAGTTATTTTGGCTACACTTGGCAATGCTCTGGGCTTACTCCTAGCTCTGGGCTCAGAGGTCACTCCTGACGGGGCTTAGGGGCCTAGATGGAGTACCAGGGATTGAATCTGAATCAGCTGCATGCAAGGCCAGAACCTTACCTGCTATCCTATACCTCTTCAGCCTCTCTAGTGAAAATTGAAATGTATGTTCCCTTTCAGTAATTTTACATTTAGAAGTTGACCCAGGAGAAATGCTACAACGTTATATATAAGGACACTTAACTATTACACTGTTTGCAATTGAAAGATCAATGTAGCTAACCTAAATATCCCTCAGGAGGGGACCGATACTATATTTCATAATGTCATTAAACAGAGGAATGTATAGGTGAGAGTTGCAAGCACTGGAATGGAGACAAAGGAGGAAATTGTAGGCAGAGCTCCAAGTATTATCAGAGGATTTTGTAAGGATAGGCCGCAATGATTGCAGATTCAAATGCATGCGGGGGCCAGACTGGTTTTATAAATGGGTCAGGTCTGGGCTACATCAGCGTTGAGTGCACACCAGAACAGGCACTGTGTGATCCTTGCTGGCAGGTGGTAGGCCTCTAGATTTCCCCAGAAACACCACTAATATAGTGCTTTCCATGCCGCTGTGTCATAGTTTCACAGTGGATTTACTTGTCATCTTCAAATGTCCATGAAAACATCTCAGTTCCTGCAACTTCTTGGAGAAGTTTTTTCTTTCTTTTTTTTGGGGGGAGGGGGGTGTATTGAAAGTATTGCAAGGAAAAACGTATGGGATGTGGTCATAGTCCACAAACTTATCTGTTGGCTGGATTTGTCTAGGAGACTTAGGGCTTATCAAAGTCTGAACTACCCTTAGCCCAAGGCTGTGTCTGAAGAATCAAACTGTGGCCCTAAAGAAGTGCAAGGTCTTAGCCCATCCAGGCGCTGCTTTATGCGTGAATGTTGTTTGGTTTTGTGTTTGAGCACAGTGAGGACGAGCTTGGTGGCCGGCGGTGAGTGTGAGGGGTGTGAGGTCTACACCCAGGAGGAGCGCATGCTCAGCCCACTCCAGTGGCCTCTAAATCCATGTCCTTGCCCAGGTCCTGGACACAGGCCCTGTCCCGGTGGGAGCCGAGAGGGAATGAGTGGCTGTTGGAATTTTGAAAGTCTGGCGGGGTGGAGTGGGGGTGGGGGGCTTTGGCGTGGGGTCTCCCCTGAATTGGGCCACGTGTAGCAGGGCTGTGAGGTCCTGGGAACCCTCGTGACCACCCTGAACCTCTTCCTCGGGGAATGGTCCTGAGCCAAGACTCACCCAGGCAGAGGCAGAGCCTGGAGCTGGCCGTGGTCCGTTTCCTTGCAGGAAGAGTATACGCACCTACCACACGAGGGTTGGTAGAATTTGTCTTGTGGATGAAGCAGTTCTCGGGTTCCAGTGGGAGGAGCTTCCTGCCCTGGTGTGGGGGGTCTCAGCTAGCGGACCTCAGCTTGGCCTGTCCCTCCAGTCGCCCCGTTGCCTGTGTCTGCCGGGGGTGTCTTACCAGCTGCCTACGAAATGATTTTCATCCCTGCTTCCTGCTTCTCCCACTTCAGGCCATGGACAGAAGTCAGTCCCCGCTGAAAGCCTTGGCGGGAGGGGGTGATCATTTGCACCCCATTTTCAAGTAGTGGTGGCATGGATGTATGAAGGGGGAGATTGAGATGCATGAGGGGGACCGTCACTTCAGATCCTCTCATCCCATGGGCACAGAGTCTTAGTGAGTTTTTTTTGGGGGGGTGTCTGAGTTTGGGCAGGGGACAGGACTTCGGGGTTGGGGCTGCACAGGAGCTGAGGGGATTCTCAGTGGCCACACTCGTGCTCCTAGACCCCAGCCCAGGAGTCACAGTCTGTCCTGTGCTGGCCCAGTGGGCCAGGTGGGGGTCCCTGCACCAGAGCCACTGTCTTCTGGTTCTGGGCACACACTTCTTGCTCTGCATTCAGGGTGGGGGCCAGGCTACCAGATGCCACATGACATCCTGCCTCAGGGGTGCTTCCAAAGGGTGTGGAAGCCAGGACAACTCCAATCAGGCGCTCCTGCTGCCCCTCCTCCAGGGGACCTCAAATAGGGCAGGACTGCGGCTGTGGGTCCCCACAGTCCAGTACAGAAGGTTCCACCCGCGGGACGCCGGGTCTTGCCTCTGTAGCAGCTGAATACCCCGTCAGCTGAGCCTTAGTGTTCTGGGTCTCTCCCTCCTCCCCTCCACTCACCTCTTCTCTCCATCCGCTCCCTTGCCCTCCCCTTCTCTTCCCTCCCATTCCCTCACTCCCATCCCCTCCCCTCTTCTGCTCTTCTCTCCTCCTCCCCTCTCTTCTCGAGGGTTTTAGGGCTGAGAGAGCTGGTCTGGACAAATGCTTTACACTTGGTCCAGGTTCAGCCTCTAGCCCCATGCTCTTTTTCCTTTTTTTTTTTTTTTTCTTTTTGAGGGCAGGAGGTGGAGGTAGACCTCTCAAAAGGTGCTCAGAAGCCTTGGAGAGCTGATTGGCACTTTTCACCACTGGGCTGGGGGAATTCAAAGCAAGTATCAAGGATGTAATGCCCCAGGGGATTACCTGGGCCCCCCGGGTGTCTCGGGGGTCTCCAGGGCCATATGCGGGGATCAAACCCTAGAAAAACTGTATTTTCTTTAAGTTTCCACTATTTTAAAAATAGGGACCACACCTATTGATGTTAGGAGGGAGGGTCTGGGGCCCCTTCGCTGATGTTTAGTGCCTATAGTCTGGTGGGTCAGTACTGTGCTCAGTGTCACTCAGGAGCCACCATGATCTCCTCAGCAGTGCTCAAAAGACCATGGATGCTGGGTATGGAACTCAGTGCGTCCATATGCAAGGCCTGCGTTCTACCACTGGAGCTATTTCCCTCCTTCCACTGGCATCTTTTTTTTTTTCATTTTTGGGTCACACCCGGCAATGCTTGGGGGTTCCTCCTGGCTCTGCATTCAGGAGTTACTCCTGGTGGTGCTTGGGGAAACCATACGGGATGCCAGGGATTGAACCCAGGTCAGCCGCATGAAAGGCAGACGACCTGCCTGCTGTAACAAGTTCCTTTATCCAGTCATCTGTGGATGAACATCTAGGAAGATTCCTTTTTTGGATTATTGTGGATGACACTGCTATGAACATAAGGTGTGGAAGCCCTTTTGAATTAGTGGTTTTATAGGAACAGTATATGACTTTCTTTCTTTCTTTCTTTCTTTCTTTCTTTCTTTCTTTCTTTCTTTCTTTCTTCTTAAGGAAACACCTAGTTTGTTTGTTTGTTTTGTTTTATTCATTTATTTTTTTTAATAGCCATTGCACCAGTTTACAAAGACCACCAACAGCATGCGAGGGTTCTTTTATCCTTCAGGTCTTCACCAATACTTGTTTTTTTTATCTTTTTGATAGATGCCATTCTCACAACTCCATAATGCTACCTCATAGTAGCTTTGGAAAAGAGCATGTTTTAGAACAATCAACTAGTGTGCTGAAAAGAAACAGCAACTTGTTACACACACACACACACACACACACACACAGCAACCTATAAAACAATGACTGAGGAAACACTTACTATTAAACCACATCTAGGTTTTTATATCGTCTCATCTACTTCACTTTAGAGACATTTCATGACATGTCATACGTAGCTTGCAACTTAATTAAGCCATCGGCTGGCAAGGTTGCTGGCAAATTCCACTGCAGTTTCGAGGGTGTGTATGTGCTGTGTGTGGGGAGCTGCTTAAAGCCATCCATAACATTATGATAATCCTCCCGGATGGTGCCAGCCTTCTGACTGGCAGTCCAGCCCCTGGCACCATTCCCACATCCCAGGGTTTTACTTCCCACCCCCCGCCTGCACCCTGAGGGGCTGTTACCGACCCAGGAGGGGAGAGCGAAGCATGCTGGGTGCTGGTTACCCAAGAACTTGACTTCCCTGTCTCACAAGGAGAAAGGGGAAAACCCGTGGATTTTTGGAGAAGGGGAAGGCGGGAGGGGCGGGCAGAGCAGACTGGGGCAGCGGGTAACACCCTAAAGCCCCACAATTGCTGTCGTGGTGGTTTTTCCACCCCGGAGCAGGGAAGCTGACCAGCGGCTGCAGAAGGGCTCACCCCTGGCTTTCTAGTCGTTGTGTCATGAGCCACGTGTTTCTGATGATGGTGTAAGTGTGCCCCAGGGAGGCTGGGGGAGTTCGGGCCAGGGAGGAATCGGGCCAGGGCACAAGGGGCAGAGTGGGGGAGCTGGGAAAGTTATTGGATTGCAGAACCCCCTACTAGGTGTGGGCTTCAGACCCAGGAAGGGAGATGAAACATTTCTGCTTAGCAACTGGCACTTGACTGATGGTTGATACATACGACATTTCTAGTGGTCTAGGGTCTGACAGTCAGTTCCAGAGGATGTTTAGTGCCCCAGACTCTGTAATGAAAGTCCCATGCTGACAAGGCCCTGATGTCTTTTATTGTTGGTGGGGGTCAACTGCCCTGGGTGCTTGGGGAGGGCGGTGCTGCGGGAGGTGGTGTGTGTTACCAGGGATTGAACCCGGACCCCCGCATGCGAGACCTGTGTTCTACCAGCTAGCTATATTCCCAGCCTCTTCCTTATCTCCAGAGTTATGGTATCAGCGGGCTCCCCAAAGACATGATTTTTTTTTTTAAGTTTCTGGAATCTTTTTCTGTTGCGCAAGAGTCTGTACCAGGTGACAAAGACATGTTTTGCTTCAACAGACCACAGTCTCGTTGGTGACTTGTAAAACAAACCCCGGTGGCCCCAGGGTTTTTAAGTATGTGAAGGATGGATATTCCCACTGCGGAAATCATAGGCCTGGCTCTATATTCGGGAAGGTGGATGGCACAGATAGGGCACTGGGTGACCCTGAGGCCCCATAATGAGCAGTCTGGGTCACAGATCTCAAATGAGCAGCCTCTTCCCCTCGCTCATCTGCACCCACCCACCCAGTACTTAAATTCCTCTTCGTCATCTCTTCTGGGGCAATCCTGCTGCCAAATGCTCCCCGGCACCCCAGACCGCTGCCATACAGCTAGGGCAATGCTTAATATTGCACTGGGGATAATAGTGTGGGTTCGGGGGTCAGAGCTGGGCTTCTTCTCAGGCCTTGACTTGGAGTGTATGACTCAGCTCGTCACCACGTAAACCTCCATTTGCTTATCTGCACTGAGGGTAGTTAGTGCTTATTTCACAGGGCTCCTGTGAGGGTAAGGAGTGAATCCAGGACTCCGTGAATGAAGGTTATTGTTATGACGGGTGGCGGGTGGGGGCTTAGGACTTTAGTGTTGGAAGCAACTCCCACCCATCCTCACTGAGCTGCTGCGTGTTCTGAATTACGAAGTTGATTAGTGGGGCCTAGATTCTCTTTGTTCTCCAGTTTGTTTAAGTGGCTTTTGGTGGTTGGGAAGGGAGGTGGCTTTGAAAGGCTTATGAGGAGTTTGACCCCACCTGACCCCCAGGCTGGCATCCCAGCGCTTGTGAGCAACCAGGGTCAGCAGTGTTTCTCAAAGTGGGTGACACTGCCCACTCATCCAGGCATGTTGGGTGCTGTAGTAATTTGGGGTTAGCAATTAGGGCATTCTGTTTGCTTCAAAAAGGCAGATTTCTAGGGACCACTAGGCAATTTGTTGTTGTTGTTTTGGGGCCATACCCAAACGTGCTCAGAGTTTATTCCTGGCTCTGTGCACTGGAATCACTCCTGTTTGGGCTTGTGGGGGCCATACGCAGTTCTTTTCTTTTTTCTTTCTTTCTTTCTTTCTTTCTTTCTTTCTGTCTTTTTTTTTTTTTTTTTTTTTGCTTTTTTGGATCACACCCAGTGATGCACAGGGGTTAGTAATGGCTCTGCACTCAGGAATAACTCCTGGCAATGTTCGGGGGACCCTATAGGAAGCTGGGACTTGAACCTGGGTTGGCCGTGTGCAAAGCAAATGCCCTACCAGCTGTGCTATCGCTATCGCTCGAGCTACACCCCATACACAGTTCTGAGGCTTGCTTGAACCTGGGTCTGCTGCGTGCAAGGCAAGCTCCATAACCTTTGTACTATCTCTCTGGCTCTGTGCTTTTTAAAAAACTTTCCTTTTATTTTCTTTCCTGAAAAAGGGTCGGTAGGTCAAACAAGTAGGAGAACCTGTGGGTTAGTGCCTTAAGCTGTAGGACCTGTTCTTCATGGGCTGGGAGGGACACCTATGACTTACACCTGGTGCTGGAGCGCAGTGAGGGGTGAAGGGAGCCCCACTCTCTTTTGCTCCTTGAGGGTGTGTGTTCCTGGCAGGCAGGGTTTCTGGCTTTGATTAGAGACTGTGACCTCCATGGAGATTATAAGGCAAATCCTGTGGGGACATAAATAGCAGAGAAGCAAGGGGTGCGGCGGTGGGGGCGGGGGGCACAACTAGACTTCCTGAGCTTCTGTCTCTGGGTGGGGAGAAGTCCCTGGGTACGGGGTGGGAACTGAAGGTCTAGTAGAGGCAGGGAGCCCTCTGCTATATGCAGGGAGCACAGAGGCACCCCATGTTCATGGGTGTTCTCACAGCCACTTGCCGACACTCTGACGTCTCCTTCTGTCCTTCTTCAGAGCCGGAGATTGCTTCTCTTACCCCTGACAAGAGTTCACAGCTGAACAGCAGAAGGGCTTGGATAGCTGAAGCATAAATAACACAAACAACACAAATTGGGGGGAGGTGGGGAAGGGGAATGGATGAAGCATTCTGATGAACACTTCTGTAAAGACGCATCCGCATGGCCAAGGGGCACGTGAAAAAATGGTCTTCGTCACCACTTCTACTAGGGCAAGAAAGTCAGAACCACAGCCAGATAACATCTCACACCTGGAACGAAGCTTCTAGCAAAAAGGCAAGAAATAACAAGTGTTGGCAAGGGTGGAGTGCGGGAAATTCTTGTCCCTACTGGTGGGAAGAGGGTGCAGCTACTATGGAAACTGGTATGGAGATTCCCCAATGCATTTGGAATAGAGAAATGCCATCTGATCCAAGTACCCTGAGAAATAGGAAAGCATTAATTCTAAGAAATATATGCATATGCATTGTAGCTCTGCTTTGAGTACCTGAGATATTTATCTATCTATATCTAGACACACTAAGCATACTATTTATATATGCAAAATGATAAAGTATTGTCATTTGCAACTATAGGTATGGACCTCAAGGGTTTCAGGCTATGAGAAGTGAGTCAGACCTATAAAGACAGACAATACAGGATTTCAACCAAGTGAACAAGATAAAGGAGGAAAACAAACACGTAAAACAAGCCACACTTTTATTTACTTATACATTAAAATACAATGTTTATTTTTTAAACTTTTTAAATGAATTACTGTGAGACAGACCACTACAAAGCTGTTCATGATTGGATTTCAGTCATACTGTATTCCAACGCCCAGTGTACATTTCCCAGCACCAATATGCCCAGGTTCCCTTCCGTCACTGCCCACCCTCACCCCCTGCCTACCTCTACAGCAGGTACTTTTCTTCTCTCTCTCTCTCTCTCTCTCTCTCTCTTTCTCTCTCTTTCCTTTTGGGCATTGTGGGACAAACCAATCTTTTAGATTATAAAAACAAAATGGTGGTAGAAGCACTTATTGGTAGTACTGAGCTAAGGATTCCTGACATAAGGGACTCCATCTTTATTCCTATCCTAGCCTGTCAGCAGGAAGGGAACACCTCTGCATTGTTGCAAGGGGCAGGTGCAACCTATTAACAAGTTCATCCCATAAACAAATGGTTCAACTCTCAGAATCACTAGGCACCCCCCAATCCCAATCTGAAATTCTGAATTGTTCCCCATAATCTCAAGCCAATTGCTCCCCATGACCATAAGGCAGTTTAACCATAAACTAGCTTATTTTGCTTTTGCAACTTGCTTTGCTGATTATATCTCCCATAGACCCATTATTTCCCTAGGATGTAATTTTTTTTCCTTTATAGACTAAACCCTGACTGTCCTCAGGGTTGTAAATTCTTTGGGTTGCTAGTTCCTCAAGGTCGCTGGCTTCTGTAGTAAAGACTCCTAATTCGGCCTCTCTGGGTGATGCTCATCTGTGTCTTGTGAAACTCTCTTACAAGAGGAGTATTGAATGTCATGTGACTGAATTTTTTTAAAGGAACCAAATAGAGGTTAGGAGAGGAGGAACAAGTTGGGGGAGAGTAAATCAGGCACAGGGGTGTATAAAAATGAAACATTTGCTGATAGTAATATTAATAAAACCCCCCTCAGGGTACTGTGTTGACTCCAAACTAAGTCTTTTCTTTCTTCCTTCCTCTTTCTTTCTTTCTTTCTTTCTTTCTTTCTTTCTTTCTTTCTTCCTTCCTTCCTTCCCTCCTTTCCTTTCTTCCTTTCTTTTCTTTCTTTCATTCTCTCTCTGTCTCCCTCCCTCCCTCCCTCCCTCCCTCCCTCCCTCCCTCTCCCTCCCTTCCCCTCCCTCCATCCCTCCCTCCCTCCCTCCCTCCCTCCCTCCCTCTCCCTCCCTTTCCCTCCCTCCATTCCTCCCTCCCTCCATCCCTCCCTCCCTCCTGTCCTCCCTCTTCCTTCCTTCCTTCCTTCCTTCCTTTCTTTCCTTCCTTCTTTCTCTCTTTTTTTCCTTTTTTTTTTTGTCCCACCCGGTGATGCTCAGGGGCTACTCCTGGCTCTGCACTCAGGAATTACTCCTGGTGGTGCTCAGGGAACCATATGGGATGCCAAGGATAGCACCAAATGTACCTCCTGTTGTACTATCACTTCGTACCCTATAGCAAGTCTATTTTCTTTATTTGAAAGTGCAAGTATCTTCGGGAAAGAGAAATTTTGTTTCAGGTGCTCAGAAATAGGACTGATTCTGGTAGACTTTGCTAAGCTCTAGGCTTGGAATCAGAAATCCTGGAGTTGGACCCAACAATTTTACCTTTACATGGCGAGGCCAGAGGCCACTGTTAGTTTTATCTATAAAATAAGAATATATGTGCTAATCTGCCCACTGTTAATCTGCTAAACTGTTTTCTAACCTTCAAGTTCTGTGAATGGAATTAGGAAAGTGACATTGATGTCATTGATCATATAGTCTCCTTGGGTTACCATATAGTTTTCAGCCAGGGCTGGGCCCTTACTCTGAAATAGAGAGAACGAGGGAGCGTGGGGATGCAGACAGGGGAAGGATGGCAAGGTTTTTTTGGTTATTCCTCCGGGTTCATCCCTACTCCTGAGGCCAAGCCCAGAGGCATGAGTTCCATCATTTCATCAAAGCATCGCTTGACCCAGGGGGAGGATGTGGATGCTCCCTTCACCCCTGTGATGGGCAATTACCACCTGAACCTTTCCAGCTGGGAACTTCCTAACCAAGGGAAGTGTTCTCTTTTCTATTCTCTTTGTTGCCCGGTTCCCTAGCACCTAGTCTGCCACGCAATGGGAATTTTGTCAGGGACAAACTCAATCAGTGAATAGGAAGCTATTTCTCTTTGGGGACATCACGCTCCTTGTCTGTATTCTGTACACTTACTCGCTTTCTCACACCTATTCTCTTTCTCAAACGTCTTTAAAGAAATCCACAGCTCTGGGGAGACTGGGTCATGGAAACATAAATACTCAGGTCTTAGAAAGCAATAGGAAAACCTGGGAAGAACAAGAAGCTTTTTCTTGATTTTCTAAATTGATTGATTTTCTAAATTTTCTAAGCTGCTTTCCTTTTGGATACATCTGTGACCTGAGAATCAATTTTGAGGCAGAATGGGAAAGTGGAAGAGGGCCCCAAGGCAACACTGTGGACCATTTTTCTGTCTTGATTCCACATATATCATTCTGTGGCTTAAAGGAGACAGTGATGCTGGAATCTGAGTTTTCTCAACAATGACAGTCAGCATGAGACAATATGGCTCTGGCACCAAGAGTTGTTAGTGGAAGATTGGAAACAGAGACGATGTGTGTATTTTTTGACTGCTGCCATGATTTTTAAGTCAGGGAGCTTCTTAATTTTAGCTTGGTTTCCACTGTTACCCCCATTACCTCATAGGATAGCGACAACGACAACGTGGCTGAGGGCACACCCTATCTTGAAGGGCTCTTTTTTACCACACCATGAGGTATTTTTTCTCATACCATTTTTTCTCATTTCCAAGGTCTGTTGTCATCTGGACCCCATTTTATAGATGAGAAAACTAAGGGTGAAGTGATTTCCTCATGCATATCTGTGTGTGAACCTTGTCGAAAGTCAGGTGGGATGGTTCGCATTCCTTTCCACCTGCAAACTGTCTCTTTCGAGAAGTATCCAATGGAGTTAATAATGAGATTGCAGGTACCTCCCTCTAAGGCGCTTTCTGGGAAGCACCCCAGAAGTCCCAATTTTGCTTATTTCTGTGACAAGAATGCCTTCTTAGACTGACACCTTCCATCCAGGGCTCCCTCATAGATTTCCCTGTCAACTCCGGCCGGGAAGGCCAGGGGGAGAAAAATAGAACAACCAAACAGTTCAAGAGAAAAACAAAAGACCCCAAGGTCTGTAACCGATCATGAATGAAAGCCGCCTTTTCAGTTCACCAAATACGGTCGGATTGTCTTTGTTCTCCGCGTGCTGGTGTCACAGAGCGTCAATTCCCCCTCATAATCAGCTTTTTAAAAATTCTCCACCGAATGACACAGCCAGGCCTTGAGGATTCGCATCATTTCTGTGGCTCATCTGCGCTGACAGACACACGCACAGTGAGTTTGTCATTTGCCCTTCTTCTTTTTCCCTCCGCCGTCACACGTGACGCCCTGCTAGCTGCAACAGGGGCTCTGAGCTGCACACCCTCCCTTCCCGCCGCCCCCGCACCGCCCACACAGTCAAGCACAGCTCTTTGAATTTTCCCAGCACGCCCGTCATGCGCTGCTCCCCGGAGAACCTTGTCTTCCTGCAGCCCATTTCACAGTGACACTCGTATCATGCTCTGTGCTAGGGCAGGTGTGTGGGGGAGAGGTGTGTGTGTGTGGGGGGATGCTGACTGTAGGGGGGCTAACATTTACCGTGTGTTTCCAGCTTCCAACCGTTATCTCATTGGCTACCTCCACCACTCACCTCCAGCCCACCAGGCTCTGGGTGGTCGTGGTGGTGGTGGCGGCGGGGGAGGGGAGGGCGGTAAATCCATATACCAAAGGGGCACATGGAGATACATCTCTTTTGTATTTAGATTCTTCTTACAGCCAATACTCACTGACTTGGGGTTGTCCTAGGCCCTTCTATGTTGGATAACACTAAGAGTGATCTCTGGTGTTTGAAGTTCTCCGTGGGAAGAACCTGAGCCTGAAGGTGGATGAATATCTCCAGGAAGGTCAGGTCCTGTGGTGATCAGAACTGGAAGCCTCTGCGTAGCAGTCACCAAAAGAAGGACCCATCTCCATTGGTCAAGACAGAATGGCACTGAGACAGGAGCCCCTGTGCCCGTGTTCCTCCCTGCTAGGGGGTCTCATCTTGCTCTTTCTGCTCCCTCCTCACAGCTGGGTGCTCAGGATGGAGATTCTCAAGGTTGTGGGATTTCTTTTTTTTTAAAATTGAATCACTGTGAGATACAGTTACAAAGCTTTCATGTTTGCATTTCAGTCATACAATGATCGAACACCCATCCCTCCACCAGTGCACATTCTCCACCACCAATGTCCCCAGTATACCCCTCCTTTCCCATCCTCCCCCTGCTTCCATGACAGACAATTTCCCCCATACTCTCTCTATACCTCTGGGAATTATGGTTTTCTATACAGATATTGAGAGTTATCATATTTGGTCCTTTTCGATATGCCAGACACAGTAACAACAAAGTCTCCAATGGAGACGTTACTGGGCCCGCTCGAGCAAATCGACGATCAACGGGAGGGCCTTTACCTTTACTTTCAGCACACATCTCCCATCCTGAACAAGTCCTCCAACTATCATTGTTTTAGTGATCCCTTCTCTATTCCAGCTGCCTTCTACCTCAGCTCATGAGACAGCCAGAGTGGGTATGGATGTGGGAAAAAAGGGATGCTCTTTTACTCTTGGTGGGAATGTCAACTGGTACAGCCTTTTTGGAAAACATTCCTTCAAAAACTAGAAATTGAGCTTCCACATGACCCTGCAGTACCACGTCTGGAAATATAGCCAAAGGGTGCAAAAAAGCACAGTAGAAATGACATCTGCACCTGTATGTTCATTGAAGCACTGTTCACAACAACCAGAAGCTGGAAACAACTCGAGTACCTGAGTACAGACGACTGGCTAAAGAAACTTTGATACATCTACACATTGGAATACTATGCAGCTGTTAGGAGAGATGAAGTCATGAAATTTGCTTACAAGTGGATGGACATGGAGAGTATCATGCTAAATGAAATGAGTCAGAAAGAGAGGAACAGACATAGGATTGCACTCATTTGTGGAATATAAAAATAACATAAGGACAGTAGACATAAGGGCCAGAAACATTGCCCCATAGTGGGTTGTGGGATTTCTGAGGGCACTCATCTGAGATGCAGATCCTGGGAATACTGCTTTCTGGAGAGGGAACGCAAGACTTTTCATCTGTACCAAACCTCTTCGGTGATCCTAAGGCAAGAAGTCCTTCAGTCATTGTTTCAAAGTAACATTGCTCAGACTCACCTGAACCCCAAACGGAAGGCACCAGTGGGCCAGCAACCTCGGATCTCACGATGGAGATGTTACTGGGCCTGCTCGAGCAAATCGATGAACAATTGGAGGACCGTGAATTTGAAAACATCTTAGGAAGATTTTTCATCCTTTGATATAAGAGATCTGCGAAGAGCATTTTCCTTCCTTCCTTCCCCCTTCCCAGATTCTGTGTTCCCTTAATTTCCCCCTCAGTGCTGCACACTGGCCTGTCTCTGTCTCCTGAGGCTTCATCTTCTCCCCTGGATCCTGGTGCTGGGCGGACTGGTGTTATTGATCTTTGGGTTTCTTAGAGGCACATAGTGCCCTGCACAGTATAGGCACTTAGTAATGGGAAACTCCTTAGAGCCTCTGTCCTGAACCTTTGCCAGGTTGCCTATGGATGGGGGAGCCCAGAGATAATCTGCATCATACCCCCCTTTATTTGGTGATGCTGGAGCACATGCAATCCACAGGCTTGAATGAATAAAAGAGAAAGTGGGCAAAAGCAATTCGGCTATAGTATTGAGCAGATTCAGAAATAGGTTTTGAAATCAGTCCCCATCTAAGTACTAAGCACAGAGTTGACCCAAAGGAAAAGACAGTTTGGACCCTCACTATAGTTGATCTGGGTCTTGGGTCAGTTTTTCCTATGTATTTTCTCCTCTATATTCTTTAGTTTTCTGACAAAGGAGATGTTTTCTGTTGTCTTCCGGCTTCTATTCCCTTCAAACTCCCTTGCTTCCTTTCCCTGTCCTGGTGCTCCCCGGCAACTCATTCTGCAGCCAGCACAATTTCTTTTTTTTCTCTCATCTAGATACTTTATTTATTATTTTTTAAAATTTGTATTAGTGGAACACCATGAGGTACAGTTGTAGACTTACAAATTTGTGTGCTTGGTTTTCAGTTATACAATGATCAAGTACACATCCCTCCACCAGTGCCCATTTTCCACCACCATGGTTCCCGGTATCCCTCCCACCCCCATCCCCCATGCCACAGAATGCCTCTGTGGCAGGGCATTCCCTTTTGTTCTCTCTCTCCCTTTGGGTGTTGTGGTTTGCAAAAGAGGCATTGAGTGGCAATCATGTTTGGTCTATAGTCTACTTCCAGCAAGCCAGCACAATTTCATAGGCACTGGAGGTAGACATGGAGCCTCTCCTCCTAATGAAGTGTTGGTTCTTCACCTTCCCTGACTTAAGCAACAACACAGTTGAACATGGAAAGATCGTGCAACTCAAATTTAGTTGTAATGGATGTCAAATGTCTGTCTTATAGCAGTGGGGTCATTTTGAACAGAAAGTTTAAGCACCCCGAACCTTGGTTTCTTATTCTGAGAATGAGGACATGGATATAGCTGGATGCTGTCTCCCCATGTTCTCTCTCTCTCTCTCTCTCTCTCACACACACACACACACACACACACACACTTCATATAAATTATCTTGGTTCTCTTCTTTGAGTGTTCTTCTTAGCACTTAACACAATTCATAAGAATTGAGTTTTAGAGTATGGCAATCTCTCAATATATTAAAATAGATTTTTTCATGTGATCCAGAAATTCCACTCCTTGGGATCTATCCAAAGAAGACAAAAATACTAAACTGAAAAGACACACTCGCAGCATATTCTCT
Organism: Sorex fumeus; assembly: GCF_029834395.1. Taxonomy (NCBI): domain Eukaryota; kingdom Metazoa; phylum Chordata; class Mammalia; order Eulipotyphla; family Soricidae; genus Sorex; species Sorex fumeus. Next base: position 45,460,862 of record NW_026606108.1, on the reverse strand, counting down.
GCAGCACTATTTACAGTCGCCAAGATCTGGAAACAACCCAGACATCCAACAACAGATGAGGGGAAAAAGAAGTTGTGGTGTATAGACATCATGAAATACTACTTAGCTATGAGAAAAGATGAGATCTTGCCTTTTGCTACAACATGGATGGAACTAGAAGGGGTCATGTTCAACACAATAAGAAGGAGAAAGATAAATAAGGCATAATCTCACTCATTAAGAAACAGAACAAAAAAGGAATAGTGTCCAATGAAAAGAATTCCCAATCTCTTATCACATAATGGAGATTTCCAATGGGGAAGGAAGGACCCAATGGACTGTGGAAGGGTATGAGCACTTTGGTGATGGGTGGGGTGTGGTAACATCACATTCCCAAAACATTTGAATGTTTTCAGTCTTGTAAACCGTGAATTTGATGAAATAAAATAAAATGATTAATATAAAAATTCAGTTTTCCTATGTTTATGCCTCTCCCTCACTTGAGTGCAGTTAGGAAGTGGAGTGACTTATCATTACTTGCAACTGTGGTGAGCACAGAACTGGCATTTTATGCTGTCCTTATTAACGCTCATATTTTTTACGGACAGTGGGAAAATTATTGGAAAGAAGGGAAAAGGAAGCCTTTGGGCAACACAGTTCTCCGCTTGGTTAATGCAGAGACTAATTTAGATTAGCAAGGGTTGGGCGGGTTAGCCTAGAGGATCTTAATTTCTAAATAGATGTAGCAGGAGTTTCACTAGTTGTCAACTTATGATTAGACACTAAGTTAGAGAAGATCAAGTTTTCTTTTGAGACACCTCTTCCCCTCCAGCCTGCTTGTACAGTTTCAATTTATTTTAGTAATGAATTCAATTGGCATTTCTCTCCTGGAACCCTGTTATTAAAACAAACCTGACAGAGACTCTGCTTGCAGGAACAACAGTGTAGGAATGAAATGAACACCAATGTACAATATGAGATCCAACCTTGGCTGGGCTATGGCACAATACGTAGAATGACTGAGACCAATGATAATCTCGTTAATCCTCACAATTTAACACAGGCCTCCATGAGAGGGGGGGAAATTGTGTTGAATCAGATGGCTGATAGCTTTGTAACTATGCAAGACAGAAGGGGAGCAGGCAGTAAAAGGAAGAGGGATCTTTATCCTACTTCTTGCTCATTTGCTGACAGATAAAAGAGAGAAAGCTAAATGGAAAGGATTTAGAGGAAGAAGAGAAGCTTGTGTTGAGAAGGCCCGGGACTGAGGGACACTCAGTGGGAGGCACATTCTGGACTCCATGGAGCCAAGGGTGAGGAAATCAAAGCGCTTCTCCTCAAGAAGTGAACATTCTGGTGACCAGAGATAGACCACGACCAACTGAACCAATCAATGAATAACTCTTGGAGAGAAAATTAAACAGGGACATGGGATGTCCTATGGGTAAACAAATGGAGATAGTGGAATGAGTTGGACATTAACATGGCACAGCTGTGGAACTGGACAGGCAAAAGCTAGCACCTGAAAGAGATTTGGCATGGCGGGGGGGGGGTACCCTAAGGCCCTCCCATACTAGAATATCCTCATTAACATTTCCACCTTCTATTGTACATTTAGTAGCGTTGACTATTTATGAACAATATGACCTTTGGCAGGTTATTCAATCTCTAATTTGATGTCATGACGACTACACCTCTCATAGCCTTGTGACAAGAATTGTATGCAATAGCAACAGATATTAGCAATGACCAAATGCCTATCGTGTGCTCCACCTATATAATGCCTCATTTTTTTTTGTAATAGCCATTTTCATGGTAAGAAGTATCATCCTTCCCATGTTGTAGATGAGAACAGTTCAAAGAGTAACTTGCTCTAGGTCACCCAGAGTGGGGATTGGAATCAAGTTACTCTTCTGCCAAAGGCCTCACTCTTAACCCCACATCCTCCAGGTATAAAATTCTGTTTCTGCTTTGTTTTGTTTTGTTATTTTGGGCTACACCTGGCGAGGCTCAGGAATTACTCCTGTGGTGCTTGAGGGACATGGGATACTGGAGAACTGTTTCAGCTGCATGCAAGGCAAATACCCTATTCACTGTCCTATCGTTCCGGTTCCCCCAGGTGTAAAATTCTGAGAAGAGGTCTTGCACCTGCTACTTTTGAGGCTTCTACTTCTATTGCTACTGTGCCCATCAGCTTTCTTCTGTTTGATAACAACTACAGGCTATTGTAGATTCGGTGTTTTACAACATTCCAGGCAGAGTGAAGGATTGGCCCTAGAAGTCATCTCTTTTGATTCCAGATCCCTGGGTCTTCTTGCAGCATGCCTCCTGGAGATTTTGCTTATTCTCATTAAGCGTATTTTGAAAGGAGCCTGCAGAAACACACGCTGAATTTGCTTCAGTAGCTCCAGCTGTTTGCGAAACAATAGGTTCAATTTTCTCCCTTAATACTGCTTCTATTAACATTTAAAAGATCCCTCCATATTCATTGTTCCTATTTTAAGCTGCAAAACTTGTCAGCGCACTTCAGTATTTGTCAGCTGATGAAACCCACCAGGCTTCTGAACTGACACCTACTCTACCTGCCACCTGCCAGCCCAGGCATCACGCGCCTGTCTGCCTTGCTCCTGCTGATGTCTGGTCCAGGAATTCTAGACTTCCTGGAGAAGCCTCACTTCGGACCTTTCTCTCCTTGCTTCGCTTCTGTTTTGCTTTGTCTGGCTTGGTTTTGTCTGTGATCATTCCTATCCTCTAGGCTGCGTGGAGCTGAACTTGAAGATGGAAAATTTTGAGAAATCGGTCTAGGGTGGTTTGAATACGAACTCTGCCTGGGAGACGGGAAATGAAGCCTGTGAGATAACATGTCCTGCCTTGCTGCCACAGTGAGGCCATCCCTGAGGGGAGCAGCCAGTGGGGTCATCAGTCCCCCTAGCAGCCACAGGCAGGCAGAAGCTTCCCTGGAAGGAAGTTTCTCTAAAGTTGCTGCACATTTGTGATATTGTTCTTGCACTTGGATACCTTTAAATGTTAAAAACTTTTTGGATTGAAGTTCTGTGATTTACAATACTTTTAAAGATGGTTTCTCATACACATAATTCCAACAAGACACCCGTCACCAGGGTACCCATCTTCCTTTCCCAAGTACCCCAGTGCTCCTCCCTTTCAACCACCAACAGCCTTGCTCCCCTCAACCAACTCATGTGGGTCAGTTCTCCCATTGCACCACTGTTGCCTTTGAATTCAGATCTGTTGCTCCCTTGCTGTATAATTTTTAAAATTTTTAAAAAAAATTTTTATAAAGTAGTTCACAATATTTGATTACATTTAATATTCAAACATCAATACAACCACCATTACACCTTCCCACCACCATATTTTGGGTGTTTCCATCCTGACCCTCAATCCCTGTCCCAAAGCAAAACTGAAATAATATAATATTTCCCTCTAAGGTTAGTTGCCTCCTACTTTGAATCCAACCAAATGTGGTGTGGTATTCTTAGAGTATGGGTAAGGTGTGTCCTATGAAGTGTTGTGGCCGTGCGATCCAGCAAAAAGTTCACTTGTGGCTGAGGCTCGGCCTGAGTGTGTGGAGAGCGGCCCTGAGCAAGGTGGCAGTTGAGTTGTGGAGGTTTTCGGCTGCCAGGGCTGGGTCCCCTGGGATGGGGAGGGGTCTCACCTATCCCCATCTGGGGCGCCCCGAGTGAAACCATCTGGCATGGGGTCTGCTGGCACGATTATGGTGAGCATCTTGTTATGCTCCCTTCTGGGAGAGAAGGACATGCCATCTGGATGGTGGCTTATGACAAGATTATCTGGCACGCTTGCTGTATAACTTGAAGTCCAGCATATGAGAGGCATCATTCTGTATCTATCCCTTTCCTTCTTGCTTCACTCAGCTTGATATTCTCTAGTTCCATCCACATTATGGCAGATTGCATGATGGACTTTGGTACTGAGCAACACACTCTAGGTTTCCACTTATGAGCTGAACCAGCAACACAGTTTATTTTTTTCTTTTTTTTTTTTTTAGTATCAGGTGTTCTGATTGACAATAACATTCATATCGATGCACTGGACATACACTGTTATTACATCATACCCAACGCCAGAGTGCTAATATGTGTCCACAACTGTCCCTAAGTTCCTTCTGGTTCCCCACCTCACCGAACTCAAAAACAAATGCCTGAACATTACCCCAAACTTGCTCCTTCCCCAGTCTTTTTACTTCTGTTAGTGTCAGCTCAATCCTTTACTTGAGGTGTTTGGGTGACACAGCTGGAATCTCCACTACATTTCCCCCACCCCCACTCCCTTTCTTCTCTTTTTATTCTCAGGCTGGATTTAGCAACAGCTACTGTGGAGTTGGCCTTTACCCCGCAAGAAAGATGCAGTAGCTACCTCCTGTATGTCACCTTGACAGCTGGACCACCACCATCCTCTTCCTCCCTCCTTCTCTTTCTCTCTCCCTCCCTTCCCTCCCTTTGCCCCCCCCCCCCCCCCCCCGGAGCAACCTTCTGCTTTCACTCTTGCCCTTTTCCATACACAATGTGACAAATCTATGTTGGCCCTTTTTCTCAGGGGAAAGTTTAAATACATAGTTATGGGGGCTCGGGAGATGGTTCTTATTGTAGAGCCCATGGTCAGTACCTGCAGTTGACCCAGAGATGGGTCAGTCCATGGCCTGCATAATCCCTGAGCACTGCGGAATGGGGTAGCCCCTAAAATATCAAGTGTCTGTAGATGGCTCAGTAATCATAGGCCTGACTTGCAATTGTGAGGTTGTGAGTTTGATCCCTGGTGTCACCACATGCTCTGAGCATGATCCCAGTGTCTCTGCCTGGCAGCAAGGCTGACTGAGATCCTTGGTTTCACTAGTGATTTCTGATAGCACTGCAGCTGGGGATGTGTGTGAGCACCATGGCTGGGACATGACCCCCGTGACTGCTAAAGCTAAAAAGAAAAGATTTGCAAGCATGTATGTGAACGTCAGGACCTAGGAATGCAGAGCTCAGTAGCATTGTAACTGTGGATGCAAAGCTGGTATATGATCTTTGATGAGCACTGCTACCAAGCTTATGTGCAACACCCAGTTACCACAAATTCTGCAGAAGAAGGGAAAGGGAATAATGTCCTTAGGCATTTTCTATAAAGTCTGCCAAACTCCTGCCCTTTTCCACCTCTCCACTTGCCTTGTCTCATCCTTGTTCTCGTATAAATTCCATGAAGGCAGACAGATTTGCTCATGCTTTCATTCTATTTCTAATGCCTAGAATAGTAAAGCCTGAAGTGTATGTATTAAATGAATGAATGACTGCCAAGAGATTAACATGGTGGGCTGGGGATGGAACTCAGTCACAGAGCCCATGCCTTGCATATGTGAGGTCCTGGGTTTGATCTGTGGGCAACAAAAAAGCCAAACAAAGCCAAACAAAGTCCATTAATTCAATATGGATATAAAAACACTGACTGCACTGCACTGTCTGCACTGTCCTCCCATTGTTCTTTGATTTGCTCAAGCGGGCCCAGTAACGTCTCCATTTTGAGACTTGTTGTTACTGTGTTTGGCATATTGAATACATTACAGGCTTTGCTGTGAGAGCGAGATACTTTCAGTAGCTTGCCGGGCTCTCCGAGAGGGTTGGGGGAATCGAACCCAGTTCGGCCAGGCTGACTGTGTGCAAGGCAAATGCCCTACCGCTGTGCTATAGATAAAAACACTGACATAAGGCCAAAATAATAAAATACATTAAGAAAAACATAAACAGAACTCTCCAGGATATGATCTTCACAGAATTTTTAGCGATTCAACCCCATGGGTAAAGAAAACAAAAGTAGAAATAAATGGGGTTACAGAAAACTAAAAATCTTCTGCACTGAGAAAGAAAATGGCTAAATAAAGACATTATGCTGAATGAAAGAAAATATTTACACTCCATCTGACAAAGGGCTAATCTCCAAAAATAATGAAGTTCTCACAAAAAGAAGAAAGACAAAACAACTCTATGAAAAAAAAATGGAAAGAGCTGAAGAGATATTTTCTCAAGGAAGAAAACAGAAGGTCAATAGGTATAAGGAAAAGTGTTCATCAATACTTATTTTCAGGCAAATGCAAACAAAAACAGCAATGAGGTATCATCTTGTAGATATGAGAAATGGCTGTTATGCAAAAGATTGGATAGACCAATCAGTGTGGGTGTGGGGGGGTGATAAAAAGGAACCTTCACTCACTGCAGCTGGGAATGCCGTCTGGTTCAGCCTCTGTGGAAAACAGTATAGAGTCTTCTAAAAAACTTAAAGAGTAGAGCTTCCATTGCCTGGCAGATTCTAGTCTTGCCATCGACGCCAAGAACAACAACAACAACAAGAAAAACCTATTCATTGGAAAAGATATATGCATGAATATGTTCATTTCAGTGCTGGTTACAGTAGCCAAGATCTGGTCAAGATGCAAAGCCCAACCACAGACGAGACTCTAAGATGTTGTATAAAGTGAAATACTACTTAGCTATGAGAAACAGCCTCGTTCCTGACGCCCCATTCGCTCTCAACGGAACGACTATCTCCGAATGCAACAGCTATGTGTACCTAGGTCGAGAGGTCAACATGACAAATGACCTGGCACCCGAGCTGCGCAGGAGGAAGAGAACGGCTTGGAACGCCTTCAAGAACGTCGAAGAAATAGCTAAGAGGACGAAGAACCTCCGGCTCCGGGCACATCTCTTTGATTCCACTGTTCTTCCTGCATTAACATATGACTCAGAGACCTGGGCCCTACGCAAACAAGATGAGAGCGCCATTCAGGTCTCCCAAAGAAGAATAGAAAGAGCTATGCTTGGAATATCACGTTTCACTCAAATGAGAGAATGAATCCGGAGTTCTGACATCCGTCGACGATCAAAGATCAGGGACGCTGTCTCATTTGCCAAGGTGTCGAAAATCAGATGGGCTGGTCACGTAATGAGATTTAAAGACGACCGCTGGACTAGAGCTGTTACCGACTGGATTCCACGGGATGTCAAAAGACCGCGTGGCCGCCCACCTACCAGATGGTCAGACTTCTTTGTCAAGATCATGAACGATCGGTTTGAGGCCCTTCATGTCCCCGGAGCGAACAGATGCCATTGGGCTACACTAGCACGCGACAGGGACAAATGGAGACGTTACTGGCGCCCGCTCGAGCAAATCGACGACTAACGGGAAGTTAAGTGATTAAGTGATGAGAAAAGATTAAGTCTACAATTTGAATGGAGCTAGAAGGGATCATGTTAAACAAAGTAAGTCAGAGGAGAGTAAATATCTCACTCAAATGTATAGCACAATATATATAACACAATATATAAACAATCAAAGCAAAGGAATGGACAGCACCAGTGATAGTAAACCCTCAGGCTGTGACAACAGAACTTACCAACTTACCAAGCATTTATGGAAGTAGGTTTTGGGGTAGGCAAGGAAGAGGTAGCCTAGAAGGGACATAGGAATAGTGGTGGAAGATATTTGACACTTTGGTGGTGACGGAGGTGCTGTAACTTTGTATATCAAAAACATTAACACCAGGTAATCTCAATAATTTAAAAAAAATAAAAAGAAGGGATATTATGCTCATCCATCTGCATAGACTGAGAGGGAGAGAAGGTGCTGCCTCTGATGAAGAAGATCATGGTCAGATTTGCCACATGTTACCCCTAGACTGATATTTGCAGGATGTGCCTCTGATCTGGTCATGATCATATTCCATGATCCCTAAGGACTCCAGTGAAAGATATGCCCTAATTCTTGAACTGATATTCAAGATTCATCATAATGTAGCTCCAATATATTTTTCCAGTTTTCTCTCTCACCAAGCCCCCTGGGATCTCTACTGTTTTGGGAGCACCATCTGTTCCTTTACCATTTCATGCATCTACATACATAATATTTATTAAGCACCTACTATATGCTTTCAAGTCTTTGTTCATTTTGTGACCACTCCTCTGAATGCCATCACCCCCTATAAGTACATAAAAACCCAGCACATTCTTTATAGCTCAGGGTAAACACCATATTTTCTAAGATGTCCTCATTCCTCTTTTCCCCATGCAGTTCAGAATGATTTATTCCCTCAATCTCTTTTCAAAAGACTTGATTCATTCCTCTTTTGAGGTAGCATTATTTTTGACCTTAGGTTAATGTTATATATGCACATACTTATGTGTGCTTTTGAAACCTAAATTCTTTAAGGGCTTGGACCTCCTACTATAGAGACAGCCAGTTATAATAGCACACAGAACACGCATCCAATAACTGCTTCAGAAAAGGAAGAATAACAAACTGAATTGACTCCAGTGTTCAGTTTCTCCTCCCTTGTCACCGTGATAGGCTTTTCTATCTGGGATGTTGGTATTCATAAAATGTTTCTAAACCTTTTGTGTTATTTGATTTTTGTAATGATATTCTGAGCTGGGTAGCATCTCAATTTTAAAAAAATGAAGAAACCAAATCTCAGATAGGTCTGATAACTTTTTGGCTAGACCGTGACAAGGGCATTCATTGAATTCATTGAATTCAGCTCTTTTTTTTTTTTTTTTTTTTTGCTTCTTGGGTCACACCCAGCAATGCACAGGGGTTACTCCTGGCTCTGCACTCAGGAATTACCCCTGGTCGTGCTCAGGGGACCATATGGGATGCTGGAAATCAAACCCAGGTCAGTCGCGTGCAAGGCAAATGCCCTACCCGCTGTGCTATTGCTCCAGCCCTGAATTCAGCACTTTTGACTGTTAGTCTTGAGTATTTTGGCACAAATCTTAGCAATTCAAACCAAATAAGTGTGAAAACTGCATTAATTAACTAATAGCCCCAAGAGGGCCGTGTGTCTGGTCCTGGTCCTCATCCTTTAGAGGGTGCCTCGTTGAGACCTGCAGAAGTTGGATGTGTCTAGGAGTCACTTGTGTCAATGGGACATTGGTAAACAGAGTGTGGACGGAAGTATGATATTGTCAGCCCTTTGGCTTTGTCTGTATGGAAGGCTCCCTATTGGATACCAATTGGCATGCCTGAAGAAGTCCAGGCCATACGAAGGGATGCCAGGAGCTGAACTGAACTGAGATGCTCTAGTCTGAAGCTCAGTTGCATCTTAGCATCTACCCAGCATCAACTGCCTGTGCGAGCGAACTTCCTACATGCTCCAGCCTTTGGATGACAGAAATCCCAGCTACAGAAACACGAAGGAGAAGCAACAGCTGTCATTTAAAAGACATTAAGTAACACTGCTCAAAATAAAATTTGACAAAACCATGTACTTGGACTTAATGAATATCAGCATTATGGTGAAAAGGGAAAGCCGTTTAGTATGAGATCAGCTGGGTTGTTCAGAAGAGGCACCAGGCCTAGCCTTGACCAATCTCTGCGGCCCCACAAGGTGGCGGGTTCCTATGCCTTCTACCAGGACTCCATGGCTCAAGGGGAAGTATGTTCAAAGAAGTGTTTAGGAAATTGTGCAAAACAAGAAAATTGTAATGGTCAAAGCCTGCTGGGGACTGCAGGAAGCCTGAATACCTTCTGCATGAACCCAGCGCACGCCCCTTACCTCATGGAAGCGTGGGCTTGTGAACACACACAAGTCCAAATCTAGTTCTTTCATCTTGGAGATGCCACAAGAATGAAAATCCCCTTTCCAGGTTAACGCTCATCTGCTGTCAGGCTGGAAGCTCCATCTCTTTAGTTTCTCTCTCTCTCTCTCTCTCTCCCCCTTGTTCCTTTAGTGGCAATGGCCCTCAGGATGGCGAGGAATACTTGAGTCTGTGTGTTTGCAGGGGCCTGACCTGGGGCAGGATGGAAGCCGGCTTTCTGGGTACAGTGAGGAAATCCTCCCTGAGATCCCTCCTCAGCTCTGAGCACTCTTCTAGGCCAAGATTTAGGTTGAGGTAGAATCCAGGTCCCTGGGTTCAGAGTGAGTCCAAAATGCAATTCGGTTCTAGTCACACACGCTCCAGTCACACATGGTCTTTACTGATCTGACTGACTGGACAACCAAGTAGCTCTGGACCTTCTCCAGAAGTATCATAAAATTTTCACAAGGGGAAAGACTTAGAGACAGTGTTGAAACTCAAACTTCATGAAATACACTGTCAGATGTGAAGGTATGAGGCTTTTGACAATTTGAGAACAATTTTTTGTGTGTGAAATTTCCCAGAGCGTTTTACTTCCTCAGGCAAAAAAATGGCTTTCACTGCATGAGCAACAGTCATGAATCTATTCCAGAAAAAGACAATCAATTGAAGCTTCTGACAAATCAATAAGCGTAGGTAGGAGGCCAGGTTTTTCGTGTTCACTGGATCCTTTATTCTTTTCCTCTCCCATCAGTACGAGAGATAGAGCTGTTGGCTGTTCATTCAGAGAGAATTTAGAGTATACTTACTCAGTGGATGATTTCATAGATGAGGAAATAGGTCAAGAGAGAAGACTGGGGCTTGTTTCAGTCATACTGTAATTTTTCTAACTAGAATTTGGATTAAGACTCTCATCTTTGACTCTGAAGCAAATTTCTTCCACTGTTCTAAAAACTTTAGTGACATTTCTGGGGAGAAAGGGGGGCATTGAGAGAGAAAGAGAAGAGGAGAGAGAGAGAAAGAGAAGAAAGAGAGATGGAGAGAGAGAGGACAGGAGGCAGAGGAGAGGAGTCAGAGAAAGAGGAGAGGAGAAAGAGAAAGAAGAGGAGAGAAGACAGGACAGAGAGAAGACAGGAGAGAGAGGAGAGGAGAAAGACAATGATGTATTTTAGATGAAAAACACATATACAAGGGAGACCTCAAAGAGTCAAAGAGAATGATTTAGATTTAGGCTTTAGTGGCAACTCTGAAAGCCACAAATACTCGTCAACCACATACAGGACACTTGGATCTAACATCTTCTAGAAGTTTTTATTGTCACCCACAAATCTTCTAGAAAAATTAGTGTTTCATTTTCTCAGGTCCCCATCCCTCTTCTCTAAGGATTTTAAAAAAAAAGTATTTTTAATAGTGATACATCATGAGGTACAGTTGTAGACTTGCAAACTTTCGTGTTTGGGTTTCAGTTACACAATGGCCAAGTACCCATCCCTCCACCAGTGCCCATTCTCCACCACCAGTGAACCTAGTAGCTCTCCCACCTCCCCACACGCCCCACCCTGGCCTGCTTCTATGCAGGGCATTCCCTTTTGCTCACTCTTTCCTTTAGGGTGTTGTGGTTTGTAATAGCAATATTGAATGACCATCATGTTCAGTGTATAGTCTACTTTCAGCATGCGTCTCGCATCCTGAGCAAGTCCTCCAAACATCCTTTAGTTGATATTCCCTTCTCTATCTGAGCTGCGTTTTCCTCCAGCATGTGCTGCTGGCTTCCAAGCCGTGGAGCAGACCTCCTGGTACTTACCTCAACCATTCTTAGGTGTTCATCTCCCATTCTCTAAGGATTTGAGAGGTTAAACCATTTACTCAAGATCACAAGTCAGAGGGAGTTCCAAGGCAGTGCTCTTTGCACTATGTTCCATTGCCTTTTAGGGACAGAAGTCAACCTTAATGTAAATAGAATAGGAAGAATTTTGTCCTATAGGAAAATTCACAAGAATAACTTTAACTTAGGAGCCCATTAAATTTTTTTTAATTAAAGAGCCATGATTTACAAAGTTACTGATAGTTGTGTTTTTAACATACAATAATTGAATACTAATTCTTCCACCAGCATCAACTTCCTTCCAACATCAGGAGCCAGTTTTAATGAATTAATTCATTTTGGTTTGGGGGACACAAACAAGAGTATCCAGGGCTTACTTCTGACTCTGTGCTCAGGGATCACTCCTGGTGGGCTTGGGACCATATGGAGTTCTGGGAATTGAATCTTGATAGACCCTGCACCTTATCCACTGTACTGTCTCTCCAACCTTGGATCCCTGTTTATATTTTAAAGCTGTCTAGTGCTGTTGGTGAGGATATGAACTACAGAACCAGATTTCTCAGATAGAGTGAAATTTTAATCACTTTGCTTGACTTTGGGGTGCGATAGACCCTTCCCAGGCTTTCTTCTTCCTCTTATCTCGACATTAGGTTCATACATTAGGTCCATGACCTCATGTAAGCTTGCTTCATAGTATTGCCATGAGAATAAAAGGAAGTGATTTTTTGTACATTATTGAATGCTGTGTCTGTGCTCAAAACTCTTAGCTTTTATTTGATTTAATAATGTGCAATATTAACTGGGGAACAGGTTCATGCCAAAAGGGAAAATAGAAAAGAGATGAACCCTTCATGTTAATCTTGGCTTCATGCACTGTGTATCCTATGCTCACACCTGTCCCAGCTGCTGGGCTGCATCACATGGGCTCATTCCCAAAGAGAAAGTACATGAGTGAAACTCTTCAGTGGAAATCCAGCTAGATATACACAAAAGTATGTATAAGAGGATCATCTTTACAGGATCACTGATAATAGAGATAATCCAGAAATAACCTAATCACTAGCTTATAGGGAACTGGTTCCATCAGCTATGGGACAGCAAGTTACTGCAGCATAGTGTGTTAGATGGCTTAGAATAAAGTCTAGGAATTGTTAGATTCTTTCTTACCCTCTGTTTGACAGCAGCAAAGAGTCCCACTGACTCTACTTTTAAAATACATTAAAAATCCAAGCAGTTCTCATTATCTACATAGCTACCACTCAAACCTAACCCATCATTTTCTGTCATACCTACTTTCCCCCCTTTTAATCAAATCAGCATGAGATACACAGTTACAAGACTGTTCATGGTCAGGTTCCAGTTATATAATGTTCTAACACCCATCACGTCACCAGTGTACATTTCCCACCACCAATATCCCCAGTTTCTCTCCTGCACCACTCCCCCAGCCTGTCTCTATGGCAGGCATTCTCTCTGTCTCTGTCTCTGTCTCTGTCTCTGTCTGTCTCTCTCTCTTTCTCCTCTCTTCTTTTGAGCATTATGGTTTGCAATGCAGATACCGAGTGGTTATCATGTTTGCTCCTTTATCTACTTTCAGCACACAGTTCTTATCCAGAGTGATCATTTCCAACTATCATTGCCATAATAGTTTCTTCTCTATTCCAACTGCCTTCTACCCAGCCCTCAAGGTAGGCTTCCAACCTTGGATCAATCCTCCTGATCTGTGTGTTTACTGTCCTTGGGTATTACTCTCATACTATATTTTTGTTTATGTCCCACTATTGAATGCAGTCATCCTGTGTCTGTCCTTGTCCTTCTGACTCATTTCACTCTGTGTCCATCCATTTATAAGTGAATCTCATGTCTATGTTGTGTTCAAACTGTCTTTTTAAAGCTTCTGCCTTAACCCTTTCTGAATAAGTAGGATCTTTGTCATTCTTTGGGCCTATTTGCTTCATTCCTAACTCTCTCTCTCTCTCTCTCTCTCTATATATATATATATATAAATATACACATATTCATGTGTGTGTATTTAAATTTTCATAATATATTATTTATGTAGATATACTATAAGTTTGTTTTTAAAGGACAAAACCCCTATATTTTTTGTTTTTTATTCACAAATGCATAAAATGTTTGGAAACTCATATTCTAAATGTAAAATAATAGTCATTTTTTTTTTTTGGAAAAGGTAAGAGGGGACCTTCTGTTTTATTCTTTACGTCTCTGTAACTTAAACAATTTATCTTACAAAGATCCATAATCATGTTTATCTGTGCAAGTTTTTGCATAGATTTTCTAAACTTATGTAATTTTTAAAAAGTAGGAGTTCATGGCACAAAGTTCCATACCTTATTACCTTCAGGATCAACACACCTGGACAAGAGAGGTCCCAGAACACGGTCCTTTCCCACGTAAGATCCTTACCTCCTTGGGAGCAGAGCCACGGTGGTTGGGGTTTTTGCTGAAACCCCGTCTTCTAGCATAATGCTGAGATTTAGGCTGTGCAGAGCGCGTTAATTGTTTAGTTCAAGCTGCTCTTTTCCATTCCTTAAGCCACATTTGTACTTAGGCTTCCGGAATGCACCTGCAGTTCCTTGTGTTCCCTGCAGGTGGCAATCTTCACCGGCTTGAAATAACCACACATTGGAGCAGTGGATTCATCAGAAACAATTCACTCTTTCTGACAAGAGTTGGAAATGATCATTTTGGACAGAAACTTTAGTGTTGAAAGTTGGTAAAGGGATGGACCTGATAATATTTCATCATATATATTGCAAACCATAAGGCAGAGAGAGAGAGAGAGAGAGAGAGAGAGAGAGAGAGAGAGAGAGAGAGAGAAGTGCCTGCCATAGAGGCAGTCAGGGGTGGAGGGATGCAATGAATGGGAGAGGGAAAAGGGGAACATTGGTGGTGGGAAAAGTACACTGGTGAAGGGACGGGTGTTGGAATACTGTACGACTTAAATCCTAATCGTTAACAACTTTATAAATGTGTTTATCACTGTGATTCAATAAAAAAAATTAAAAATTCATGCTTTCAGTAACATCACATTCTCGAATTAGATTAGTAGATTAAATAATAAACTTATAAATATTAGTTAAAACAGAAAGAGAAATATAAAATAAGTGTGTTTTAATTTTTGGGATCCACACCCAGCAATGCTCAGGGGTTACTTCTGGCTCTGCACTCAGGAATTACTCCTGGCTGGTGGTGCTCAGGGAACCATAAGAGATGCCAGGGATTGAACCCAGGTCTGTCTCATGCAAGGCAAGCGCCTGGCCCGCGGAACATCCCCCCAGATATTATGTATTTTAATAGCAAAACTTGAGTGCCGTTCCCCTAATTGGTGCCAGGCCATAGAAGCTCTGCCTCTGTCCAGGACCTGATATGTTTTGCTATATGAGCTGGTGCAGTGGGATGTAGTTTGTCACAGTGGTAGACAACTCTGAACAAGGCAAAGTGAACACTTCTCTTACTTTAAATGCATTTTTAGTCCTCTAAAATGAATATTAAGACAGGACCCACACTCTTCCACCAAAAAAAAGAGGCAGCTAGTTCCTCGACTCAGGAATAAACCCATGGAAATTTGGGTTGTGGTTCATATACTCTGTTGTTCAGGGATCTGTATTTCTGTCTCCTGCTCACTAACTGCAATGCTATTCAGTATGAAATTCACTTAAGAAAACATAAATGGAGGGTTGGGGTGATGGGAGGAAACCTGGGGACATTGGTGCTGGGAAATGTACACTGGTGGAGGAATGGGTGTTGGAATACTGTATGACTGAAATCCAATCCTGAATGGCTTTGTGATGCTCTAAAAATAATAAAATTTTTTTAAAATAATGAAAAGATATCACATCATATAGTCTCAGGGAACACAAATGAAAATAAGTTAGTACTCCACCTGTGCTAGAAAGGTCAAAATCCCCAAATACTGCCAATATCAAATGCTGGTGGAAATACAAAGTTGTACAGCTACTTTGGAAAAAAGATGTGTGTTTTTTTACAAAACTAAGTATTCTCTTATCATATGATTTAGCAGTTAAATTACTTAATATATACACAGAGAAATTTTTTAAAAAGTGAGTTCAAAGAAGAAAAAATAAGGAACATTTCCCCCTCATTCCTCTAATGTCCCCTAGGGGGCACCACTGCCCTGGTCAGGCCTTTCTCACTCTGAGTCCAATGGGGCAGCTGCCCGGGTCTGCTGATTCTCGCAACGTGAAGACTGACTTAAGAGTCGAACTTTGACTGTAGTCTGTATATCGCTTTTGGGACGTATGCTCACTTCAGTTAGGGGAACTATTTTCGAGTTTGATGAGACTAATGAGTACCGGAATCTATTTTGTCAATTACACACTGGAAGAAATTTAAACACAGATGAAATATTTATCATTGAAAGTTTAACCTAATAGGCTTTTTTTGGTGGGGGGTGTCACACCTGGCGATGCTCAGGATTTATTCCTGGCTTTGCACTCAGGAATTACTCCTGGCGGTGCTCAAGGGACCATATGGAATGCTGGCAAATGCCCTATCCGCTGTGCTATCACTCCAGCCCGCTGTGCTATCAATCAATAGGCTTTAAGTGTGAAAATACACACAGGAGTTTGAAGAGTCAGTGGGATAAAAAGAACGTTGAAGGGCTACTGCTACCTTTTAATATATTTCTTCAATTATAGGTTGAAATGATAGAGTTGGATATATTAGGTTAAATAAATGTCAAAATAAAATCAGTTTAACTGCCTTCTTTTTGTCTTATTTATTGATTGGTTTTTCATGTCCCATGAACATATTTTGATTATTTATTTATTCAGTTGAATCACTTTGAGATACATAGTTACAAAATATGTAACTTTTGTAAGTACAAATCATGAACTTTGATTGGGTTTCAGTTATATAATGTTCCAACACTCATCCACTCATCCCTTCACCAGTGTACACTTTCCACAACCAATGTCCCCAGTTTCCCTCCTGCCCTCATCTCCCTCCTTGGCAGGCATCTCTCTCTCTCTCTCTCTCTCTCTCTCTCTCTCTTTTTCTTAGGCATTTTGGTTTGCAATATAGATACTAAAAGATTATCATGTATAACATTGTACCTACTTTCAACTCTTTGCTTTTTGGGTCACACCTAGCGATATACAGGGGTTACTCCTCGCTCTGCACTCAGGAATACCCCTGGCGGTGCTCAGGGGACCATACGGGATGCTGGGACTTGAACCCTGGTCAGCCACGTGCAAGGCAAACGACCTACCTGCTATGCTATTTATTGCTCCAGCCCCAGAGTGATCATTTCTAACTATTATCTTTTTACTTTTTTTTATGTTGCAAGAAGAACAAAACTAAAATACATTCTAGGAATGCCCTCATGTTTTTATTCAAGAGTGCAGGGAGAGAAAACTCTGGACTGATAATTCAGTTTCTGAGATCTCTTCTTGCTTTCAGACTGATAGGAGAGCCCAGCAAGTCAGAAGTGAGAGACATGTTAGAAAAATTAGTTCCTTATCTCTAGAAGTCAAGCCAGGGGGCCCCATGGAGACCGTCTCAGTGGTGGTGGAATAATCCCAAGTGATATAATTTTTTAATGAAGTCCCAGATTTTGGCCCGTGGTTCCTGGCTGGGCTTCGTGTTTTTCCACTTCCACTATCTGTCTACTGGGTCCTCTGGGAGCCTTCCCTGCACATTCTGACGTGAAGGTTCTGGCCTTTGATCAGAAAACTCAAGCCAGCTTGGCTCAGAGAAAAGGCCTTTCCAAATTCAGGAAGCCAGCCCATCTCTCCCTCCGGCGATTCAGAGATAGAACAGGCACTTCCATTTCAAAGCAAACTGCAGGGTCTCCTTTGCCCAGGAGCTCCCAGAAGAGCTAGTGACACCCCAGTGGCCAAGAATATTCTTCACTGATCATTTTTCAGAAATCTGTTAGCATTGGAGATCATGACTCTACCCATTAACATGATTTCTGCCTCACTTTGAAGAAACTCACCGTTTCCCCCCCATTGCCCATAAGGGGTCAGTTGGATGGCATGAATGTGACATTCAAAGTGAGAAGTATGGTCTTTGGGGTCAGAGCTGGGTGACAATAAAAATGGGCATTTCAAGGTGATGGTTCTCTGAGTAGGCAATAACTTGGCTGAGCTTCAGTTGTCAACTCTCTCATCTGTGAAATACCTCACTCGGATGTCACAAGGGCACCATAAGCAGGAGCTGCTTTTTATTATGAAGAGAGTGATTGTATGTGGAGTAGGCAGGAGGGGGGAGGTCAGGAAAATTTTTTTTTAAATAAGAAAGTACCCTAAGACAGCATAGGCCATCCCCAAACTCCATCCTAAAATTGGTCCTATGAAATAGAAAGCCACTTAGAAAAAGTTCTGTGACCAATAATATATCTTAGAAATGATGTATCTCCCTGAGAAGTACATTCTCCGATTTAATATTTAGATTTAATATTCCTAGTGGTAGAGGAATCCATTTAACTTGCCTTAGCCCAGTATTTATCAAACTTCGCTGTTAGAATTTTACCTCCCCTAACTAATATTTGAGGGTCATATTTGGGAAATGATGGCTTGGGAGGGAAGTCTCACTTTGGAACGGGAGCCCCGAGGACCCCACTGGAGGGGCTGGACTCTTATCAGATTGCCTCATGTCACCTAGGTCCCTGATGCAAACAAAGGTCCCCAATCCTATGGGGCTTACAACAATCCTGGAAAACTTCTTTATTTTAATATTTTTTGAATTTTAAGTTAGGAGTTTCTGGGCCACACCTGGCAAGTGCTCAGGGATCATATATAGTGTGCAGATTCAAATTAGGATCTTGGTCTGAGCAGCCCCTTGCAAGCAAGTTGTCTTATCTCTTGTACTGTTTCTCTGAACCTCTTGGAAGATTTTAATCTTATTTTATTGGTTTTTGGGCCACACACAGCTATGTGTAGAAGGCAAGTGCCTTAACCCCTGCAGTCTCTCTGTGTCTACCCCCTTTGGAAGATTTTTAAATAGCAAATGTGAGATACGAGAGAGTCTTGAAATACTGCCTTGAAAATGTTTATTTTGCTTGGTGGTGAAGCAGGGAGAAATTGTCAACTAAGAAATTTTATACATCAGGGTTCTTATAAAGTTCCATGATAACTTACAACTCTCTACAAAGTATCAATAACTATAGTAATATTCTATAATACTTTGAAAGGAAATGCAGAACTAGTATTCAAGTACATACACGGCGTAGTAATGTATGAGCAGATTAAAAAGACATGTTTAATTTATAAACCGTGCTCTGATTAGAAATGATAGATGTGGAAAGATGACTCAAGAATAATGTTCTTACTCAATTTGCAATAATTGCACATTTCTTTTATCAGACTCATCTCTAATATGATTTCCAAACTCCCAACTGCACAAAAATAAAGTCCAGTAAATGATAACAGACAGGATAGGATAAAAATTCTACTCCTAAGAAGATCAGAATGCACTAGTGTTTAAATCAAAATGCAAAGAAGCAAGCCTAGATATCTGTGAATATTTTCATAAGAGCATTACTTCCCCCAAATTTTATTATAAACATTTTAAATCCCCCAAATGCTCAAAACAGTGCAATAAACAACCATCAAGCAGTCTTAACATTTTCCTCATTTTTTAAACTTCATACATATGCATGTATATTTAAATAGCACATACAGGGGATACACTTTTTTCATAATAAATTGTGGGCATCATGGTGCTTTACCTTCAATATTTCACACAGATCTCCTCCATAAAGGACATTTCCCCACATTATCAAGTACGCTATCTTGGCTGTGAAAATCAATACTATTTCCTACCTCTGACACCAGTTCTAGAATCAAATTACTCCAGAAACCAAAATTCATATATTTCATCTGACTATCATTAGAATTTTCTCCTTGCTCCCCACCCCAAGCAGAAATTATTAACGTTTGGCTGAAGCAAAATATGTTTTTCTGCCCAGGATCATTTGGATGTTTATAACATCATTTGTGACTGTGATGGACGTATATATTTGGCCTATCATGCACCCAGATCAGACCACGTGTTTTCACAAACCTAAGACTTCTAAGGTCCACTGCTTCCCACCCCCAGCTAATTGTTTTTGTTTGTTTGTTTGTTTAATTTTTGGATTCATCTAGCTCCCCTATCTCCTTTTTCCTTCAAAACCAAAATAAGGCTGAAGTCTTCATTAAATGAATATTAATTTTTATGAAATATCTAATCAGTGGGTCATCATTTATTATGTTTGCCTTCTATCCACTCTTGTGTAACTGTGAACAGTGATTCTCAACCACCATAACTGTCCTGGTTTGGACACATCATCTGTAACTTGAGTACGATGCACAGTATTAGATGCTGCAGGGTATTAGTTTGTTCCACTGTTAGGGACATGAGTCTAATTACTTGACTGGGTGCTCATCAGAGCTTTATTAATGTAAAGGTTTCTGTAAGGGGATTATAAATGGAACTGCTTAATTATGGAAGACATCACTACTTTCAATGGCCCATTTAAAATTTTAGCATCTGAGTATAATCCAGAGTAAATGATTCTACTTTGAGTTTGATGTATGTTAAAGTCACCTCTTTATTTGTCTGTATGAAAATGAAAGTACAAGTCAGAGAGACAGTACAGAGGCTGGGGTATTTGCCTTTCACCTGGTTTGATCTCTAGCACCCCTAAAAGCACCCCCTGAGCATAGAGCCAGGAGTAGACCCTCGAATCAACCGCTGGTGTGGGTCAACCTTTCCTCAACCAAATAACAAATATCAAATAATAGCAACCAAAAAAAATCAACCCAAATAATGTATGCACAAAAATCTCATTTTTACCAAAAAAGTGGTTTTCTTTTTAATTTTTTTATTTCATAAAGTAGTTCACAATATTTGATTACATTTAATATTCAAACACCAATCCCACAATCATTAAACCTTCCCACCACCATATTTCGGATGTTTCCATCCCAAACCCCAACTCCTGCCCCAAAGCAGAGCCGAAATAATTAATTTTGTATTTTGTTTTTTCTTTTTCTATTTATTTATTGAATCACTGTAGGAAAAGTTACTAAGCTCTCAGGTTTAAGTCTCAGTCGTACAATGATCAAACACCTTTCCCTTCACCAGTACTCATTTTCATCACCAAGAACCCCAGTATATCCCCCCTCCCACCCCTACAAATGCCTGTGAGGCAGATGATTTCTACTTAACTCTTCTCTACATCGATTACATTCATTATTTTGACAAAAGATGCACCATTATTGTTTAGAATTTCTCCCCAATCAGAATTGCTGAGAAGGCATTGTGAAATATTTTTTTGTTTTCTATAGCTGGTTATGAGAATCATATAATGTCACGTGGCCACGATTTTGGATTTATGCAAAGAGCCAGATAATTACGAGATTGGTTTCTGTGTGTCCGGTGTTATGGCCGTGCCGGAGAGCCGCTCGTGGGGGGTGACTTGTGACCTCAGTAGGGCGTGAAAGATGTGCCGGTACTGACCCCCTTCCCATGAGACTGCAGTTGCCCCATCACCGCTGGCTCGTACCTGGCTTTCCTATAAGCTCTGAGGCAGCGGCCACTTTGTTGCCGGGGGGGGGGGGGGTGGGGGGGTGGGGGGGGAAGGCAGAAGGGAGTAACACCCTTTCCCTCCTGGGAAGGCATGGCGCCATAGTTTAACGCATGGTCCATTCACTTTTCTTCTGCAAGCTGCTGGGTTCTGGATTAAGTCTGTTTGCCTCTGGAGCCATGGCCATGCCAGGGAGCTGCTTGTGGGGGGCAACTTGTGACCTCAGTAGGGCGTGAAAGATGAGCCGGTACTGCCCGCCCTCCTTCCCCTGAGACTGCAGTTGCCCCGTCACCGCCGGCTCATACCTGGCTTTCCAATACACTCTGAGGTGGCGGTCACCTTGCTGCCAGGGGGGGAAAAGGTGGAAGGGAGCAACACCCTTTCCCTCCTGGGGAGGCATGGCTCCATAGTTTAACGCATTGTCCATTCACTTTTCTGCCACAAGCTTCCGGGCTCTGGATTAAGTCCTTTTGCCTCTGGAGCCATGGCCATGCCAGAAAGCCGCTTGTGGGGGGCAACTCGTGACCTCGGTAAGGTATGAAGGACGAGCTGGTACTGCCCCCCTTCCCATGAGACTGCAGTTGCCCCATCACCGCAGGCTCATACCTGGTTTTCCAAAAAGCTCTGAGCCAGCAGCCACCTTATATGCAGTCCAGATGCATTTCTGCCAAAAGCCGCTGGGTTTCAAGATTTGTTTCTGAGTCTCCAGTATCATGGCTATTAAACAGCTTGATCAGGAGCCAGAGAGGCCGTTTGTAGGTGGCGACTCGGGGTCTCATTGGGATGGGGAGAAAGAGTCGGCTCCACCCCCATGTGGTGAGGTCCCGTGTGTCTTGTCACTTCAGGCCCAAACCTGACTGTCCAGTGGCCTATGGAGGATGGTGGTCACCAGGCCGCCAGGGGGAACAGGTCAAGGCACGAAACCTATTCCCACCTGAAGTGGCCCAGCGCCAGTAACCTACTGCAGGAACAGGACGCATTTCTGCCAAAAGCCTTTGGGTTCCAAGATTTGTTTCTGAGACTCTGGGATCATGGTCATTAAGCAGTTCGATCAGGAACCAGGGAGGCCATGCCTCCAATTATATAGCTGAGCTGAAGGTGGTTTGTGGGTGTGTCTCCCACATACCTAACTTTTGGCAGTTTACTTTCTTGGTAAACTTTGCCCCAAGTTTTTGGGGTCTGGCCAAAGGCACAGCAGCAATTTTGGGGTATCTGAAAGTCTGACATTGCCATCAGGCTGCTGGTGATTTTGTATTGTTTGTTATGAGAAACCACTGAAAATGCTACAAAAATTTTTTCTTAGAGGAAAGAGTGTGAAAATTGTTCTATTTCACCCAGGAGTCTTTAAGCCCTTCAAAAGAGATCACTAACATGTTGTTAAAGGTTAAGCCTTGTGTGTGTATACATATATATATAGGCTAGAACGATAGCACAGTGGTAGGGCATTTGCCTTGTGTGCAGCCGAGTTCAATCTTCTGCCGCTCTCGGAGAGTCCAGCAAGCTACCAAGAGTATTTCGCCCGCATGGCAAAGCCTGGCAAGGTACCTGTGATGTATTCAATATGCCAAACACAGTAACAACAAGTCTCACTCTCTCTCTCTCTCTCTCTCTCTCTCTCTCTCTATATATATATATATATATATATCTGTAAAAAATGTTTCCCTCTAAGATTGGTTGAAAAAATGAAGGGCAGAAGTGTACAGATGTAATAATCGCAAATCAATTGCATAAAATCATTGATATCAAAAGTAATGCTATTGCATAATGGGAAATTTAGAAAAACATAGAGAAGCATGAAGAAAATAAAAGTTATTCCTAAAAATCTCCTCAGACAGAATGGTTGTTAACATTTTAATATATTTGCTTTCACAGTTTCACAGAGAGAATTCTGTATCACAGAAGAAAAATGTTTGTGTTTTCTTTCCCACTTCATTTGTATCATAAAAAATTCCCCCCTGTTATTTTAAATGCCACTAAAATGACTACAAAATCCTTTATATGATGAAATTCCTACTTTGTATATGTTTTTCATCTTTTTTTCTCCGAATTTTATGGAGAACATATTATCTATATGAATGCATTCTTCCATTTAACAGTGTCTCCTTGGGAGCTGTCCTGATTATGTCCAGTCTGGCTCTGCCCATTTTGAATACATTTTGGCACAAATAATTTTTCCTCTATTTTTATTCCAGCCCCATGATTTACAATACTATTAATAGAGTTTCAAGCATGTGGTGTTCCAATTCCACACCCACCACCAATGTCAGTGACCCTCCACCAATGTCCCAAGGTCCTCTCCCATCCCACTTCCCTGTGCCCTTAACAAATTCATCTTTTAAAAAAATGTAAGGATTGTAGTTTGGTCATCATGATTACAGTAATAACATTGAGGTATATTGATCTGATGTGTAGTTAAGTCCCCTCAGCCCCAACACAGTACCCAAGATCCTCTATCAATGCCCTTGTTACAGCTAGGTATAAAGTTCCCTCTACCCACTCCGTCCTAACTTAGCATTTTCAGTTCTGCAATCCAGTCAAGTAAATTCTTAAAAATCTTTAGTGGTTTCTCCCTAACAGTGCTCAGGGTTTCTGGGATCTTAGTCAGCCCTGTTCCTGTTGTGCAGGCCTGAGGGTTCAGTGCTCAAGCCCATAGATGCGGTGCTACTTGACTGAGAAGGGCTGTTGACCACCAGCATTATACCTGCTGGTGCTTGTATTGGGGAGAAATTCAAGGCCAGGAATTGAACTCAGGACCTTGCTCATGCAAAGTATGCAGCCCTGAAAAATGAGCCATCTCCCCCGCCAAATTTCTAAATTTTAAATATTCTTTAGTTTACTTTTGATATTTTTAAAAATTAATTTTTATTATCATTTAGGTAACGTGGTTGATAGTATTAACATTTATGTATAGTGCCACTGTGTACAATAGCCAGTCTTAACAGTATAGATATACAAACTTACTGTACCCCACTACCAAACTGCCCAGGACCCTTCATCATTGTTTCTAGGTCACCTCTATTACAGCTTTTCACATGACTCATTTGGTAATCTGAATTTTTGTAATCCAAAATCAAGGGTTTATCATCATTTGATACTGCCTATTCCCCTTTTTTGCTTCTCTATACCACAGATGAGTGAGATCACCCAGGATTGTCCTTCTCCCTCTGACTTATCTTGCTTAAATTGGCATAATGTCCTCCATTTCCACCCATGTTGCACCGAACTGCATGATTTCATTTTTCCTTTTTCTTTTTCTTTTTCTTTCTTTCTTTTTTTTTTTTTTTTTGCTTTTTGGGTCACACGTGGTGATGCATAGGGTTACTCCTGGCTCATACACTCAGGAATTACTCCTGGCGCTGTCCGGGGGACCATCTGGGATGCTGGGAATGGAACCCTGCTTGGCCTCGTGCAAGGCAAACGGCTTACTCATTGTGCTATCGCTCCAGCCCCTCATTTTTTCTTATAACTGCATAGCATTTCATTGTGTGTGTGTGTGTGTGTGTGTGTGTGTGTGTGTGCCACAACTTGGATTGTTTCCATATTCTGGCTATTGTGTTAAAATGTTGTGATGAACATAGGTGTACATATATCTTTTCAAATGAAATGTTTTTGTGTTTGGGTGGTAGATGTGAAGAAGTGGAGTCACTGAGTCATATGAAAGCTTAATTCTTATATTTTGAGGAATCTCCATACTGTTTTCCATAGAGGTTGGGTCAGACAACATCCCCACCAACAGTGAATGAGGGTAAGTTTTGTTCTATTTCTTTTTAAAAACCAAATTCCTGCTATTATTGGTTATTTTCAATCTTTTTGATATGTGCCATTCTCACTGGTGTGAGATACCTCTTTGTTATTTTGACTTGCATTTGCCTGATGATAAGTGATGATGAACACTTTTACATATAACTACTGGCCATCTATATACCTTCTTCAGGGAAGTATCTACTCCATTTTATCTTTTAACAGTTCTGGTGTCGGGGCCGGAAATACAGAACCTCTGAGAGTTCCAGGGAGCAACAAAGAGTTACAGGCAACAGTTGAGCCCCATGAGTTTCCTGCTTTCTCTTAGTCTCGGAAGCCTTGCCTAAGTCCCTCTCCCAGTCGCTATTTCTGTATCTTTTATATCTTAAGCAGTAAGACCTAACAATACTTTCCAGAACCCCCTAGATTTGGGCTGCATCTCACTTACAACAGCCAGACTCAGTCTGGCTGAGGTCAGCCTGGTTCTGATATACCTGGAGTGAATCCAGTGTGAAAACCATTTTGAGTACCTGGATGAGACCTTCTGAGACTCCCCACTGGCATCAGAACCTGCAGAGAGTGTTCTAGAAACACTGGAAAGGCAGCAGCAAAAGAGGAGAATTCTTACCAAAATCAGTTCTCCTGGACTTCTCTATCTGGACTTCTCTATCTGAGTGCTTGACCAAGACAGAAAGGTAACCTTTGTCTTTGCCCTTAATTTTCAAATTCAAATTGACAGGAAAACAACAACAACAACAACAAATCAATTGTTATTGAACTGTCCCTTCCATGATAGTCAACTATAGCCTTTCTACTGATCTTATTTTGTGTCCTGAGAGTTGGATTTGGCAACTGTCAGGTTGGAGGTTCCCAAAATGTGACCCAACAGAATTGCAGATTTCCCCGTGCTCCAGAAAGTCTTTCTTTCATGTGGTGCTGAGATTTGAACTCAGGGCCTTCCTCGTGGAAAACAAGTGCTGAGCTGATAGCCACATCTGTGACCTCTGTTTAAGTCTTTATTTCAGTTATATTTTTTGGCAGTGGCCTTGGGTCTTGGCTGGAATAGTATTACTGGCTTCTTGCTGGTTCTCGTGTCTAAGGGGTTGTGCAGTAGTGTAGGAATATTTACAAATCTGACCTTGTCACTGTTCTTCAGGAAATGTGCTCTACCCCTGTCCCCGGTTTTATTTACTTCATTTCTATCACCTGAAAGTCATTCATTCAACAATTATTAACAAGTTCTCTTCTAAGCCAGGCACCTTGGCCAGTTCTGGGATAGAAAAGTGGTAAAGCAGCTCCTGACTTTCAGAGGCTCCTGACTTCACAGAGGGGAACCAGCAAACAGCAGGTGAGAAAGCAGGAAAGGCAGGAGAAGCTTCAAAGTGCAGAGACGCCTCTGATGACAGAAGGTGTCAAGGTCCTGGCCTACAACGCTCAGCTGGTGGATCTTTCTCAGAGGCTCCATGCTTCAGTCAGTAATCAGGACTGGAAAGAAGAGGAGACCCACCGTTTAGAGAAAGTGTTGAGCTTTGTCAGTGGACCTGGAACCCCAATTCCAGGCAGCATCTAGAAGATGCCTAAGGACAAGGCTGGAAGGAAGGTGGAAGTAGGTTTTGAGAAGCTTTTTTTGTGGCACAGAGGGATTATACATATGTGGGGGAAGATGAGCCTCTTAGGTGGTACCCAGGGCACTCAGGGACCCTGCTTGGTGATTCACAGCCAACTGGACCATGGTTTAATGAAGGGGATGAGCATGAGGTGCTAGTAATTACCTGGGCTGCCAGGAGATGCTCAGCGGTCTTTAGGGCAATGCCGGCGATGACCAGAACACACAGTGCCAGGGATCTGGCATATCTCTTAACCCCTGTACTCTCTCACCCTCTGAGACTTTCTGCAGCAGGAGGACATTCCAGATATGTGTTTGGGCAATAGCCCTCCTAGCAGTTGGATCTTGGATGGGTGGGGAGGCTCTTAGGAAACTCCTGTCACTTTCAAACCAGAAGTGACGAGGGACTGTGCTAGTACCCCATGGTAAGGGTGGATCAAAGAGGGCTGTGGGGAGAGGAACCCCAAGAATGCGGAGGCAGGAGAGAGGTCAGCGGGACAACTAAGGAGATGGTGGTTTGTGCGCACAGGGCAAAAGACTTGACTCCCTGCACACCGGCTCTTCCAAACCAACCCACCATTTTAGAGTCAGTCCAAGTCCCAATCTTGTTTTCTGAGGGCTTCTCTCTTCAGAAAGGCTGTTCTGAGAGTCCATAGTAGGCAGCTTGTTCCCTAGTGGGAAGTAGATACTTTATGCATGGGATATGTTTTCTGTAGTGTTCTGTGAGCTGTCACCCTCAAGCCCTGCATGTAAGGCTTTCCTTATGCTCACCCCAACAATTACCATATAATGTGGGATTGGTCTAGGTGTTATCAGTGGGACCTTATACCAGACTCTCAAATGAACTACCTATATCTCATTGGGTAAATGTTGCAGATTTTATACTCCCCCTCCTTTTTTTTTCTTTTTTCTTTTTGTTTTTTGGGTCACACCCAGCAATGCTCTCCTCAATCTGCACTGAGGAATCACTCCTGTTGGTGCTCAGCGGACAAAATAGGTTACCCACCCTTTTTTTTGCATACAAGAGGGACTTGACAATTATGTGGGGCTTAAAAGCCTGTGCCAGCATGACTGAAAAAAACAACAAAATCCTATATAATGTGAGGATTATGCAGTGAAATAAAGTAGATCTAGTTCTGGTAAATCAGGGGTAGGAGATCCAGAATCCATGACCCAAGTTTTCCCTTTCCTGTGCCTTTTCCCCACCGTAGGGTTTCAGGAAACACAGTTGGAAAGTTTTGACTTGGAGACAGGTTATGGGTTTAGGAGTCAACTGGAATTGAGACTGAATCCCAGCCTGCCACTTACTGTAGCTAAGTAGCTGAAATGTGAAAATGTTCTGAGCTTCAGCTTTCCCTTTAGTAAAACAGGAACATCAATGTTATTATTGGAAGGTTATTGTGTGCAAAGTGAGAGAAGGCATAGAAAAATCTCTGGCATTTCTTTTTTTTTTTGCTTTTTGGGTCACACCCAGTGATGCACAGGGGTTACTTCTGGCTTATGAACTCAGGAATTACTCCTGGAGGTGCTTGGCGGACCATATGGGATGCTGGGAATAAAACCCAGGTTAGCCGTGTGCAAGGCAAATGCCCTACCCGCTGTGCTATCACTCCAGCCACTCTGGCACATTTTAAAGGATCATCAGATTGGACTTATGGGAAGAATAACCAGTCACTTGCTGACTGACCCTTTAGTGATTGATCCTTATTGAATTGGTACTTTTTCAATGAAATGAAAACCCCGGATACTCCCAATATGAAAAAATCAAGCTCCGGGTAAAGTTCTGGGCAAGTTTGGGATGGGGAGAGGGACCACTGAGGCTTATGTGCTACCTCCTTCATAAGCCCTTAGTCGCCTGCCTCTGTCTGTGGGTCTATGAATGTTTAATGTGCAGGTGTCAGTTGCAGTAAACTGAGCATCCCCCGGCACCAGCGTGAATTAATTATATGCAGGAGGGGAGAAAATAAAATGCCTTTTCTTAGAGCCCCAAGTTTCACTGGCTGCTCCTGAGGCCTGGCAACCACAGGGTGAAATTGCTGCTGATGGAGGACCCCGAGAAGAAGCTGAACCTGAAGAGTGACGACAAAGCCCGAAAAGTACGCTTTAAAATCTCTTCTTCCTATAGCGGCCGAGTGCTGAAGCAGGTCTTTGAGGATGGTCAGGAGTTAGAGTCTCCAAAGGAGGAATATCCTCACAGTTTTCTCCAGGAGTCCCTTGAACCAATGGATGGTGTTTATGGGTCTGGGGAAGCCCCCAAGCCCCAAGCCTACTCCCCTAAGCTGACTGCTCAGAGGATCAGCGTATTTAGAGAGGGCAGTGCTTATACTTTGGCCAGCAGCCAGCCTTTCTTCAACGATTACAAGGCGAATGACCATAAGGTTGGTATTTTGCATGGTGTATATGCTCTAAGGGCCAAAGTGTGTTCTGAGAAACACACTGTTATTTCATACTTCCGTCCTGCTAGTGCGCTGGTACCCACCAGAGTGCCTAATGGGAAAGGCACCATTAGCATACCATTTCTAGGACAAAAATAACATCCTGGCTGACTATTGGAAAGTGTAAGAGGCATATATGGTATTCAAGTTCCATCCAGGGAAATAAATTGCAATGGAGTCTCTGGCTGTATTATCTTGGCCAAGAAATGAAATAAGATACAGGGGTTTTCTAGCTGGCCAACTGACATTTTAGAAAGTTATGCAGCAAGGAATTGTTTTCTGAAAGAGTTAAGTGTTTGAAGGTACCCATTTAACTGCAGCCAATTATTCAGCATATGAATCATCCAGGCTTGTTCCTCATTTCCTTCCCAACCCTCCTTTTAGCTGTTTTTTTTTTGACATTTCTCTGTCTATTTATCTATATACCTATCGATTTACGTTATTTCTCTATTGCTTATTGGCATGAGTCTTGGGAAGAGATGATGAAAAGCAGAAAAAATGTTACATGGAGAAGTTAGAGTTAATTATTCTGTTGAAACAGGTACTTTATCTATGAATTTCAATTATCTCCCCTAGTACCATGGATAATCAAAAGCTCACATACAATTTTCTTTTAAGCTAGAAGAACCTAAAAAATAGTCACTGGTTTCAGGAAGTGAATCCGATATGGATGTATGCTCTCAGCCAGTGGGACCATGAGTGTCTTTTTAAAATAGATTAAATACAATCGTTTAACGTACTGGGTTATTAATGAATAACACGCCCGAATATATTCTCATCTTTAAAAGTGTGAAATTCAGATAATTGCTCTCTAATCATTTTTTAATTGTTAGTTTCCCAAGGGAAAAAGTAATACATCTATAGCATACAAATATATTGGTCTTGCTGGCCTTTGTCAAAATATAATCATGGTCAAATATACATTGGTCAAAGATAATGCCAGGTTTCTTTTTGATATTAAGGAGGGCTGAAATGAATAGCAACTCTTCTGATTAGTGATATGATCTTTGCTTACAAAGCATTATCACATGCTCTCCTATGGGGTCTTTACCACAATTTTCAGGAAAAAGGCAAAGTATGGCCATCTAGTTTCCCAGATGAGGGAAACTGGGCACCTACTTTTATGGACCAACTCAAAATTACAGGGTGCTGAAACAGAAGAAAACTCAGCCTTCTGATTTCCCTTGCATTTGGTCCCTGGAAGGTTCCTTTTGGACAACAGATCCACAATGGTAATGAAAATAGCAGTTACCATTTATTAAGTATTTGTATCTTAGTTACTTGGTTGTATTTGGTACTTACAGTATTTCTTTTCAAGCAGATCTTACCCGTCGGTTTAGAATTTTAAAAGTTGTAGTTTATACTAAACAACAGATAATGTTGGATTGCTTGACCTTCATAAATCATGTGTCTGTGTTGGCAGTTGTGTAAATGTAAGACTGGGCATGGATTTGTCAAAGCAGGTAAATAGTTTTTTTTGTGGAGTAGCATATGACACTCTCAAGTGCTGATCAGGACCTCATTCTTTTTTGGTTGGGTTAGTCTTGTTTTCTTTATGGTTGATCAGATATCACGCGCCAGTCTTCTGGGCTTATATGAGAGTGATCAAGATGAACTCATGTAGCATCCCCCACTGAAATAGGGGATCAGTGCAGTGTCTATGAAAAATAAGAACATAATAGATATATCATGAATTTTAAAAGTAACTCCAACTGTAAAATATTCTTAGTACTGGGGCCAGAACAATGGTAGGTAGGGACTTGTCTTATATGCGGCAGATTCAGGTTTGATCTCCAGCACCCCATGTGATCTGTCTGAATCCCAGAATATAGAAATAGGAGTTATTCATGAGCATAAAACCAAGAGTCAGTCATGAGTACAACTAGGGGTAGCCCTAAAGCCAATATATACACACATATATGCCTATTTACATGTATTTAGTTAATAATAGTTGTGTGGCAACATTGGGTACCAGTTAAGTGCAATAGTTCTGAACCTGAGTAGGTGTTTATATACCACGTGCACAGAAACTTGCCCAAAGATAAATGAAACAATTCTCAGATACACCAGTAGGAGATTGGAAAAACAGACTCTGGTGTATGCCAGAATGTTATACCAGAGTGGAATATCAGTCAGTCTTAGAAAGAAAAACTCTGATATATTCTACAAGTTGGATTATGCTTGAAGATATTGTGACAGGTGAAATAAGCCATTGACAAGAAGATAGTTATCTGATTCCACTTATATAAAGTATTTAGAATAGTCAAATTTATAGAGACAAAAAGTAGAATAATGGTTGTCAGAGGTTGAAAGGAAGGAAGATATTTAATGGGTACAAAGTTTCTGTTTGGGAATAGAAAAGTTCTGGAAATGGATGGTGGTAATGGTTATACAATAATAATCAGATATACTTAATGCAACTAACCTGTAGAGGTTAAAGTGGCAATTTTATTTTATATGCATTTTACCACAACCAAAGTATAATAATAGGGCATGAGAGATAGTACTGGAATTAAGGTGCTTGTCTTGCATTCAGGAAACCCTGGTTTGATGTCTGGCACCACATATGGTCCCCAGAGGACCACCTGGGTGATCCCTGAGCACAGAGCCATGATTAAGTCCTGGACATTGCTGAGTGTAGCCACCAGACCAAAAATAATATATCATAATAATTATGATAAATAATTTTTAAAAGTCGATAGCACAGTGGGACGAGTGTTTGCCTTGCACGTGGCCGACCCAGGTTCGATTTCTCTGTTCCTCTCAGAGACCCTGGCAATATCCGGCCCACACTGCAGAGCCTGGCAAGCTCCCCGACGTGTATTCGATATGTCAAATACAATAAGTCTCACAATGGAGATGTTACTGATGCCCGCTCAAGCAAATCGATGAACAACAGGACAAGAGTGCTACAGTGCTAATTTTTAAAAGAGAATAAGCTTTGTGGATATAGGTCTGGAAAAAAATAAAGAGCTCTGATGTCAGTTAAATCTGCATTTTAATGTCCACCGTCTTCATTGATATAGACAAGCTACTTGTGCTTGTTCAGCTTCAATGTTATCATTTGTGATATTATGGTGATATGTAAGTATTGTAAGAAACTCACAGTCATTAGAAAAGATAATATAAGTCGCATTTGGCATGTATCAGGCTCACTGTGTATGTTCAGTAAATGCCTACTATTGTGATACAAACTAAGAAAGCCCTTATCAAAGAAATAGACTTTTTAAAAAGCTTAAGCGATAGATATAGAAAGTATTAATAAAATAGAAAATACTTTAATAAATTGAAGCCAACAAGCTTACAAAATTTGCTTTAAAAATTGTAGACAATGAAGAAAATAAAATTTCCTGACACCTATTTGATACCCATAGAGTCATCTTATCTTTACAGTAACTCTAGGAGGATAATTTTTACAATGTAGAAAACTACATCTGTCAGATTATTTGAACAAATTAAACTGCAGTTGGCCTGCTTCCAAAGCCATGGCTTTTTCAGTCCCCAGTAGGGCAGTTCTATGTCAACACACAGAGCCTTAGGAAATGTCATGGCACCAGTTTGGTCATCCCCAGGCACATGCCTGTTGGCATCAAAGTTACTGCTGGATGCTCAAGCACACTGCGTGCCATTCCAGGGACTATGGAAGGAAATAAAAATCCTGGCTCTATACTGGCCATTCATAATGTAAGAGTGGACATCTCTGATCGGCCGTGGGTGAAACCAGATAAGGTGAACATTATTTATATCTGAATCGTTTCCTCAGACACAAGAGAGAAGCTGGCTGTCAGGGTGACTGAAACATAAGCATGTCTTTAAGGTGATTTGGAACCCTCCATCCTCAGAATGTGTTAAAAATTAATGCACTGTCCTGAATGTCGATTGGATATTGACTGGCTGATATTGACAAGATGCTGGGGCGATGAGTACAGATTTTTCTTTTCTTTTCATTTCTTTTCTTTATTTTATTATTATTTTTAAGATTGTACACATTTCCCTTTAATAAACCCAGCTCTAGTTGCAAACAAACACAAAAACCCTCCTTTGTAACCAAACCTTCTCAGTGATTACTAGAAGTGAAAATGGAACCTTCCAAAAGTACCACCATTTTTATCTTTCAAGGTTCAGAACCTGATAGTCCAGAGTGTGAAACAGGAACCCAGCAAAGAGAATGGAAGCTGCCACATGATCCCTTCAAGTGAGGGAGAGAGAACAGGGCCAGGGAAGAAGCTGGTGCTTTATGAATAATTGTTGAACACCCTGTGGGTGTTGCAAGGAAGGAGACCTGAATAGTGAAGTTCTGCTCCAGCCAGCTTTGAACTGAGTGCATGAGGACTTTACATCCAAGTCTCCTAAAATAGATTTGATTTATGCGGTTTGTCAAACAGGGAAAGGGCGAGCGAGACAGTAGAATGGACAAGGCATTTGCCGCACATGTGACTGATCCAGGTTTGATTCTGGTACCCCATATGGTTCCCCCATGCCCATGAGTGATTCTTGAGCACAGAACCAGGAGAAAGCCCTGAGCACCACTGAGAGTGGCCCAAAAACAAAACCCAAAAGGTGAATCTAAATTAAGAACAGAGAAAATATTCCTGGCACAGACATCTAGTTGTGTAGCGGGATGGTATATGCCCTACTGAAGGACAATTTTGATAACAACACTAGTACCACTATGAGGAAAGTATTTCAGAGTTTGAAAAGCTCTTTTATATATACCTTATAGCACCACACCCCTAGAAATAGATATAATCAGCCTAAGGGATGAGAAACAAACTATTTAATCACTGGGGGAAAAAGTTCTACTTTTGGCCTATGTTGGTTTAAGAATTGGACGTCATAATGTTATTGACACTATTGCGGCAACATGGGAAGATGCTGTCGTTGACAACATTGATGAAGAATATGATCAACTGGTTCAGCACCTCCATGATTGTGTGAGGAATTCCGAGAGAGAGATAGCCACAAGAAGCCTGTCTTCGATAACTATAGAGCTCATTTGCCAACGTGGTTTGGCGCAAACCTCAGGTAACCGCAAGCAAACATCCGAGTTCGCAAAGCAGTACAGAGAAGTGATAAATGAAGACCTCAAAGAGAAAAGAGCAGCAGTGCTGGCTAGTGCAGAAGAAGCTGGAAAAAGCATTCGCAACACCTCCCTGTCCTTCACCAATTAAAAGTCCAAGATGACTGCCCTCCGATGTCCTGATGGATCTATCACATCTTCCAGAAGGGCAATGAAGAAGATTATCCATGACTTCTACTCAGATCTCTGTCATAGCCACATCCACCTGCCCACATACCAAATTCCGCAGGATGGATATGTCGTTCCCAACATTCTCCCTTCCTAAATCCAATATGCCATTTTGTCGGTAAAGAAGTGAACAGCCCATTTGTTTATCTCTGTTTCCACGTGGTTGGTCAGTGGAGTGTCATCTTTGAAGATACTATTAGCCTCAATATCGTGGAGGGTTTTGCCGACCTTGTCTTCGATGTATCTTACGGATTTTGGCCTGATGTTGAGATCTTTAATCCATTTTGATCTGACTTTTGTGCATGGTGTTAGGTAGAGATAATAAGATGTCATTCCTACTTTGGACAAACTGGCAGGCTACCAAATGTAACTTGCCCACATGGCAGAGTCTGGCAAACTCCCCATGGTGTACCCAATATGCCAAATACCAGTAACAATGATGGGTCTCATTCTCCTAACCCTGAAAGAGCCTTGAATATGGCACTTTTAAAAAAATCTCAGGGCTAGGATGAAGGAAACATTACTGGGGCCTGCTCGAGGCAATCGACAAACAACAGGATGGTCGTGATCATGATCATTAGGTAGAGGTCTAAGCCCTTTTTTTTTTTTTTGCATGTGGTTGTCCAGTTATGTCAGCACCATTTGTTGAAGAGGATTTCCTTGCTCCACTTCACATTTCTTGCTCCTTTATCAAAGATTAGATGTTCATACATTTGGGGTTGTGTGTACGGATATTCCACCCTGTTCCATTGGTCTGTGGCCCCACCTTGGCTCCAGTACCATGCTGTTTTAATTATTACCGCTTTGTAGTAGAGTTTGAGGTTGGGGAGGGTGATGCCTCCCCACGTCTTTTTTCCAAGAATTGCTTTAGCTATTTGTGGGTGTTTGTTGTTCCATATGAAACAGAGATAAACAAATGGGACTATCTTAAATTTAGAAGCTTCTGCACCTCAAAGGATATAGTGACCAGAATAAGATAATCTACAGAATGGGAAAGAATATTCATCTAATACCCACCTGATAAGGGGTCGATATCAAGAATATACGAAGCACTGGTTGAACTCCACAAGAAGAAAACATCCAATCCCATGAAAACATGAGGAGACAAAATGAACAGAAACTTTCTCAAAGAAGAAATCCGAATGGCCAAAAGGCACATGAGAAAATGCTCTACATCACTAATCATCAGGGAGATGCAGATCAAAACAACAATGATATATCACCTCACACCACAGAGACTGGCCCACAGCCAAAATAATAGGGGCAAATGGTGTTGGCACAGATGTGGAGAGAAAGGGACCCTCCTTCACTGCTGGTGGCAATGCCGACTGGTCCAGCCCTTTTGGAAAACAGTAGGATGGTTCTCCAAAAATTAGAAATTGAGTTCCCATTTGATCCAGCAATACCACTCCTCAGAATACATCCTGGAGAGGAAAGAAAGTATAGCCGAAGTGACATCTGCACTTCTATGTTCATTGCTGCACTGTTCACAATAGCCAAAATCTGGAAAAGACCCGAGTGCCCAATTACAGATGACTGCTTAAAGAAACTTTGGTACATCTATACAATGGAGTACTATGCAGCTGTTAGAAAAGACAAAATCATGAAATTTACATACAAATGGTACTACATGGAAAGTAGCATGCTAAGTGAAATGAGTCAGAAAGAGAGGGACAGACATAGAAAGATTGCATTCATCTGGGGAATATAAAGTAGCAAAATAGGAGACTAACATCCTAGAATAGTCGAGATAAGTTACAGGAGGTTTACTCCATGGCTTGAAGGCCAGCTGCACCGGCTATGGGAAAGAGCAACTCAGACAGAGAAGGGAACACCAAGTATAGGGTGTTGGGAGGATTCTCCCAGGAGATGCATGCTGAAAGTAGACTATAGACCGAACATGTTTTCCACTCAATGCCTCTTTTGCAAACCTTAGCAACCAAAAGGAGAGAGAGAACAAAAGGGAATGCCCTGCCACAGAGGGGGGATGGGATGGGGGTATGGGAGGGGTGGGAGGGTTACTGGGATCATTGGTGGTGGAGAATGGGCACTGGTGGAGGGATGGGTACTCTATCATTGTATGACTAAAACCTAAGTACAAAAACTTGTGAGGTCAACAACTGTACCACATAGTGTTTCACTAATAAAAAAAAAGAAGAAAGAAAAAAAAAAAGAAGTCAATAGCACCCGGCCCAGACAAAGTCAGACCTGAAGAGCCTGCCATCAATACTCATCAATACACTGGCTTGGCTCTTCACATGCTACCTATCTGAATGCAAGGTTCAGATTTTCCCAATGGAAAACCTGCAGGACTGTATTACTGTACAAAAAGGGAGACATCCACGACATTGGCAACTGTTGCCCGATCTGCCAGATGTCTGTCATCTACAAGCTGTTCACTTGAGTCATCATGAATAGGATTGGCAGAACACTAGATGAAGGACAACCATGTGAGCAAGCTGGGTTCCGAAAAGGATTCAGCACGATTAACCATATCCACATGATAACCAAGCTCATTGAGGTTTCTCAGGAGTTCAGGATGCCTCACTGTCTAATGTTCATTGATTTAAAGAAGGACTTTGATTCTGTTGAGACGGAAGCAATCATTGAAGCCCTAGCCAAACAGGGAGTTCAAACTCAATACATCAGGATCCTCCGTGAGCTGTATTACGAATTCACTACCAGAATCTCACCATTCTACAAAGAAGTGATCATCCATGTCAAGAAAGGGATTTGGCAGGGTGATACCATTTCACCAAAACTCTTTAGTGGCATCCTCAAGAACGTCATGTGATGACTGGAATGGGAAGGAATGGGAGTGAAAATAAATGGTTGGCAACTACACTACCTCCGCTTTTCTGATGATATAGTTCTAATAACACCAAACATTAGCCAAGCAATACAAATGCTGGCCAACTTCGACCGTGAGTGTGGAAAGGTCGGACTACAGCTGAATCTCACAAAGACAATGTTTAAGAGAAACAAACTTGTTCCTGACATTCCATTTGCTCTCAATGTAGTGAACATCTCCGAATGCAACAGTTATGTGTACCTAGGTTGAGAAGTCAACATGACGAATGACCTGGCTCCTGAGTTGAGCAGGAGGAAGAGAGCAGCTTGGAACGCCTTCAAGAGCATCGAAGAAATAGCTAAGAGGATGAAGAACCTCCAGCTCTGGGCACGTCTCTTCGATTCCACTGTTCTTCCTGCATTAACATACACCTCAGAGACCTGGGCCCTATGAAAACAGGATGAGAACGCTATTTGGGTCACCCAAAGAGGAATCAAAAGAGCTTTGCTTGGAGTATCATGCTTCACTCAAGTGAGAGAAAGTATCTGGATTTCCAACTTCCATTGATGATTGGGAATCAGGGACACTTTCTCGTTTGCCAAGGCATCGAAAATCAAATGGGCTAGACATATAATGCGATTTGAAGATGACTGCTGGACTAGAATCATCACCGACTGTATTCCATGGGACGTCAAAAGATCGTGTGGCCACCCACCTATGAGATGGTCAGACTTCTTCATCAAGACCCTGAACGATCAGTTTGAGGCTCTTCATGTTCCTGGAGTGAACAGATGCCAGTGGGGTACACTAGCACGCAGCAGGGATGAATGGAGACATTACTGGTGCCACTCAAGCAAATCGATGAGTAATTGGATGTCAAGTGATCAAGTGATGGTGAAAAAATACAGGCCATGAAACACTATAGAATAAGTAGTTATGTCATGTGGGATAACTCAAGAATTATGTCTGGACCCATGAAGGTTAAATGACTTGCTATTTGTAGTATTGCTAAGTAGACAAAATTTGCTGTACCAGGTTTGATAATTGGACAAAAGCATTAGCAAGTTCCCTAAGATTGAATGAAGGAATTTTCTTTCTTTCTTTTTTTTTAAGTTTTAAGTAACTTTATTTATTATTTTCTATATTGATCCTCTATTTTTTAAAATTAATTTTTTTTTAGCTGGAGCGATAGCACAGCGGTAGGGTGTTTGCCTTGCACGCAGCCAACATGGCCGACCCGAGTTTGATTCCTCCGCCCCTCTCGGAGAGCCCGGCAAGCTTCTGAGAGTATCTCGCCTGCACGGCAGAGCCTGGCAAGCTCCCCGTGACGTATTCAATATGCCAGACACAGTAACAACAAAGTCTCCAATGGAGACGTTACTGGGCCCGCTCGAGCAATTTTTTTTTTTTATTTTACTGAATCACAGTGAGATGGAGCATTATAAAGCTGTTCATGATTGGGTTTCAGTCATACAATATTTCAACACCCATCACTCCACCACTGTAATTTCCCAGCACCAATGTCTCCAGTTTCCCTCCCATCCCCTGAAATCACCTCCCCCCTGCCTGCCTCTATGGCAGATTCCTGTGTTCTCTCTTTCTTCCCCTTTCTCTCTCTCATTTTATTTTATTTTATTTTATTTTAAAATTTTTATTAGTGAAACACTATGAGATAAAGTTGTAAACTTACAAATTTTTGTGCTTGGATTTCAGTTATATGATGATCGAGTACCCACCAGTGCCCATTCTCCACCGTGATGATCCCAGTATCCCTCCCACCCCCCCAGCCCTCCATCCCACCCCACCTCTGTGGCAGGGCATTCCTCTTTGTTCTCTCTCCCTTTTTGGGTGCTGTGGTTTGCAAAAGAGGAATTGAGTAGCAATCATGTTCAGTCTATAGTCTACTTTCAGCATGCATCTCCCATCTTGGGCGGATCCTCCCAACACCCTTTATTTGGTGCTCCCTTCTCTATCTGAGCTGCCTTTTCCCCTAGCTAGTGTGGCTGGCCTACAAGCCATGGAGTAAACCTCATTGTACTTATTCTCGGCTATTCTTGGGTGTTAGTCTCCTATTTTGTTACTTTATGTTCCCCAGATGAATGCAATCTTTCTATATCTCTCTCTCATTTTAGGCATTATGATTTGCACTACAGATGTTGAAAGATTATCATGTATATCCCTTTACCTACTTTCAACACTTAGTTCTTGTCCAGTGTGATCATTTCCAATTAATATTTTCATAATGAACTCTCGTCTCTCTTAACTATTCTCCACCTCTTTAACCCTTATGGTAATTGAAGGATTTTTCTTAAAGTAAATTAAATATTGAATGAAGCAGTAATTGTGAAAATAAAATGATGCTTTGAATTATGTGCTTAGCAGAAAACCTTACTTTTGTTTTCAACCTTTCAATATTATTATAGTTTAGGCAACATGTTTTCAACTGTGTTGAAATGTTAACTGTGTTAACATTTATGGTTTTGATGCCTAGGAGTACTGTATCTCAGTGCTATTGAAGTGTGCAAGACCTTCCACAAATGCCACTTCACCACCCCTCACCCAGTCCATCCCTCCCTCCTTCGCAATCTTAGTTTCATCTTAATTAAAATTAGTTAATTAATCAAATTAGCTTATCTTAATCTTAGTTAAATCTCAATCCGAGGTTGAAGGTTTTTCCATTATTTAATATTGCCTATTTATTCCTTCTCTTTCTCTAAGATGAGGGAAGTCATCGAGTTTCTGTTCTTCCTCTGATTTATTTTGAGTAATGTGATACCCACCAGTTCTGTCCATATTGTAGTGAACTTCTAGATTCTGTCTTTCCTTACAGCATTCAATGCACACATATGGCACAGCCCTTTATTCCAATCTTGAAATTGAACTGCACATGAAATACCACACTAGCTAGGAAATGAACATAAAATTTATGTTTTAGTGAGGGCCAAAATTACTTCTGTGTACTTGCTTCTGCATTTTAGGGAATGTATTTACATGTTTATTACAAAGATTCAAATAAAATATACTCAAATTTTTTTGCATAGCCCTAGGATAAGATAGGAATGAAAACCCTTTATTTGTGGGGAAATTTTTTAACCCCTGGGAAATTGCTCAATTAGCTAAGAGACAAGCAAAGTTTGGAGATAGGATTTCGGGATCCTAAGTATTAACACCTATTTTAAAAACTGAGAGATAATTCAAGGTTGGGAGAAGAAGCACTAAGGAATCTCAGCACTGTACATATTCATCCCAACATATGCAATTATGTCTATATTTTAATAACCAGTTTGTATAGGTCAGTATACTTGCAGATTGGCAAACAGGTTCTGAGAGTCCAGTGATTATTCTATATGTCACTACTGGTGAACAGTGGCATTTGGATTCAGAGTTTACCATCTGTCTCCACACTGCCCTAGCTCTGAGAAGAAATATGTATTCTTGACCCTAAACATCAGCTTTCTCTCCTTCCCTGCAGCATTGAAACACTGCCTGAATTTATTCTGTGGCAAATGGTTAAGTAACTCCCATGGTAAATCCATAGAGGGGAACATTAATAATGATGATGAGATAGAAGCATACTTGGCAAGAAGATTCTTTTTTATGATACAAAGGAACAAATAAGTCA
The DNA here is from genome assembly GCF_029834395.1 of Sorex fumeus. Classification (NCBI taxonomy): domain Eukaryota; kingdom Metazoa; phylum Chordata; class Mammalia; order Eulipotyphla; family Soricidae; genus Sorex; species Sorex fumeus. The sequence continues at coordinate 45,420,469 of NW_026606108.1, read as the reverse complement.
CAGACATATATAACTATATAAAATATAAACAATAAATTTTATATAAGATGCTAGTATGTATTAATGTAAATAAATATGATGATCTTTTGTGCAGGGTATATATATGAATAGTGTAGTGTAGGTGCTAAGAATGTGACTCAAGAAAATAATTTTGAGTTTAAATCTTAGGCATAGATTCTCGGTAACTTGGTAATTTTGGAGTTACTTAATTCCAGTGAGATTAAGTTTCTATCACCCTCAAATCAAGGTGATGTTTGTAAAATGATATCTAACACAGCAAATACAGTAAATACGACAAGAGCGATAATCATTCAGTGAATTATATCTGGTACTATTACTACTTTATGTATTAAAAATTTGAAACTCTTTATTTTTTAAATATTCCTTAATATTTAGTAAGCCCTCAGTGTGCACTCAGCAGTGCTGTGCAATGTGGTAGCAAGAGAATTTCTTTTGTTAACTTTGGTGGGTTCCCATCAATGAGGTCAACTTTGATTAAGATGAGGTCAACGTTGGTGGGTTCCCATTAGTGGGAAAAGGAAGCTAGTCTTTATGGTATTTAAAGGGACTAAACTAACCAGGAAATGAATCGCAGCTGATGGGATGGAATGTTCTGGATGGTCCAGGTTCTTCCTTTCCTATTTTCGGGCATGTTGCAGATTCTGCGGGCTGGTAACTAGGCTAATTCTCCTTCTCTCTAGTCCCCACCTATTATAGACTTTGGAAAGATAATCATCTACACGAATAACTTGAAGATCATTCGAACCTCGATGGACAAAAGGGACTTTACGAGGAAAATTCTTCAAAAGGAAGAGGAGGCTGAAGAAGAGTCTCTGGTGAGCAGAGAGGAAATCTATGGGATCAACAATCGGAATGATGGGCCTTTGCCAGAGGCGGGGAGCACATTCCCCCACAATCAGTACCCACAGGTGTGTCAGAGTCATTTGAAGCCCTGTTTGGAGTTGGTCCCATATCCCAGTTTCCAAGAAGTCTGGGTCATACCTAAGTGTGTTTGAATTGTACTATTCGAAACTAAGTACAAACTGAACACTTAAGATATATTCATAGCGAAGTTGTTAAAGAATTTCAAAATTTATTGTATTTTCATGGTAGCATGTTAGCAGCAATGGTAGAAGTCTGTATTTTAAATAATCATTATTTATTTATTTATTAATTTTTTTAATGAATCACTGTGAGGTACAGTTACAGATTTACAAACTTTCGTGCTCATGTTTCAGTCTAGACAGATCATAATTTATTTTTTGTGATGACTACTTTTGAGATAAAATTAATATTTATAGTTCTCTCTTGACAATGTGACTGATGAACATCTTGTTCATGAGGTGGGGGAAAAATATCAGCTCTGTTTCTTCTCTGTGGGTTTGCTTGTGCTTCTGCAATTGTTACCTCAGTTCACAGTTTCCTTAAAGGAATCTTATAAACCAACATGTAGCCATTCTTTTAATTTTCTTTGTTAAAGATTAGTGTGGTTAACAAGAGCCAATGTCAGGGCTAGAAAGATAGTACAGCAGGTAAGGTACTTGCCTTGCATGTGGCCAACCTGGATTTGATCGCTGGCACCCCTTATGGTTTCCTGAACATTCCCAGAAGTAATTCCTGAGTGCAGAGTCAAAAGTAACTCTTGAGCATTGCCAGGTGTGGCCCAAAGCCAACAAAACAAAACAAACCCAAATAACAACAACAACAACGATGACAACAACAACAAGCCCCAAAAATCCATAGTTGGGAATCCAAGGGGAAAAAACAAAACTAAGAGACAATGTCATTTATAATCCTTTTCCAAGATCAGGCACAAGTGAAAAGCCATAAATTGCAATATGCTGAAACTGAGACACTCAATGAGACTACTCATTGTCACTTTGCATCATGCTTATTTCAGGGTCTCTTGAGTACCACATTTGTCTATCAATAGTATGATGCCAACTGGTTTCTTAAAATTTACTTATAAAATTAGCATATACAATGTCTTTTAAAAATATTAAATCTTAGTTTCTTGAGTACTGTAGATGAGAAGTCAATATAAGTCCTGTTGATGGGGTTACAGCATGCATGTCTGAGTCAGAACTCTTCATTCTGAAAACCGTGGCTCAGACAAAAGCTTCAGGGAGGTGAAAAAAGGTGAAATCATTAGTTCTCAGTGAATTATTGAAGGACAGAAAGGGATTTGGATGGATCTAAGCTAAGAGAGTAAAAGTTTGGGGACTGAGCGATAGCACAGCAGGTAGGGCATTTGCCTTGCATGAGGCCGACCTGGGTTATATCTCCAGAACCCCATATGGTCCTGGAACACTGCCAGGAGTGATCCCGGAGCACAGAACCAGGAGTGAGCTCTGAGCGCTGCCAGCTGTGGTACCCCCCCCCCAAAAAAAAAACCAAAAACCAAAAAACAAAACCTCCAAACAAACAGAAAGGAGTGTAGGAGTTTGGAGGATGTCAGACACGCATTTTCTCTCTCTTGATTCCATCCCTTGGGACTAGCAGCTTTCTGTGGGACTCACTCTAATCTCTCAGAGGCTGGTGTGACCAAAGGGTCAGGAGTAGCCCTGTCTCGAGACGATGTCCTTATCCCAGGAGGGTTCAGCAATTAGAAGGTCATGACTGGAGTCTAACCAAAGGTTCTTAAAATTCTGCTCACAATCGCAGTCTCCTTCCAGACTGCTCTCTCACACAATACAATCTTTTCTGAAATGCAGATGAGATTATGTCAGCCTTTCATCACCACCACCACCCCTTGGCCCCCCTTAAAAAAACACAGCAACTCTGAATGACCTGCCATCAGTGGAATAAAACCTAAATTCTTCATTTGTCCTAGTAAACTGGGTAGCTGAATCATGCTGACGTCTTCAGACTCCTATCTTCCATCTCATCCTCAAACTCTCTGCTCAGACACACTGCTTGTCTAGCTAGCTGACATATGTTTCTCGCTTTTTCTCAGCAGAGCCCCCCCAAAAAAAATTCCTTCTGCCTAGAAGTTCTCCTGAACCACCCTCCCCGCCCCCCCACCACCCCCTACTTTGCTTTCAGTTCCTTAGATCTCAGTGGAAGCATCACATCCTCAGAGGTGCATTCCCTGGTTGCTGAGAGGCCCAAACTCTCCCAGCTAGATGCCTAGGATATCTCACAACACTGCACAGTTTCAGTCTGATGCTTATATTATACAATCATTTGCTTGGTGTTTTCCTTACCCAAAGGATTTGGTTGCCCTGAGGACATGGATCCCCCAAAAGTTGGATGGAATAGAGCAGTTGTCATGTGTAAAAAAAAGAGGTAGAGCCTGACAATGCAACAGATACATAGCTATGTGTAGAAAGAAGGGTGGAATTGGGCGCCAGAGGGACAGTTGGGAAGAAGTGTCCTTTCCTATCTTTTCTCCTCTACATACACACTGAGAACTTGCAAGGCAGCACCAGGCAGACAGATAGATGTATTTCAATCAACACCTTTCCATTTTAATTCATTTCTGTCATCATATATATTGTAGGGCAACATATGTCCAGAAAAGGGCCAGAGATGGTCAAAGGCCACTACGAAAATCTGAAAGAAAACTAACAGGCCTGATCTGACCGTTACTCTTCAATTCAATTCAGAAAGGTTTGTGTTTTTCAGCTAGCATGTCATATACTAGGACAGAGGTATGTGGCAGACGTTGCCCTGAAAGTTATACATACCTTTTTATTTTTAAATTTATTTAAAAAAATTGAATAACTGTGAGACACATAGTTACAAAGTTGTTCATGATTGGGTTTCGGTCATATAATGTTCCAATATGCGTCCCTTCACCAGTGGACATTTTCCACCACCAATGTCCCCAGTTTCCCTCCCACCTCAACCCCATCTCTATGACAGATACTTCTCTCTCTCTCTCTCTCTCTCTCTCTCTCTCTCTCTCTCTTTCTCCTTTTGGGCATTATGATTTGCAATATAGATACTGAAGAGTTATCAGGTATCAAGGAATCTTTACTTATTTTTCAATACTCGGTTATTATTCAGAGTGATAATTTCCAACTATTATTGTCATACCGGTCTCTTCTCTATCCTAGCTGCCCTTCCTCCATACACTTGTAGCAAGCTTCCAACCATTGACCAGTCCTTCTGGCCTCTGTTTCCCCTGGCCTGAGATATTAGTCGCATACTATATTTTTTATGTCCCACAAATAAATGCAGTCATTCTCTATCTGTCTATACATACTTTATTGTCCTTTCAACTCTGTTTTAAGTTGTATGATGCCTCATACAGAAAATACCCAGACAAATTTTATTCTCACAGAGAAGTTCAGAGAACATCAAGGAGCCCATCTTATTACATTTAAAATTCAAACACCAATCCCACCACCATTACACCTCCCCACCACCATATTTTGGATGTTTCCATCCTGAACCCCAACCTCTGTCCCTAAAGCAGAGCCAAAATAATTCATTTTGTTTTGTTATGAACAATGATAAATATGATCCAAAATATGAATAATGCTAAAATTGATTTTAAAAAGGTTTCTTAGATGAAAGCGTGTGAAGATTGTTGCATTTCATGTAGAAGGCATTAAGTTCATCTATAAGATTAATAACATGTTGTTAAAGGTTTGAGCCTTGTGTGCTTATATATGCATATATGTATATATATCTGTAAAAATATATTTCCCCCCCAAATTAGTTACTTTATACTTTAAACCCCATCAAATTTGAGATGATAAATATTTAGGCTTAATGAGAACTTACCTTGGAAATCATGGCAATGACAATAATAATAATAATAATATTAATAGCTGCCACTTATGAGGGCCCTTGGTCATCAGGTACCATGGCCACCACTTCCCACTCAATAGCCCAGCTCCTTCTCACAAGAACTGTGAGTTGTTATTCACTCCTGAACCTGGGAAAATGAAGACCTAGAGAAGTGGAGTTAGTGGACAGAAGTCATCAGAGCCAGTAGTCAAACCCAGGTCTATCTGAGCAGCAACCTTGTGATCTTAACCACTCTTCTAAGGCTTTGGATTGGTACTGATTACCATGTGCAGGACCAAGTAAGCTTGAGTATGAAATAAAATCTATGGTTCCTGATTGTGCACAGTGTTTTCTCAGAAGGACAAGTGTGGCCCATTTCCTTGAGCTGTCTTGGGGCAGAGGAGCACAGCAATAGCCAAAGGGAGATGCTGAGGACTGAGACTTCATAGCAGGGTATAGATGTGAAATCGCTTTGACAGGGAATCTACGATAGGCTTGGTAATAGAGCATGGCCTTTCCATATACTCTCTACCCCACTACTGGGAGTCTGTGTGTGTGTGTGTGGGGGGGTGTCAACACTATTCTTCTCATTTCACAAGCCAAGACATTGGACTTTAGAATTGTGACGAGAATTTTTCAAGGTGCACAATTCATGAGAGAAGCAGACTAACTCTGAAGCACGGAACTTTTTTTTTTTTTAGGGGACGGTGAGGTTGGGGGTCACACCCAGTGATGCATTCAGGGATCACTCCCAGAGGGAGTGATATGGGGGTGATACGGGATACTGGCTATTTATTTATTTATTTATTTATTTATTTATTTTGCTTTTTGGGTTACACCCGACGATGCTCAGGGGTTACTCCTGGCTCTTCACTCAGGAATCACTCCTGGCGGTGCTCAGGGGACCATATGGGATGCTGGGAATCGAACTCTGGTCGGCCGTGTGGAAGGCAAATGCCTACCCACTGTGCTATCACTCCAGCCCCGGGATGTCTGTTATTGAACTTATATCAGCTATATGCAAGGGAAGTGCCTACCTGATCAATACTATCAGCCTGGTCCACATGAAGTTCTTGATCCTTGGGCTTGACCTCAGTTCTTTTAGAGAATAAAGGAATGTAGGAATTCAGCACTAAGCTGTAAAGAATTGCAACATGGGCCCATTCAGCTCCTCAGTCTCTTTATGACACAAAACTGTCTTGAGGGCCCCCTACTGCACAATAGTGAAGGACATTGCACATAAACGTAAACATCAGGGACATGAGCTCTGAATTCTACTCAATGGGATCCAAACCCTCCTCCTCCTCTTCCAAGTTGTGCAAATAAAAAGTGCAAAAAAGTGACTGCGGTTCCTGGTGTCTCGTCTCCCTTTCCAAAAGAAGGGTGATATTCTCTCCCACTGGGATGTTCTTGAGCACTGCAAGTATTGAAAGGCTGTCTTGATCAAGTAGTTGTGATTTCTGACCAGTTTCCATGCTGGCAATTGAGGGAAATGTTTCTGACTAATTCTGCTTCAGTCATTGTGGCAACCTAGTGCTATACACACATTTTGTTTATTTTTAATGCATACACACATTTATTTGGGCTGGAATGATAGCACAGCGGGTAGGGTGCTTGCTTTGCACACAGCCAACATGGGTTTGATTCCTCCATTTCTCTTGGAGAGCCCAGCAAGCTACCGAGAGTATCTTGCCTGCACAGCAGAGCCTGGCAAGCTCCCCGTGGTGTATTCAATATGCCCAAAACAGTAACAAGTTTCACAATAGAGATGTTATTGGTGCCCACTTGAGCAAATCGATGAACAACGGGAGGACAGTGCTACAGGGTTACCTACATTTATTTATTTATTTATTTATTTATTTATAATAGGGGCCCCTCCTGATGGTGTCAGGGATCAAACTCAGGGCCTCACACATGTGAAGCATGTGCTCTATAACTTGGCTGACTCCCTGCCCCATCCCCACCCCCAGTGCTATTTTGATCCCTGGGTGAACAATCGACTTGAACTGCTGTAACACAACTTGCTCTGTCTCTTGCAGGAAGGGGAGCTTCCTGAGGATAACTGTTTCCACTGCCGAGGTTCGGGCAGTGCCACCTGCTCTCTGTGCCACGGCAGCAAGTTCTCGATGCTGGCCAACAGATTTAAAGAGTCCTACCGAGCCCTGAGGTGCCCTGCCTGCAACGAGAATGGTCTCCAGCCCTGTCAGATTTGCAAGCAATAGCCCGGGCCTTTGGATCTCTGCTTCTCTCACTTCCTCCCCAAAGTTATTTCTAATAAACTGTTCTCACACTCCTTCTTCCTTTCCCTTGGCGCCAAGGAAGCCCCAGCAGCTGTGATCACTTCCACCCCTGCAAAACTCAATTACTTGATGACATTTTGTAAGGATGCAAACATCTTCATTGCGGGTCTAAGTGACAGAGGCAGTTTTGAATAAGAATCCGCTTTGAAACAGGTTCTAAAATTATCTTTCCAGGAATGGGTGAGCATGTATGTGTGTGTGTGTGTGTGTGTGTGTGTGTGTGTGTGTGTGTGTGTGGTGTATCTCACTTGACTCAGCTTCATTTTCTCCTTGCACTAGTGAACAAATACATGTACATTCCGGCAGCAGGTTGAAGTCATTTTCTGCTTGGGTGTTATTTTGAAAATTATGCGGCGAGAAAGGAATCAAAAGGACAGGTTTCTGATGAACTGAATTCCTCTTGCTTAGAATGCATTTCAAATAGTCATTGGTCAAATTGAATTTTTAATTAAGCAGAGGAGGAAAGGGAGACCCAGGGCTGAAAGCTTTAGCTAGACAGTGACAGTTACACAAGTTCTAAGTGCTTCCTGCTGAAGACAAGCTGGCAAAGAGCCTTTCCCTCAACATCCTGAATCTGTCCTGTGTACTGTGCTTGGGGAACGTGCATGCAGGCAGTGAGCAAAGCTCTCAGGAAAAGATGAGATAAGGCATCGCTGTGCGCCTCTGAGCTATGGAGAGTCTAAGCCACATCATAGTAATTTATGATAAATTTGGTGCTTAAGTATGTGTGCAATATGATTTCTTCTAGCCCCCGAGTTACCACCAAATAAATAAATCTATTCTAAGGCTAAGGTATAGCTACTCTCTCCTGGTCAAAGACACTGGATACTTTCTAGGTATCTGTTAGAAATCTCTAAAACAGAAGATGACCAGGCTGAGTTTTAGCAATTATATGTCAACTGCCTATGAAGACACATAACAAGGATAAATCTGTCCTTTGCAAGTGAGTAATAAAATTAGAGGAATACTTTGGTTAATGATCTCTTGGAGTTCTAACATCCACCTTCCAGACCTCTTGCGAATGACACTGCAAAATTCATTGTCCCATGAGATGCATTGCTTTTCTATGTAATTATTTTGATTTTCATCACTTATTAATTTTCCTAGTTTCTGTTTTTTCATTCTCTATCATTCACCCATGAAAATCATGTCATAGTGGATTGCTTTTCGGGCAATATAAACACTTTTAATAAAAAGTCAAAATACTTTTCAAAGCACTGCTAATTTTGCTCATCTTCCCCTTCCCCTTCCTCTATTACTACTCATTAATTTCCCTCATCTCTGTTCTTAGCTCTCTCCTGACTCTATGTGTTCCTGCTCCTAGTGACTCTTCTATCTATTCAAAATACCAGTGAAGGAGCGATATTGAGAATTTTAAGTGTGTTCGTGCGAGCAGGAGCATTTGAAAACAAACATTGCTTGAGTCCTGCCTGCAAGACAGACCAGACCACCTTGCTAGGGACTGGATGGGCAGAATGGCCTGGGTGGATGCTGCCTTTCTGGTATTCCTAGCACCTGCAGTTAATTATTTTTTGGTCTTGGTTTTGGACCATACTCGGGGTGGTCAGGGCTTATACTTGTAAAATCATTCCTCGTGGTGTTCAGGAGACCATAGATGGTGCCAAGGACCGAACAGAGGTTGGCTGTGCATAAGACAAGGGTCTTAACTGAATATTCTCTCTCTGGCCCCTGAACCTGCAGTTTTAGTGGAAGGGAGAAATGGGTAAACAGATCATAACATGAAGGAGAGACAAGTTCTGGTATGGCGGAATCACAGGGAGCCTTTGAAGCCAGAAAAGTTCCCGAGTGCAGTTATCCAGGCTCTCCAGAGGAAGCAGAATGGGCCATGTCATCTCCTTCCCACTTCCCCTCCTCCTAAGTGATTTCACTGTTTTTCATCCCATAACAAATACACTTACTAATGATTAGATTTATCCAGGCAACAAGTACTGATGGAGCACTGGGCCTATATGAGGAGACAAAACAGACAAAACTCTGGTCCCTGTAGAGTTTATATTTCATTGGGGGAATACTGGCAACTGGAATATGTATGTCACACACAAAAATTATAATAGTATATATATATTCTAAGCTCGTTTACTTAGAACTACTCAAATATTTAATATAGAAGAAAATGTGTTTCTACATGATAAACCTTGTGTGTATGTATACAGATTGCAGAGTGTATTAGAAGAAGAAACATGTTTTGAAGGAAAATGAAACAGAAAAGTTGGGCCTTAGAAAGCAGTGCAGTTTCTGGTGGAGGGGGGTGAGGTTGTTACGGAAAAGTTGTCCCTTAAATAGAGGGAGGCTGAGGGGGGAGTCCAGAAGTAGTTGGAATAAGATTATTCCAGACTAGAACCAGAGGACAGTACAATGGCTATGGTGTTAGCCTTGCATGCATCCAAGCCAAGTTTGATCCCCAGAAGCCCGTATATTCCCCTGAACCCACCAGGAGTGATCCCAGAGCACAGAGCCAGGAATAAGCTGTGAACACAGATGGGTGTGGTCCCAAACCGAAAGCAAACAAAAAGATTATTCCAGAGGAAACAGGAGGTGATAGGGGAGCCTGTCATGTTTGAAGAGCAGCAAAAACATCAGAGTCTGGAGAGAAATTTGATGAGAAGGCAGGTGTGTGGTCTGTAGTATGTATATGCTTATGTATGTAGGCAACATGTGGTGTGTATCTGTGTATATGACATGTGGTAAATGTATAGTATGTGGTGTGTATATGTGTGTATATGTGCGTGCGTGTGTGCATATTTGCATGTAGAGGGATGCCTTCCTTCCATGCAACACTTAGGATTTGGGTTTTACTCTGATGCTGCTCTGAGCAGTCTGGCTCTGCCAATCTCTTCCAGACTCTCCTACTATTGTGAGGGTTGGAGACCAAAGAACTCTATACTTCCTTAGATGCCCTTGTCTGCTGACTTCCTGTGTGTTAAGAAGAACCTTCCACCCATCAGGAGGGTCCTAACAGCCTTTCCTACTTGGCAGCTGCACATTCTGTTCAGGCAGCTTGGATCCAGCCATAGTCACTTGGGTGGTCCTGGTGATAGGTTCATTGTAACACCACCTCTCTTTTTGCTCTCTGGTCTCAGTGTTTTCAGGGTCTCAGTGGTTTCCTGAAGCAAACTCATCTTTGTCTTCAATTTCCTCTCTGAATGCCTTTACACTGGTTCTAATTGTATGCTAACTGATCTAGAAATGTTTTGAGCAGAGGAATTTAATTTCTGATTTCCACTTAACAAGTCATACTGACTGCTGTGTTGTGGAGAAACACTATGGAATAAACGTGAAGTAGGAGATCAGTGTGGAGATGACTGCATCATCCTGGTGAATGCTAAGGTGGCCTGTGCCAGTGATACCCGTGGAATTGGTTAAAAAGTTGGCATAGCAGGGAAACATTTTGAAGGTGGATGTTGGGATTCTTCCTGGCACAGCTCCCTGACCATGTAGGCTGCCGGGCTTGTGCAGGAAAGCTCCGAGACCTGCCTTGATGAGGGTGAGCTGCTGCCAGGGGAGGTGATAATCCCTGATGATTAGCACGACTTGACAGCCTTGCAACTGTTGGCAGCTGGGGCTGGAGGCAGGGGGTGCTGACACCTGTGGTATTTGAAAAGCTTACTGTTCCACCTCTGTGTTAGCTCATAGAGGCCCTGTGACACCTTGTGACACTCAGTCCCTTCTAGGCCATGTAACCATCGATTTCACCTTCCTTTTCCCTTCTCGTGCTCCTCCGGCAATGCATTCCTTTCTGCCCCTCTATAACCACTGTTCTCCCGTAGTAAACTTTGTCATATGACCATCAGTCTGTGGCGCATGTGGATGTTTTCCTCTGGCCAATTCACTGAGTGTGTGTCTTTGAGCCACCAGCCCTAGGTCCCGTAATAGTCTCCATGTTCCCAGTTCTTGTAGCTGCACTGACAGTTACAGTGGAGGCGTATTTCTGCCTGCCTCCTCTGTAATCCTGAGATAAAGTGCTCTTGAGTCACTGTTTGCAAAACACAACTGAGTTCTCTGCTTTCTAGTGAAGACAAATTCATAATGAAACATCCGTTTCCTGATTTGTGACCTACAAAACACTGACAGAATGTTGGGTAGGGCTGTGATAAGGTTAGCCGTATTGACTCTAAAGACTATAAGAATTCTTTTAGTACTAGACACAAAAGGGCTTAAAAAAATCAGTGATACTGTGGTAAAAATATTGCTGTCCTCCCGTTGTTCATTGATTTGCTCAAGCGGGCCCAGTAACGTCTCCATTGTGAGACTTGTTGTTACTGTGTTTGGCATATCGAATACATCACAGGGAGCTTGCCAGGCTTTGCCGTGTGGGCAAGATACTCTCAGTAGCTTGCCAGGCTCTCCGAGAGGGGCAGAGAAATCGAACCTGGGTCAGCCAGGTTGGCCACATACAAGGCAAATTCCCTACCGCTGTGCTATAAATTTTAATGAATGTATTTCTTCAGGAAACATAACATCTATCCTTTCACTTATCCACTGAGCAGATTTTCAATGAATTTCCATTCCAAGGGTTCATACTATGTTGTGATAATACAAAGATGAGAACAGAATCTCATTCTCACTTATGAGATTATCATCTCGGGATCGAGTTAATGTAATAGGTGGACTTTTGGCCTTACAACTGAAAGAACACTGCTGCTACCCTTTGCTTCTTACTCCAGCGACTCTTAATTCTTCTACCCGGCTAGGTGAGCTGGCCCTTGTATGCACGCTGCCCTACTAGATTTGTTTTTTTATTGTAAGAAGCACATATCGGCAAGTCTGGGCACTAGATACTGCTTTAAGCACCTCTCCTTATACAATTCTTGACTTGTATTAATAATCAGATTAATTCTGTTTAGTGATCATCCCTTTGTGCCACATAAGCTGTTCCTTTCCAGATCATATTCATTTAATTTATGTGTGGACTCTTCCAACAAGGCTTACATGCACCTTGCTGTACTAGGCTTTCTGAAATAACAAGTAGTGGGAAATTGGGCTGAAACCTCCAGGAGGGATATTGCATTCTAGGAAAGAGATATTCTGTAGAAATATAGCTTTCTCTGACTGGACTGGGCACTCTTTATTCTCTGGATTTTCCCCCCACTTCATCTTCTGTTCTTTATTACTCTGAACAACTCATCTTGCTGACTCTTACTCCCAGTCATGACTTGGGCTCAAGACTTACCTATTCCTGGAGTGATTCTCAGGATCTGTAGGCCCCAAATTTTAGGAGACACCTCTGCATTAAAGTGGCTGTATCTTCCCCTCTTTGCCTAACGCCAGCATATTTGTGAAACAGAATTCGAAGGCTTTAAACTTTGACCCTAGAGAAACACTTATGTTTCTCCTGTTTTTATTTGAGTTTTCAGGGAAAATTACTTTCACAGAGAAAGTTGCCCTTCATGTATTTTTGAAATGCGTATGAAGTATTAGTTTTGTGACCCATAATTAACCTTTCCAAATTAAACTGAACCAGGGATGTCAATGAGCTGAAGTTTATAGAAGAGGCGACGTTGTTATTCAAAGTCTTCCACAAATACAAATTACTCAGGCAATATATTTACAGAGGCTGTGCTGCTGACATTTATAGACATTTTCTGTGGTTCACCAGAGCTTAATCTTAAGTGAATTTTACGATAAAGGTAAATTTGAAAGAAATGTTCACAGTTGTTTTTATCACCTGTCCTCATTAGTTGCATCTCCTCGTTTTCTAATTAAACACAGTAATTATACTAAGTTCACATTCATGCAATTATGTGAGCGAGAAATGGAGTTATGTCAGTGTCAAAATTATGGCATATAATTACTGTCTGTGTTAAAGAACACATAAAACCCAGAGGAGAAAGACAAACCATGGTAGAACCTCCTCATTTCTCAGGTTTTCAAGGTGAGGGGAAAGAAAGGAGTGGAATATTTAAACCCAGTCTTGACAAAACCACAGTCGATGTTTATCTCTTTTAACACTCCACGCTTTCTATTTTCAGCCCCTTTAGCTATACTTTTATCCAGCTCTTAAGTATTTCCTCTACCATTAATGATTCTAACTCAGAAAACTGGGCCATTAACCCACACTCCTGTAAATGGCTATTAGAAACTGACCCATGACTGTTTTCTTAGATACAAAGTGTGTATTTTTGAAGATTTCCTGTGAGTCAGGCTCTGTTAAGGACAAAATGAATGAAAAGAAGAAACACTAAACGGTATCTGCAGGCAGGAACAACATCCTCTCTAGAGGAAATGAGAGATTTACTTGAATATTTGCAAAAAGAAATGATAGGTGTTATAGAAGGGGGAGAGAGTAGAGAGAGTAGACAGTGAGTAATTCTTTAATTCTTAGTTTCTGTTCAGCCATGAGTTCTTTTGAGGACAGTTACTATTGTCCTTCAAGCATAGTCATAATGTCCAGGAATTTGGTTCTGTGGAGACTTAAGTTTGGTTGCACACACAGAGTTCTCAGTGTAGTGTTGTTGCTATCATCCCACCTAAACTGACTCTCAAGGACCAACATCATGGGTTTATTTATTTATTGTTTTTTTTTTCAAATTTTACTCTATTTTTATAAAGTTGTTCACAATGATTTCACGATCACGACCATGCTGTTAATTGCCGATTGCCTCGAGCAGGCCCCAGTAACGTCTCCTTCGTCCTAGCCCTGAGATTTTTTTTAAAAAGTGCCATATTCAAGGCTCTTTCAGAGTTAGGAGAATGAGACCCATCATTGTTACTGGTATTTGGAATATTGGGTACACCACGGGGAGTTTGCCAGACTCTGCCGTGTGGGCAGGTTACATTCGGTAGCCTGCCAGTTTGTCCAAAGTAGGAATGAGATAATAAGATGACCGGGAGCTGGGTTTTATAGTCTCTGAGTCTTGGTTGTTGATGGGATTACACGGCGCCAGGGGGCCAGTTGGTGGGTGTGATCCCCGCCTACTGGAATTTGGAGGATCTGGGTGGAGGATGCTCAGCTCTGATCCGAGTAGGCTGGGAGATCTCAGTCCCGGGACCTGCATGCCTTTGTTCCTCTGCCGGTACCTTCATGTGTGTGGAGAGTGGTCTTAGCATGGTGGTGGCTGGTTCTGGAGGTCTTCAGCTGCCGGAGCCTGGTCGGGGCGGGGAGGAGAACTCAACCCGCTCCCCTCCAAGGGGCCCCAGTGAGGACAGCCAGGCATGGGGGCAGGAGACTCTGCGCTGTTCTCTTCCGGGAGCTGGGCACAAAGTGAAGAAATTCAATGAAGCGCGGGTAAAAGGCGGGTCGAAGGCCTGTGGCGGGTGTTGACACGATGTGACTTCTGCCCAGTGCTCTGAATGTCACAATGATTTATTGTATTCAATATTCCAGCACCAATCACACCACCATTACAGTCTCCTACCACCATTATTTTGAATTTTCCCAACCACCACCAAAGCCTGCCCCAATAGCAGGCCCTTATTAATTTATTTTGTATTGTTTTCTATGAATAATTCACTAAAAATTATCAAAAAAGATTTCCTTAGAACAAAGTTTGTGAAGATTGTTGTATCTCACCTTGGAGTCATTAAGCCCTTTTATGAGAGATTACTAACATATTGTTAAAGGTTGAACTTTGTGTGCCAGTATTTTCTCTTTTTCCCAATTTTTATTGTATCACCATGAGATACATTTATAAAGTTCTTATGACTGAGTATCAGTCATACAATGATCGAACACCCATCCCTCTACCTGTGTTCATTTGACAACACCAATGCCCCCAGTACCCCCACCCCCACCCCACCACCACTCCCTGCCTTTATGGCAGGCACTTTCCTTTTTACTATTGCTCTACTTTTGGGCATTATGATTTGCAATACAGATACTGAAAGGCGATTATGTTTGGCCTTTTGTCTACTTGCAGCACACATCTCCCTCCCAAGCCATGTGCTAATATTTTCTTAATTGAAATTGGTTGCCTTCTACTTTATATACCATCCAATGTGGTAAATTACTCCTAGTACATCAGTGGTGTAGAGTATGAGATGTTGCGACTGCAAATGAGACCACGTGTTTCAGGAATTCTAATATTTTAAATAAGGGGATATAGCTGGAGTTAAATTTTTGACTGGTTGGTGACTCTGGGATCCAGAGGCATCTCTGCAGCTTGTGATCTCTTCCTAGATTTATTATTTGTCTCTGAATAATGGCTGGTATTGTCTTATTTTTTCTACTCCTGTATGGATTAGATAATTAGATAATTCCAACATTATTATTTTTAAGAGTCAAAAATCTTAGTGATAACTAAGAAAATATGATCTTATTAAAACACCTTAGATCATCAGTCAGATTAATTCTTACATTTGTCACTCTCAAGGAGATTGTTAGCTCAAAAAACTTTTCTATACTTAAAAACATTTTTATATAGTTAAGTAATTGTCACTCTCACTGTCACTATCCTCCAGTTGTTCATCGATTTGCTTGAGCGGGCCCAGTAACGTTTCCATTGTGAGACTTGTTACTGTGTTTTGCATATTGAATACATCACAGGTAGCTTGCCAGGCTTTGCCGTGCGGGCGAGATACTCTTGGTAGCTTGCCAGGCTCTCCGAATTGAACCCGGCTCAGACGAGCTGGGCACATGCAAGGCAAATGCCCTACCTCTGTGCTATTGCTCCAAATCTAAGTTAAGTAATTATCATAAATATTAGTGAGACTCTTTCAGACTTTGTCTTACACCTCATTTGATTTTGCAACCTAACATCTGTCTCTGATACTGCTTTTTAATGATCACTTGGCCATTGTTATATAACCAATTATTCTGTCCTACTCAAACATTGATTTGGTGTCTCAGTACTAAAACCTTGCATCTCCCTCATTATTATTAAAATCTATTCTCTTAGGATTTGAGACTGTGTCTGTGTAGGGGATATTTCTGTGTGGGCCATGTGGTTAACACATTATATTGTAAAACACAATGGACCCGTCTTTCTGGTGTGTTACTGTGGATGCCCAACCTAACTGAATAGTCCTTCATTTCCTGGAATTTATTTTTTCCAGCACTATCTGATTCACAATTTTCAATATTTATTCTCTTTAGACAGATAAAATCATATGACTTTGTTTCATGAACAAATGAGAATAACAGAATTATCAAAACTTCTTATTTAGTAAATCTAAAGAGAGTAAACTTGGGGTATTATACACAGAATTTTCTATCTTAATAAATGCTAAATATTCATTTTTTTGTTTCTGAAAAATGTTGATTTCATGGTTTTCATTTGTTCCAGAGATGGTGTTGTGGCAACGGTTGGGGTGATGGTAGTCATGATGGTGAAAGTGAATTTGATGCTCTGGTTGTCACATTGTAACTTCATCTTAAATGTCATCATCTTTCTTTTTAATGGTTAAGACTAAGCATTAATAAATGCACATTGGATGATAAAACCATTACCAGTTTACACTTTGGAGGGAGAACCATTCCAACTTTTCTCTAAACTCAGTTGTCTTTAATCCCCGTTCTGTGGACCCATGTCTATCTGTAGATACAGAAAGGTCGGGAACCACTGGTTTACCAGTTTGGTTATAAATGCTGGTCCATGGACTGGTATATAGATAGGTGCCAGTGGGCAGGTGTACAAAGTTGAAGAATGCTGTCCTAGTATGTTCTGTGCCAAAAGATGCTCATTAAATACTGGTAGCAAGAACATGTAGTACATAGACCTACCAAAGAATTATTTATTCATCTTATAGAAGCCCCTTGAGTCCTAAAAATGTTTGTCTGAGAAGGTAGCATAACCAGTTTTTTTTGACACCATAGCTAAGACTCCATCTAGTCAGAGGAGAGGTAGAGAGGAGATCCAGAGTGACTTTGTTCAAGTCCCTTATTGATTAATCATGAACTGTGACAGTCGTAATTTATGCCCAGGTCATGGGACATCTTTTGGCTGCTTGGAATCATATGTTGTGGCAGATGAATCCATTTTCAAGATTTGTGCCCAGAGAAATTGGCATTCAGACTTCCTTTTTATTCCAGTTCTGGGGTTTGAAAAGCAGCTGTTGATAGACTAATTAGCATCATAGGAGGACTAGGAACTACATCTTCATCCCTTAACACTGATTTAATGGTTCATCCCACAAAGATTCTGAGAGCATCGTTGGGATGTTACTTCATGCAAACACTACAGACTGGCCTTGTCTCCTATTGCATATACAACTCAATGGTAATAGCTATAACAAAAAGACAGTTATGCCCAGCCACATGTAAGGATAATGGTGAGATATGTGTGACATAAAAGAATTTGTTATACCACTAGGATTAATTTTCTAACTTGCATACCCAGCAGCTAATTTTATCCCATCTCTAATTAAGAGAAATTCTATATCGCAAGGGAATAGCTATAACCAAGCATAAGTACAACTATTGCATAACATCCAATAGAGGAGTCATTTAAGCTGTTGGGAAGCTAAAGCAAAATTTTAATCCATTTTATTTACTCTGAGAAAGCTTTACTACACGAATTAGAAGTATTCTTATTGATTGCTGAACATTAAAATGCTCAGTCAACTTGGTAAGCTGATAGGATTGGAATCAGGCAGTTGCGTGATGATTAGGCTTTACTCTGATGTGACCTCTTGGGGAAAAGAATATCTATTTTTCTATTGAGGAAAGAATATGACAGACTAGGTGACTTCTATATATAGGAGTAAAACACTTCCTGTCACCAACACCTCTTCTGATTGACGTATTTTTCCTTTAAAACCATCAAAGGTAGGACTGGAAAGTTAGTGTAGCAGGTAAGACACCACTTTGCATGTAGCCAACGCAGGTGATATCCCTAGAACTGCATGTGTCCCCTAAGCCAGGACTATCCCCATGCATAGTCAGATTTATCCCCCTACAAAGAAATAAATAAATCAAAAATAAAAACATTCATGAACTTTGCAGCCCTTTCTCCCCGCTCTGTGAAGTAGAATTTTGCACGAAGGAGACGGTGGTCTGATTCCATTCGAAATTTTGGGACAACAGCAACATCAGTCAGGCAAAACCGTCGATTGAATATGATGTGGTCTATTTCGTTGTGGAATCGTCCACCAGGAGACTCCCATGTCCATCATTTAGATTCTGCCTTTTGGAACTGTGAGTTACCATGAATGGTCTTGGTGGACATGATGAACTCAGACAGTCTCTCTCCCTGTTCGTTCCATTCTAGGCCATGGGTCCCGATGTGAAGTTCTTCAGCTGATCTTCTCGGTCCTATCTTGGCATTAAAATCACCCACAATGATCTTGTAGAAGGTGTGGTCTTCTTTATAGAACTTCTCTAGCTCCATGTAGAACTTCTCGATTTCTCTTTCATCATAATGAGATGTTGGTGCGTAGACAACGAAGATAGGAACTGCAGGCAGAGAGCCACATCTATTCAAATGTAAACGTCCGATTCGGGTTGTTAGGCATTCGAATGAATCAATGCTCTTGGCCAAGTTTCTGTTGACAAGGACACCGACACCTCCAACACCTCTTTTATCGCATGTTCCGAGGAACAATTCTTCTCCAGTGTTGAAAACGGCATGGTGAGATTCGTGCCTTCTTGTCTCGGTCAGACCAATGATATCGTACTTGATCATTCGCGCTTGTACCATCAGGTCCTCGATGGATGCATCTGATGCTAGCATACGTGCATTGAAAGTACAGACAATCATTTTTGTCTTCCTTCGTTATGGCAGCCTAGGTCGGCCTTGAGATTTTGTCGGCCTCTCCTTTCTCATCCTTCTCAGTGCTGCCATGTCAGTGAAGCCTTCAGGGTCAGGTGAATGAGACCAGTTGTAGTTACTGGTTTTGGCATATCAAATACACAACGGATAGCTTGCCAGGCTCTTCCGTGCGAAGGGCTGCAAAGTTCAAAAAGAGAACTCCCAGAATGACCACCAACTGGGAACTCTTTGGTACTATTGCGGCAACATGGGAAGATGCTATTGTTGACAACATTGATGAGGAATATGATCGACTGGTTCAGCACCTCCATGAATGTGCGAGGAACACCAAGAGAGAGATAGCCACAAAAAAATCGCCTATCTTCGAAAACTCTTGAGCTAATTCGCCAGCGTGGTTTGGCGCATGCCTCAGGCAACCGCAAGCTAATGTCTGAGCTTGCAAAGCAGTGCAGAGATGTGATCAAGGAAGACCTCAAGGAGAGAAGAGCAGAAGTACTGGTAGATGCGGCAGAAGCCGGGAAAAGTATTCGTAACGCCCGCCTGTCCTTCGCCAACTACAAGACCAAGATGACTGCCCTCCGACGTCCTGATGGATCCATCACATCCTCCAGAATGGCAATGGAGAAGATTATCCATGACTTCTACTCAAATCTCTTCGATAGCCATGTCCACTTGCCGACATATCAAATTCCACAGGATGGATATGTCGTTCCCAACGTTCTCCCTTCCGAAATCCGACACGCCATTTTGTCGGTAAAGAAACAAACAGCACCCGGCCCAGACAAGGTCAGTCCTGAACACCTGAAGAACCTGCCATCAGTACTCATCAATACACTGGCTCGGCTCTTCACTCGCTATCTGTCTGAATGCAACGTTCCGTCCCAGTGGAAAACCAGCAAGACCGTACTACTGTTCAAGAAGGGAGACATCCATGACATTGGCAACTATCGCCCGATCTGCCTATTGTCTGTCATCTACAAGTTGTTCACTCGAGTCATCCTAAATAGGATTGGCAGAACACTAGATGAAGGACAACCATGCGAGCAAGCAGGGTTCCGCAAAGGATTCAGCACCATCGACCATATCCACACGATAACCAAGCTCATTGAGGTTTCTCGGGAGTTCAAGATGCCGCTCTGTTTAACGTTCATTGATTTAAAGAAGGCCTTTGATTCTGTTGAAACGGAAGCGGTCACTGAAGCCCTAGCCAATCAGGGCATTCAAGCCCAATACATCAGGATCCTCCTTGAGCTGTATTGCGGATTCACTACCAGGATCTCACCATTCTACAAAGAAGTAATCACTGATATCAAGAGAGGGGTTCGGCAAGGTGATAGCATTTCACCGAAACTCTTCAGTGCCACCCTCGAGAACATCATGCGATGACTGGAATGGGAAGGAATGGGAGTGAAGATAGATGGTCGGCAACTACACCACCTTCGCTTTGCTGATGACATTGTTTTAATAACACCAAACATCAGCCAAGCGACACAAATGCTGGCCGACTTTGACCGTCAGTGTGGAAATGTAGGACTGCAGCTGAATCTTACGAAGACAATGTTTATGAGAAACAGCCTCGTTCCTGACGCCCCATTCGCTCTCAACGGAACGACCATCTCCGAATGCAACAGCTATGTGTACCTAGGTCGAGAGGTCAACATGACAAATGACCTGGCACCTGAGCTGTGCAGGAGGAAGAGAGCGGCTTGGAACGCCTTCAAGAACATCAAAGAAATAGCTAAGAGGACGAAGAACCTCCGGCTCCCGGCACATCTCTTTGATTCCACTGTTCTTCCTGCATTAACATATGCCTCAGAGACCTGGGCCCTACCCAAACAAGATGAGAACGCTATTCAGGTCTCCCAAAGAAGAATAGAAAGAGCTATGCTTGGAATATCACATTTCACTCAAATGAGAGAACGAATCCGGAGTTCTGACATCCGTCGACAATCAAGAATCAGGGACGCTGTCTCATTTGCCAAGGTGTCAAAAATCAGATGGGCTGGTCACGTAATGAGATTTAAAGACGACCGCTGGACTAGAGCTGTTACCGACTGGATTCCACGGGATGTCAAAAGACCGCGTGGCTGCCCACCTACCAGATGGTCAGACTTCTTAGTCAAGATCATGAACAATCGGTTTGAGGCCCTTCATGTTCCCGGAGCGAAGAGATGCCATTGGGCTACACTAGCACGCGACAGGGACAAATGGAGACGTTACTGGCGCCCGCTCGAGCAAATCGATGACTAACGGGAAGTTAAGTGATTAAGTAAGTGAAAAACATTCATGCAGGGACTGGAGAGAGTACAGTGGGTAAGGCTTGGCACCTGTCTGATCAGGGTTGAATTGTTGGCATCACTTATGGTAATCTGAGCCCCACCAGGAGTGATCCCTTAGCCTAAATCCAGCAGTTAGTCTTTTTTCTTTCTTTCTTTCTTTCTTTCTTTCTTTCTTTCTTTCTTTCTTTCTTTCTTTCTTTTCTTCCTTCCTTCCTTCCTTCCTTTCTTTCTTTCTTTCTTTCTTTCTTTCTTTCTTTCTTTCTTTTTTTTGTGAAACACCATGTGGTACAGTTGTAGACTTACAAATTTTTGAGCTTGGATTTCAATTATACAATGATCAAGTACCCATCCCTCCACCAGTGCCCATTTTCCACCACCACGGATCCCAGTATCCCTCCCAAGCCATGGAGTAAACCTCCTGGTACTTATCTCGGCCACTCTTGGGTATTAGTCTCCTATTTTGTTACTTTATGCTCCCCAGATGAATGCAATCTTTCTATGTCTGTCCCTCTCTTTCTGACTCATTTCACTTAACATGATACTTTCCAGGTGGTACCACTTGTTTGTAAATTTCATGGCTTCATCTTTTTAATAGATACGTAGTACTCCATTGTGTAGACTTACCAAGATTTCTTTAACCAGTCATCTATTCTCGGGCCTTCAGGTTTTATCCAGATTCTGCCTATCGTAAACAGTGCTGCAATGAACAAACAAGTGCAGATATCACTTTGACTATACTTTTTTGCCTCTCTGGGATATATTCCCAGGAGTGGTATTGCTGGGTCAAATGGGAGCTCAATTTCTAATTTTTGGAGAATTGTCCATACTGTTTTCCAAAAGGGCTGAACCAGTCGGCATTCCCACCAGCAGTGGAGGAGGGTCCCTTTCTCACCACATCGCACCAGTATCAGTTGCTTTTGTTCTTTTGGATGTGGGCCAGTCTCTGTGGTGTGAGATGATATTTCATTGTGGTTTTGATCTGCATGTCCCTGATGATTTAATGATGTAGAGCTTTTTCTCATGTGCCTTTTTGCCATTTGAATTTCTTCTTTGAGAAAGTGTCTGTTCATTTTGTCGCCCCATTTTTTGATGGGGTTGGATATTTTCTTCTTGTGGAGTTCAACCAGTACTTTTTATATCCTTGATATCAACCCCTTGTTGGATGTGTATTGGGCGAATATCCTTTCCCATTCTGTAGACTGTCTTTGTACTTTGGTCACTGTTTCTTTTGAGGTGCAGAAGCTTCTTAGTTTAAGATAGTCCCATTTGTCTATCTCTGTTATCACTTGCTCGGCCAGTGGTGTGATATCTTTGAAGATAACATTAGCTTCAATGTCATGGAAGGTTTTGACAACTTTGTCTTCAATGTACCTTATGAATTCCGGTCTGATGTTGAGGTCTTTAATCCATTTTCGCCTTACTTTTGTACATGGTGTTAGGCAGAGATCTGAGCCCATTTTTTTTGCACGTAACCATCCAGTTTTGCCAGCACAATTTGTTAAAGAGGCTTTCCTTACTTCACTTCACATTTCTTGCTCCTTTATTAAAGATTAGATTATCATATGTTTGAGGGGAGATGTCAGTATATTCAACCCTGTTCCATTGGTCTGCCAGCATTAAGTCTTGAGCATAGCCAAGTGTGTCCCAAAAAACAAAAGAAAAAAATCCCAATAACAACAACTAAAATATCCATGCAGTTGAAAGGACATTTTTGTGTTTACGACTTCAGTTATTTCAGTTTTCTTCCAGTAAGTTTACACATGTTAGGGCATTTGCCTTATGTGCAGCAAGGCCAAGCCAGGTTTGATTCCTCCATCCCTCTCCGAGAGCCCGGCAAGCTACCGAGAGTATCTCGCCCACACGGCAGAGCCTGGCAAACTACCCATGGCATATTCAATATGCCAAACATAGTAACAACAAGTCTAAAAAAAATGGAGACGTTACTGGGCCTGCTCGAGCAAATCGATGACAACGGGAGGACAGACAGACAGACAGACAGACAGACAGTTTATACTTCTGCAGGTTAAAAAATTGAGACAGAACCCTACTTCCATTGAGTATATGAATGATTTTCTCTGAGCATCGTTGACATATCCATAATATATGGATAATAAAGACATGATAATGTTTTACCCAAGCCCCCTCTCCAGGGCTTATTTTCTTTTCCCAATTCCAAAGCCATGCTTCTAACTAGAAATTCTCCTTCATGGTGGGGGAACTGAAGGAAAGTTGTGGAAACTCACATATCTCTTACCTCTGTGGGATCACCCCACCATCAGAGATTCCTATAGGCTTGTCTGAGGCCTTTACTGGAGGCACAGATTATTTTATTTTGCCCAAATTGTGTTCTTCCCATATTTCTGCATGAGAGTATATCTCCAAAATATTCCAATCTTCCTGTAATCCAGTGTGTCAAAGTCTGCTTCCAGGGTAACCAGTCTCAGATAAATACAAATTCTTCATTTTGTTGATGAATTTGTATATATATATATATATATATATGTATATATATATATATATACACACACATATATGTATGTGTGTGTGTATATATACACACACGCACATACGCACACATATATAGATATATCTATTTGGAAAGCAATCCCTTTGGATTTGAGAATGGGCTTAATATTAGACAATTTTTAAAAAAATGTTATTGCGACCTAATGCAGAACCCAGCAGCTTGGAGCAGAAAAGTGAAAGGACTATGCGTTAATCCAGGCAATCATTTTTGCCCAGAGGGGAAAGGGTGTTGCTCCCTTCCGCCCTCCTCCCTCTGGAAAGAAAGATGGCGGCCACATGGGAGCCTTGTGGACAGCAGGTATGAGCCGGGGGTGTGGGGGCGACTAAAACCTCATGGGAAGGGGGGCGTTCTGGTCCGTCCTTCACGCCCTACCGAGGTCACCAGTTGCTCCCCGCGACCGGCTCTCCAGCACGACCACGGCCCCAGAAGCACAGGGACTTAATGCAGAACCCAGCAGCTTGGAGCAGAAAAGTGAACGGACTATGCATTGATCCAGGCCATCAAGTCTGCCGGAGGGGAAAGGGTGTTGCCCCATTCGCCCTCTCCTCTCTGGAAAGAAAGATGGCAGCCACATGGGAGCCTTGTGGACAGCAGGTATGAGCCGGGAGTGTGGGGGCGACTAAAACCTCATGGGAAGGGGGGCGTTTCGCTCCGCCCTTCACGCCCTACCGAGGCCACCGGTTGCCCCCCGCGAGCGGCTCTCCAGCACGGCCAGGACTCCAGAACACAGAAACCAATTTCTTAACTATCTGACTTTCAGTAGAAATACTTCCAGGGTCAATAGGTAAAAGAGCAGAAATCCAAAACCAACATTTAATTCTTGAACCCAGCCGTAGAAAGCAAATCACTTCACAATGCTTTTTCAACATGCCTGATTTGGGGGGGGGGGGTAAACTCTAAATAATAGTGGTGAATCTTTTATTGAAACAATGAATCTAATCAAAGCAGATAGAGTGTTAACTAGAATTCATCTGCCTCACAGGGACGGGGAGGGTTGGGGGGTGGGGTTTTATTGGGGTTCTTCATGGTAAAAAATAAGTATTGGTAAAGGGAAATGTGTTTGATATTTGCATGACTGAGACATAAACCTGAAAGCTTTGTAACCTTTCCCACAGTGATTCAATAAATAAATAAAAAAATAAAATAAAAGAAAAAAAAAAAAAAGAAAAAAAAATGTTATTGCATTGATGCCCTACCAAGGCCACGAGTTGCCCTGCACAAGCAGCTCTCTGGCACGGCCATGGCCCCAGAGGCACACAGACCTAATTCAGAACCCAGCAGCTTGCGGCAGAAATGTGAATAGACAATTCGTTAAACTATAGTGCTGTGCCCCCCCCCCCCACAGGAGGAAAACGGTGTTTGTCTCTTCTGCCTCCCTCCCCCTCCCCCCCCCCCCCCCCCCCCGCCCCGCAGCACAGTGGCTGCCGCCTCAGAGCTTATTGGACAGCCAGGTATGAACCAGTGGTGACCAGGCAACTGCAGCCTCATGAGATGGGGGGTGGAACTAGCACATTCTTCACGCCCTACCGAGACCACGAGTTGCCCCCGATGAGTGGCTCTCCAGCACGGCCATGGCCCCAGAGGCACCCAAACCAATCTTGTAATTATTCGGCTTTTGATAGCAATCCCTCCAGACTTAAGTAGTAAAATATCAGCAATCTAAAATTGCGCAGCTGCAATTGAGGCCACGTGACATCATATGGTCCTCATAACTTGCAATAGAAAATAAATTATTTCACAATGCCTTTTCAGCAGTTCTGAATGTTGGGGAGAAATTCCAAATAATAATGGTGCATCTTTTGTTGAAATGATGAATGTAATCAAAGTAGAGAGAGAGTTAAGTAGAAATCATCTGCCTCACAGCTGTCGGGTGGGTTAGGAAGGGGGGTATATTGGAGTTCTTGGTGGTGAAAAGTGTGCACTGGTGAAGGGATGGTGTTTGATCATTGTATGACTGAGACTTAGACCTGAAAGTTTTGTAACTTTTCTCATGGTAATTCAATAAATAAGTTTAAAAAAATTATTGAATCACCGTGAGATAGTTACAAGCTTTCATATTTGGGTTACAATCATACAATGATCAAACACCCATCCCCCCACCAGTACACATTCCCTACCACCAATATCCCTGAATACTCCCCCTTTCCCACCCTCCCCCTGCCTCCTTGGCAGACAATATTCCCCATATTCTCTCTCTACTTTTGGGCATTATGGTTTGCAATATAAACACTGAGAGGCTATCATGATTGGTCCTTTATTTACTTTCTGCACACATCTCCCATCCCGACCGGATCCTCAAGCCATCATTTTCTAAGTGATCCCTTCTCTATTCCAGCTGCCTTCTCCCCTTTGCCCATGAGGCAGGATTCCAGCTATGGAGCAATCTTCCTGTCCCGTGAATCTACTATCCTTAGGTGTCAGCCTCATATTATGTTGTTTTATACTCCACAAAT
This sequence comes from Sorex fumeus, assembly GCF_029834395.1. Taxonomy (NCBI): domain Eukaryota; kingdom Metazoa; phylum Chordata; class Mammalia; order Eulipotyphla; family Soricidae; genus Sorex; species Sorex fumeus. Next base: position 45,394,504 of record NW_026606108.1, on the reverse strand, counting down.
GAGTGCGGTCCTTCTATGTCTTAGACAGACAATATTAATGAGGTTGCCATTTGTCATTATTCTTAGGTGGTACACCATTGATCGTAACATTCCTGTTTTTGTCTAGTCCCATCACTCAGCTCTTTGAGAAAAATAATATGATAAATCATCACATGCATGGTTAAGTTGTGCTGGTAAGTTTGTGATTTGTCCCTCAAGTCACACTTCTTTTGCCCTGGGGTATCTTATTGTGCTCTCCTTCCCCACTACTTTTCTCCTTATCCTACCTCCACACTCTCATTCTCAACTCATTACTTCATTCTCTCCCTCTCATGCCTTACCTCACCACTGCTACATTCTTCCCTTATGCTTGTATGGGGCAAGGGAAAGTGCCTGGAAAATGAATCCACACGAGGCCTCATATATTACCCTTGCTTTCTAAATTAGAGTTCATCTGGAATGGCCCCCGTCTGCCTTTGGTTTCACTATTATTATTTTCTGTTTTATGGCCACAACTTTCCTTCAGTAACTTTTGGACTATAGTTCGGTGCAGGGTCAATATTTTGAAATTGGTATTCCTGGACAGAAAGTATCATGCATAGATCCCTTTTAAATGCATGTCACTAATTGCTATTGCTATTACAAAGAAAACTTCCCTTTTTGTGCTAATGTTGTGTGGTGACTTGGACTTTAAAGATGCCATTTTGCCACCCAAATAAAATCATAAAATTCTTATTGGATTGCTAAGTAATCAGGGTGAAAAGAATAAAAGCAGTTCAAAACATAAAGCTAAAAGGAAGCTTAATTTCCTAAGATCTCAGGAGATGCGTAGATAAGGATATGGAAATTGGCAATTAAACGTTGTCTTTTCTTTCTATTTGTCCTGTGGCATATGAGCACAGAACAGCAATCTTTTTTTTGACTTTTTTTTTTAAAATTTTTTGAATCACCGTGATAACAGTCACAAAGCCTTTCAGTTCAGGTTTCGGTCGGTCATACATGATCAAACACCCGTACCTTCACCAGTGCACATTTTCCACCACCAAGAACTCCAGTATATCCCCCTCCCACCCACCCTCCACCTGTGTGGCAGATTTTCACTTTACTCTCTCTGTCTCTACATTGATCATATTCAATATTACGACAAAAGACCCAACATTGTTATTTGGAATTTTCCCTAACATTCAGACTGCCACAAAGACATCATTAGATAATTTGTTTTCTATTGCTAATTATGAAGACCATATGATGTCATGTGGCCACAATAGCGGCTGCGTGAATTTGGTTTTCTGATATTTAAGTAATAAACCTAGAGGGATTACTGCCAGAAACCCCTGGGTTCCGAGATTGGTATGTGTGCCTCTGGGTTCATGGTCAGTCAGAAGCTGGAGGAGGCATTTGAGGGTGGCAACCCAGAGCATTGTCATGGCGGGGAGCAGGGCTGATTCCACCTCCCATCCCATGAAACCCCATGTACCTCATCAATGCAGTCTCATACCTGACTGTTCATTAGGCTCAAAAGATGCAGGCCACCATGCTGCCACCGCAAAGGGGAACAGGTGGAGGTTCAGACACCCTTCCCCTCCCAGGGCAGCATAGCACCATAGTTAAATACACAGTCCAGATGCATTTCGGTTGGGCATTATATTTTGCTCAGATTTTCCCACTACCATTCAAGCCTGTTTTTCAGGGACAAACGCTAGATCATTTACTTTCCATTGATCACTTTGCATATCAGGAAATGTAGTCCTGGTACCCGCATGCCAGAGTCATGCTTATTAGAAGCTTATGGTCACCGGGATTCCATCTGGAGAAGGCGGGGAGACAGCACCTACCCCATCTGGAACCTCTGATGATATCGGCTCTGTATGGGGTCCGGAGAATTCTCTGGGAGTTCTGGAGCCCTCCAGCAGGTTTTCTTTGCTGCTGTGTGCTGTAAGATGGCGCTGGGGGCAGTTGTGGGACTGACTTCCGGAATCAGAGGTTGCCTGGAAACCAGGATGGCCCCATTGCTGTTCGGAAAATAGTCCTGGTACCCGCATGCCAGTGCCATGCTTGTAGAAGCTCATGCTCACTGGAATTCCATCTGGAGAAGGCGGGGAGACAGCATCTACCCCATCTGGGACCTCCCAGTGATATGCCTTAGGCATCTTACTAGGTAAAAATCTCAGCAGAAAGTGAGAGGAAACCCAACACAGATTACTATATGCACACATGGAAAAGGGCCTTAAGAAGCTTGGAAGATTCAAGAGCATCGGGAAATAGGACTAAGGGGCAGAAATAGGTACCCAGAGCTACCTGCCTCTCTTCCCTTTTCATCTCTGTTTGTTTGCATTTGCTGTTTATACATTGAATTATGTCTTTCGGCTAGATTTGAAGTTCTAATCCCCAGTATCCGTAATTGTGTCTTCATTCGGAAAGATTTTAACAGATGGACAAATTCAGATGATACATTACGTCTTGCTAGGGCTGCTGTAAAAAATCTTCCACAAGAAGTCACCAGAGATGACTTAATTCACAGACATGTATTTCCTCATAGTTCAGGAGGGGGGTCTAAGATCTAGCAGTAACAGGGTTGTTTCTTCAGAGGCCTAACTCCTCACCTTGCAGATGGCTGTCTTCTTCCTCGGTCTTCACAGGGTCCACCCACTTTGCATGCCTGAGTGCTGATGTCCTCTTTATATGAGGAAGCCAGTCATCAGAGACCGGAATCCATCTTCAAGACCTTGTTTTACCTTGATTACCCCTTCAAAGTTCTGTCTACTAACATGTCAGATTCTGTGATTCTGTGATGGAGGAATTGAAGATTAGGACATCAGTGGGTAACTTCTGAGGGGGCCATGCTTTAGCCACTATCTGGACACTAAGGGGTCTTCATTCCACAGGACTGGTGTCCTTATAGCCAGTCCTGTGAGAGAGGAGACAGGGAAGTTTGAAGACAGGGAAAGACTGAAGACACAGGGAAAATATCGTCTACATGCTAAGAAATATTATCAGAAGTCAGAAGGTTTGGAGCATTCTCCCAACAGCCCTCAGAAGGAACAATCCTGGCTGCGCCTTGAGTTTGAACATCTGGCCTCCAAAATGATCAGGCCATACATTTGTGGGATGAAGTGTCTGTTGTTTAAGACTTTTAGTGTGAGGTATGTTCTTATGCACTGGGAAATTAAAGCATCTGGATATATTTCCTACAACCATTGAGGGTCTTTCCCCAGCTGCAGCCAGGAAGATCCTTGGGACCCTCTTCTCTGACAACTCATCTTTTGGCTCTTGCTGCCATCTCTACTTTCACAACAGATCCAGAATTCCCCAAAGTGCTCACACGCCCACTGACTCCACTGTGGCCTCTAGTACATGGTGGGCTGCAGTCATCTCTAAGTGCTTCCTCTTCCCCTCTGCCTCTTCATAATCACACCACATGATTAGCACTCTAAGTCAGTAGGTTAAATTACACGGTTCAGAATTTAATTTTTCCCTGTTCAGAGGTCTCCATAACTTCCTCCTTCCTGCAGAGATGAAGCCAACATCTTCACCAGGATCTACAAGACTCAAGATGTCCTAGGTCACTGCTATTTTTTTCTGACTTGAGTTCTCAGAACTCTGCTCCAGCCTTATAGGCCACCTCACAGTTTTCAAGCAAACTAGGGAGTACTTAAAAGCTGTCTCAGAGCCTTTGAACTTGCCACACCCTCTGTACCCTCTTAGAGGAAGGAAGGCTTATTCATATATAAAGCATGATCATTTCGTACAGAGTGCGGCAAGTTCAAAGGCCCCGAGGCAGCTTTTGAATTTTTGAACTGTCACTTTCTCAGAGCCTCTACCTCTCTTGTCATTCTTCTTACATGATATATATTTCTCCTTTGCATGCATACTGCCTTATATAATATGAACTATTTTACACATTTAGTTTTATGCACCGGAATTTGTAGATCTTCCAGGTCCCCTGGAACATGCTGTGTATAATGACCTGTTGGCTCCTTACCTTGAATTATTTTCTCTCGCTGCTTGACTAAAGATCTTGAACTTTGACTCAACAATCTCATCCTTAACTGCAGGAAGAGAAATCTGGGTTAGAGATGCCACAGGTCTTACTCTGGCAATTTGAAATTGTTCAGAAATTGTGCTTGTTTTCTTTGTAAATTCCTGTCTAATCCTCTGATTTCTTGAACAATATCCAATCTTGATTCTCTACCCATTTGAAATCTCAAGGAGCTAGAAGAGGATTTAGATTTAATCTTGGTCCACTCAGGCATTTTGTTGACAGAGAAATTGGAGTTATAGGGACAAGGAGGAACAGTTGCTCAAGGTCATAAATTTACTCAACATATATTATGGGTGCAGGGAGTGATAATACAGTGGTAGGGCATTTGCTTTGCACACGGCCGACCTGGCAGAGCCAGGTTCGATTCCTCTGCCCCTCTCAGAGAGCCCAGTAAGCTACCGAGAATATTTCGCCCACACGGCAAAGCGTGGCAAGCAAGCTACCCGTGACGTATTCAATATGCCAAACACAGTGACAAGACTCAAAAAAAAAAAAAAAAGAGACATCACTGGGCCAGCTCAAGCAAATCGATGAACAACAGGAGGACAGTGCTAATATTATGTGCAAGTCGTTCTGCTCAGATAAAAAGAAAAGAGGAAAAAAGCTCAGAGTTCCCCCAGTGTAGAGAGTCTGACAAACCACTTGTAACTTCACATAAGCAGGCAATTATAAGAATGCTTAAAAGAAGATCAGCAGTAGCGAGATAAATGGTCAGGGTGGTCAGAAACGGTGGAGAGGGCCAGGCTCTATGTGCACTGGGAGCTCTATGTCCACATAAGCACCTTATAAAGAGCCAATCATCAGTCCCATCCAAAAAAGCTTATTGGCTATGTGCGCTACACAAACCACCATGTCTTGCATTGAAGAGAGAAAGATGAACTTGACACCCTAAAATCTAAATACCTGTGTGAACTTGTAGGGGAGGGCAGCCAGTCCCATGATTAACTAGTTCTAGACTAAACCACCTAACTTCAAAGCAATGGAAATTTGTCTAATGTTTCTTCTTTTCTTTCTTCCCTAGAGGACTCAGCAAAAACAATTCTTTTTGTATTAGCTGGCTCTGAGTCTGCACGCACTGACCCATCTAATCAGACCTGCACCATTGCTGCCACCACAATGCCCCGATGCCCTTGGGATTGGCAGGTGGCACTGGCTCTTGCCAAGATCCTTTGGCCTTTTAGGATGCAAACTTGCTGTTTGGGGCTAATCAGTTGATGGCAAGCAGCCCCCTCTCAGTACATTCTAGAAGAAAATAGGGTCAAAGTGGAGTGTGGGCCCAGGGCCCAGTCTGGCAGCTACCCTCTGAGAGCAGGGGCAAAGAAGAGATGCTACAAATCCCACAAGTCTATTTTTCCTGTGTGCACCTGTAGTTTTCCACTGGAACTAATTTTTGGTTACTGGTTTTCTCTGTAAGAAGGAGTTGATGATACCATAGAATTGCTTTAATAGATATTCAGCATTAAGTGACTTTGGCACCAAACCCTCACCCAGTCCTCATGTATCAAGCAGTATTTCAAAAAAATATGCTGCTGATAGATTTTGTTTAATGGGGATTAAGTACTATCTATTGGATTGGGTGATCTAAACCAGTGGTTTTCAACCTACTAACGATTGGGGACTGTCCAAGCACAGCTTTCTCTGGCTCCCAGACCCTACCTTTTTTACCAGTTGTCCCCCTAGTCTCATGCCATGACCCATATTAACCATTCATGAGAGTTTTAGGTGTGATCCCTTTGGAATATTCTGAGGGCCAATGGGGGTAGAGACATATGGCCCCAGTTGAGAAACATTTTTTTTAGCCAATATTTGTTTCAGTGGAGTGATGGGGGCTTCATACTGATTGGAATGGGCCTGAGAGATTATAAGGAACTATATTAAGGAGAAAAAATGAAGCAGAGAATACAGTTGGAGAAAGATAAAGAGTTAAGAGTATATATATCTTCATAGTTGTTATTTATTTTTAACATTTTTTATTGAACCACTGTGAGACAGACCCTTATAAAGCTGTTCATGATTGGGTTTCAGTCATACAGTATTCCAACACCCATCTCTTCACCAGTGTCCCCAGGTTCCCTTCCATCATGCCCCCCTGCCTGCCTCTATGGCAGACCTCCTTCTTCTTCCTCTTCTTTCTCTTCCTCCTCCTCTCCTCCTCCTCCTCCTTTTCTTCCTCTTCCTCTTCCTCTTCCTCTTCCTCTTCCTCTTCCTCTTCTTCTTCTTCTTCTTCTTCTTCTTCTTCTTCTTCTTCTTCTTCTTCTTCTTCTTCTTCTTCTTCTTCTCCACCCTCTCCTCCTCCTCCTCTTCTCTTTTGGGCATTGTGGTTTGCAATATTGATACTGAAAGGTTATCAAGAATAAGGTGTGGATTTTTTTTAAGTGGAAAAAAATATCAGCCGCCTTAGACATGCTGTTTAGAATGATTCAGCTGAAGCAAAACTGTAAATGTATGAAAAATGTGGGACATGGCTAGAGAGGTGTCTTTGAATGAGAGAATAGAGGCCAGTGAAGTCCTACAAGGCTTAAGACACGTGCACTGCCTGTGGTTGGCCCTGGTTCCTTTCCTTTGACTAGAGGGAAAACACCTCTCACAGGAGGGTCTCCAACCTGCATGCTGCGGGAAGAATGAGGAGAGTGGAGAACCCCCGCCCCCACCTGTGCCCTTTCCTCAAGAGCCTTCCTCTTACAACATCAGTATGCCCAGGGGCCTGAGTCTGAGGCACTGGGATCTGAACCCTGTCAGCTGGTGATTAAACAGAACTATTATTAAGTACTAAGTCATATAATTGTACAATGCAATGACCTACATAAAGAAGGCAGCAGATTGTCAAGACTTGTCGCTTCCTGATGTTAGACTCAGCGCTACTTCCAGGCTTGTGATTCTTTCTGTCTGTTGAGTCTGGTGGCAAAAAAACCCACACAACTCAAGGCCATACTTGGACTGATGTCATGTTTTGTGGCAATTGCAGAGAAGTTTGAAATTGTCCATGGTGGGGGTATTAACCTCCTGGAAATCAGTCTGTAGAAGCCATGGCCTTCTTTTGGGGGAGTGAGGGGCTTTTAGTAATTTTAATCAATATAGCCATTCCATTTCATAAACTTGAGATGTTCCAAGCTTGTTTTACTAAAATTGACTTACAAAACAGAAAAGAAAGAAAATTGTAGATATATTTGACAGCTGTTCAGAATAAATCTTTTCTTTTTAATTTTTTAAAAAATACATCTTGGTTTACAAAATTGTTCATAATATAGTTGTTATAGGTATTCAGTGTTTCAAGACCAATCCCACCACCAGTATGACCTTCCCTCCACCATTGTTTGCAGTTTCCTACCACCAACCTGTCCCTAGTTGCAGGCAAAAAGATAATTTATTTTATACTGCTTCTTACAACTAAATGGTTAATGGAATTTTCCAAAAATACTTCAGTAAAAAGAAAACTTGTGAAAATTGTTATATCTCACCATGGGGTGATTAAGTCCTTGTCTGAGCGTTTGCTAAGCTGTTTTTTGCTAGTATGGTCTTTTGTTTCACTGTTTTTGTTTATTCAGCTTAGTTGACGTCTACGTTACTTTCCCATCAAATTTGGCTGCTCCTACTGGAATGTCAGTACTGAGAGATTTGGAGGTGTCTGTAGAACTGGGCTGATGAGTTTATGTGTTGGAGTGGCAACCACTGTGGGATGTGGGTGTGACTTCTGGAAGTACAAGGTGGCGGGAAGTAGACCTTTATCACTTTTCTTTTTTTTTGGGGGGTGGGGATCTGGGATTGAACCCAGGATCTCACACAGCAAAGAAAGTGCAATATGGTTGAACTGTACCTCCTGCCCTCCTTTTTTTTGTTTCCTTATTCTCTTTATTTATTTTATTGAATCACTGAGATACAGTTACAAGGTTGTTCATGATTGGGTTTCAGTCTTACAATAGTCCATCACCTGTTCTTCATCTGTGTACATTTCCCACCATCAATGTTCCCAATTTCCCTCTTGCTCCTCTCCCTCCAGCTTGCTCTATGGCAGGCCCTTTACTTCTCTCTCTCTCTCTCTCTCTCTCTCTCTCTCTCTCTCACTCACTTGCTCACTTGCTCACTCACTTGCTTGCACTCTCTCTCTCCTTCCTTTTGGGCATCATAGTTTCCAATATAGATGCTGAAACATTATCATGTTGGTCCCTTTATTTCCTTTTAGCACTTAGTTCTTGTCCAGAGTGATTGTTTCCAACTATCTTTGTCATAGTGGTCCCTTCTCTATCCCAGTTGCCCTCTCCACATTACCACTTGGGCAAGCTTCCAACCATGGACCATGCCTGCTGATCCTTGCCAGCGGTTCTTGTTAATTCATTTGTCAACCCACCATGTGTATGGTAGGTGAGTGGAAAGAATGACCCTCAACTGTGTGTTGGTGGTTCATCCTTAGACACAGAGGAAAAGGCACTTGGATATTTGACAGAGAAACAGATATCACCTTTTTACAAAGTGATAAAGGAAATAGGAACTGACAGGGGAAATGCCAGAGGTTTGGGGTGAGAGGAATGTGGGGGAATAAGTGGATTAAGAGAAATGTAGCGTTTTTTCCTGACACCATTAAAATGTCCCTTGAGGTTAGTGGTTATGAATTGAATACTATAGTTGTGGCTACCAGCTATGATTCTCATTGTAAATAAATTAGTCCTATCTCACACTTCTTGTTACAAATTGGTAATAAATCACCAAGTCACTTTGTTAGGGAGCTCACCACAGAAAAGGCTGTCTTTCCTTTTAGCACAATCATACTCCATGCTTGGCATTTTCTGGAAATGATCTCCCTGTTATACTTCCAACCTGGAAGCTCCACTGAATGCTACCTCATTGTGGCCAGTAAAATTCAATCGGTCAGCTCACGGTAAAAATGAAATGCACTGACAGAGTACTAAATTAAAAAAAAATCTTTTTTAAATTGAATTACAGTGAGATACACAGTTACAAAGTTATTCATGATTGGGTTTCAGTCTTATAATGTTCCAACACCCCTCCTTTCACCAGTGTACATTTCCCACCAACAATATTCCTAGTTTCTTTCCTGCCTGATGGCCTCCTCCGCCCCCCCGCCCCAACCCTTACCTGTCTCTATGCAGGTACTTTCTTCATTCATTCATTCTGTCTGTCTGTCTCTTTTCTTTTGGGCATTATGGTTTATAATACTAAAAGGTAATCATGCATATCCCTTTACCTACTTTCATCACTTAACTCTTGATATACTGAATTTTTAAAAGCATTTTCTTTTAAAACTGAATAAAGATAATGGGACTTGTAAAAGAATACTGAAAAAATGCAAAGAGGACTGTTAGTTCTCTTACAGAGTTATCTGTTGGTAGAGAGGGGATGGCGCTACTAACTTCCAGGATTTGGGTGATGCAATCAGTAATTAGAGAACTGCTTTAGCTATGGCTAAAATTTTGCCAGAACAGTCTGACTATATATAACAGATGTACCTTGGAATCTAATAAAATTTTACATATAAGTCATCACCCCAGAAACTGTCTTTATACATCTTGACAAAAACCATGGCCCACTGCATGAAACTTGACATACTTCTTTTGGGTGATATTCCATGGAGCTTTTGGGACCATATGGGGTGCCAGGCTAGATCCCTACCTGCTGTGCTATCTCTCTGGCCCTAGCGGTCTGTAACTTGAACACACTATTGGATTCATGTAGGATAACACTGTTTTGTCCTTCCTGCATAGCCTCAGGTTGTTTAGGTTTATTGGGTTGCTCCCATCACAGTGCTCCCATTCCTCTGTGTTTATTTGTAACTTCTTTCTTTGTGCTCTGTTGACTTGTAAATATTGTTTTTCTCTTCTCCCTAAGTCCTTTGCATAGTTTATTCAGAGCAATGTCCTTTTTATATGAACACAAGAAGATATGCTTTTTGTAATTTGACTTTCAGTGATATTTTCCTCCTGGGCATCTGTTCTCTCACCTAAGCCTCAGCTGCCTTTACTTCCAAGCACCCCCCAAAGCAGGGTCCCGACCAGGGACTGGATGGAACCAGGGCAAGCGGTAAGCTATGTGCTATCCTGGCATCAACATGGGCCTGGCCAAAGTGCCATAATGTTTAACTATAAGAACTTGGGCATGGGCAAATGCGTCATAATCCAAAAAGTAATAACCAGATTTGAACCCTGCTAGGGTTAGGAAAGATTAACCTGGCCTGAGCGCTGTAGTCTGAGTCTGTGGCAAGATGTTCCCAGGAGAGCTTCCCTACAAGACTCAATGTTATCTCTTACTGTGTACATACAAAAATAACTAGTATTGATATGTTGATAGTTATTGGACTGAGGAAAGGAGAAAAACACCTTAAGGGGTATTTTGCCCTTGGTATTTTGTCCGGAAGGGCTTTAGAATACCTTTTAGGTGGGCCCTCAGGAAGGACTTTCTTATATTGATTTTGCTACCTGATGGGGTGCAATGTGAGCCCAGAGTGCAGGGGAGTTGGAGGCAAGAGAGTTGGAGAGTGGAGAGAGCAGGGAGGCTAGATGGACCACAGAGAGGCTAGCAAGTGGGACAGAGAGAAAAGGATGTAGAGGAATACAGGAGCAGGCACATGGAGAGAGAGAGAGCCCAGGCTGCGAGATGGAGCATGGAGGAGAGATGAGCAGGAGAGACAGGAGGAGACGGGAATCAGGAGCAGTGGAGACCAGAATGGGAGGCTCAGATAGGCTGGGGTAGGCGCGTGGGGAGAATGGAATAAACGGCATCTGGTGAATCAACCTTGGCCCTCACTTCCTCCGCCATCTGCCCCAGGGCCTGGGATGCCCTGGCTGGGGGAGCGGCCCGGGCCCACCCAGAACCTGGGTCGTCAGGGCAAGAACCGGCAGGGCCACTCACTGGCCACCCCTCCAGAGGTTTTTTACAGACTCAGTTTCCTCCTTGATGTACTGGATCTTGAATCTTCTTGCTCTCCTGCCCTACAGGACAGTGGGGCCTGTGCTCCATCATTGGTGAGTCTGGCATCTGTCACTGGGCTTGGAACATAGTAACTGTTCAGTAAAATTGTAGAGACTGCCCTGAACAAAAGCATTCACACTCACAATTCTCTTAAAAGATATAGTCAATGATTGCACTCATTTGTGGCATATAAAAAAAATTGTATTGGAGTCATTTGTGGGAGATTAAAAAACCAATGTGAGACCAATACCCAAGGACAGCAGAATCAAGGGCCAGGAGGTTAGGTCCACGGTTGGAAGCCTACCTCAAATGCTGGGGGAGAAGGCAACTGGGATAGAGAAAAGACCACCATGACAAAAATAGTTGGAAATGGATCACTCTGGGTAAGAACTGCATGTTGAAACAGGTAAAGGAACAAACATCTTAACCTCTCAGTAACATTATTGCAAATCATAATGCCCCAAAGGAGAGGGGGAGAGAGAGGGAGGAGGGTGGAGGGAGGGAGGGAGAGAGACAGAGAGAGAGACAGACAGTGAGACTGAGAGAGACAGAGAGGACAGAAAGAGAGAGGGAGGGAGAGAGGGTGGGTGGGATCTGCCATAGAGGCAGGCTGGGGGAAGGGTGGCACGGGGGAAACTAGGGACATTGGTGGTGGGAGTTGTGCACTGCTGAAGAAACGAGTGTTGGTTGGTACATTGTATAACTGAAACCTAATTATGAACCACTTTGTAACTTTGTATCTCACCATGACAAAAAAAAAATATATATATATATATACAGTTGGATGAAGAAAACTTAAGTTCTCTCCCCCGAGCCCCTTCCAGTTTCCATAGTGTTTGAGGAGCCCAGGGACTTCAGACCCCTCCAGTCTTCGCCTGCCCCCCGCCCCCCGCCAAAAGCTGGGCACCTTCGTGCTGGGGCCCAGTCTGAGAGGTGACCCGGGGCACGAGGGGGAAGGCGCAGTCACGATTCGTTCACCCAGAAGGCCGCAAGTTTAGGGCTCGGGTCTCTTTTCTCTGCGTTGCCAAAAGCGCTGACGGGCTCACCACGGGGCTCCGGGTGCCTGCAAAGCGCACAAGTCAGGGCCGCAGCGGGCAGAGACTCGGGAAGGAGGGAGGGTTGGGGGGGAGGGGACACAGCTCCCGCCAGCGGGCAGAGACCCCGGAGGGAGGGGACACAGCTCCCGCCAGCGGGAAAGAACCCCGGGGAGGGGGACACAGCTCCGGCCAGCGGACAGAGAACCCCGGGCAGGGGGCACAGCTCTGGCCCGCGGGCAGAGGCCCGGGGGAAGGGAGGGACACAGCTCTGGCCAGCGGGCAGAGACCCGGGGATGGGGGGGTGGTACACAGCTCCAGCCCGCAGGCAGAGGCCCGGTGGGGGGGGGGGGGGGAGGGACAGTGCCGCCCCGACGGGCGCGGGGGCGGAGCGGAGCGGGGCGGGGCGGGGCGTGTGTGTTCTCGGGCGGACAATAAAGTTTCGGGAGTTTGAAGAGGAAGGAGCCCCCCACCCCCCACCCCCGCCACATCCAGGGCAGCTGGCGCCGCGCGCGGGATGGGGGTGACGGTGGAGGTGCGCCAGGTGTACAAGTACCCCTTCGAGCAGGTGGTCGCCAGCTTCCTCCGGAAGGTATCGCCGCCCCGCGGGGGTCGGGCCGCGCTTCTTGCCGGGCGCCGGGACGCCGCGGGCCCGGGACGCCGCGGGCCCGGGACGCTGCAGCCCCGCGCGGCGGGTGGGGGCGGCCGGAGCCCACCGGGCAGCCTGCGCGTCCCCGGCTCGCGGGAACCCGCTGCGGGACGCGGGGACAGGGACTGGCCGGGTATCAGCGCCGTCTCTCCGTTCCCCTCTGTGTCCTGTGCGCACGGGGACAGGAAACGGAGCGGGCGGAACCCCAGCCACGCGCGCGGTTCGGTTCCCCGCCGGGAGGGATAAACCTCCTTTTGGGCCCCAAGTTTCTTCCTTAGGGCTGTGCCCAGGGTAAGGGGTCAAGGGCACAGTGAGACCTTTTTTTCTTCTTTCTTTCTTTCTTTCTTTCTTTCTTTCTTTCTTTCTTTCTTTCTTTCTTTCTTTCTTTCTTTCCATCAGAAACATCTTTTATTATTATTTTTTCTGTTTGGGTCACACCCGGCAATGCACAGGGGTTACTCCTGGCTCATGCACTCAGGAATTACTCCTGGCGGTGCTCAGGGGACCATATGGGATGCTGGTAATCGAACCCTGGTCAGCCGCGTGCGGGGCAGACGCCCTCACATCTTTCATTTTTAAATTATTTTTAAACTTTTTTTTACTTCTCCGAATCACTGTGTGATAGAGCGTTCTTGATTGGATTTCAGTCATTCAGTATTAGAGTGGGACCTTTCTTGGAAAACACCCAGCTTTGTGGGTGGGGCATCCCGACTCTAGTCTGCCTCTACTTTCTAAGTTCCGTCTCTCTGGGTCCAGTTCAGGGATGGGAGCTCTGAGCTTTTTGTTTCTTCCTCTAGAACGTAAGAATGTGCTGAAATAGCCTTTAGGCTCCCCCCCCCCCCCATTCTTTCTTCTCCTTCCTTCTTCAGAACTCTGTGCTCAGGGGTCACTCCTGGTGGTGTTCACGTGTCCATATCTGGTGATGGGGATTGAACCAGGGGTGGCTGCGTGTAAGGCAGTTGCCTTAGCCACTTCTTTACCTGGAGGGGTGTCACTTTTGACCTGACTTCAGAGACCTGACTTCTGGAGGGCAGTGTCTGCCTGGCATGTAGAGGATTTGGGTTAGACCCAGAATTTGTGTTCCATTGTTGGAGGTCCAGGTCACAAGGGAATGAGGAGGACCAGGATTAATCTGCCAGGACAATCTGTTTGTGTGCGCTTGTGTGTTCTTGTGTGTATGTGTATGTGTGTGATGTATGTATGTGATGTCAGCTTGGTGCCCATTTCATTGATGTCCCTCTCTAGAGCGTTGTCTAGCACCTACTATATACTCAGTCATAATCTAACAAAATGAATAAAAATGAGTGAATGGTCTATTGATCTGGGCCATACTTCCCCAGAGAGGAATAGCCAACATCACAGTTTTGAATTAGCACTGCCATTTTGACACATGGGTTTTCTTTTCTTTTCTTCTTATTATTTTGGGCAAACTTGCTGGTGCTTAGGGATTTTTTTCTGGCTCTTACTTAGAAATTACTCCTGGTGGACTCCGGGGACTGTGTGGGGTGCTGGGGATCAAACTTAGGTTGGTTGCATAGAAGGCAATTGCCCTACCTATTATGGCATTTCTCGGGCCCCCCCAAACATGGATTTTCTAATGCCACCGTTCCTTTAGAACTTGTTTCTGGATTGTCTTCATTAGAAAGGGTCTCTTACCGCTTTGAAATGGAGGTCACCTTGTCCAGACCTCAATGATCATTTTAAAAGTTACTTTAATGTGTCTGTATTAATCTGTAAACTTCCTCAAAGCAGGAATCCTGCAGAAACTTGTAGCCCAGACATGCCAGGCTTGGATCTGGAGAGTGCTGGGTGTTTGGCAGGTTCTGGCTTAAATTACTATCTTGTTGGTGTGTGTGTCTCAGTGTAGGGGTCTGTGCTTTGCTAACTACGTCTGAGCTACTTTTTTTAAATTTTATTTTATTGAATCACCGTGAGATAGTTACAACCTTTCATGTTTGGGTTACAATCACACAGTGATCAAACACCCATCCCTCCACCAGTGCACATTCCCCACCACCTGTATTCCTGGTATCACCCCCCCCCCCCCATTTCCCACCCTCCCCCTGCCTCCATAGCAGACATGATTTGCCATAATCTCTCTCTACTTTTGGGTATTATGGTTTGCAATACAGACTCTGAGAGACCATGTTTGGTCCTTTATCTTCTTTCTGCACACATCTCCCATCCCGACTGGTTCCTCAAGCCATCATTTTCTTAGTGATCCCTTCTCTATTCCAGCTGCCTTCTCCCCTTTGCTCATGAGGCAGGCCTCCAGCAGTGGAGCAATCTGTCTCTCTCGTGTATCTAGTATCCTTAGGTGTCAGCCTTATGTTTTGTTGTTTTATACTCAACAAATGAGTACAGTCCTTCTATGTCTGTCCCTCTCTTTCTGACTCATTTCACTTATCATGATACTCTCCATGTCTATCCATTTATAAGTAAAGTTCATGACTTCATCTCTCCTGACAGCTGCATAGTATTCCATTATGTAGATGTACCAAAGTTTCTTTAACCAGTCATCTATTCTAGGGCACTTGGGTTGTTTCCATATTTTGGCTATTGTGAACAGTGCTGCAATGAACATAATAGGTACAGATGTCATTTCTACTGTGCTTTTTTGCATCCTCGGGATATATTCCCAGAAGTGGTATTGCAGGGTCATATGGAAGCTCAATTTCTAGTTTTTGAAGGACTGTCCATATTGTTTTCTAGAAAGGCTGGACTAGTGAGCATTCCCACGAGCAGTGAAAGAGTGTCCCTTTCCCCCCACATCCATGCCAGCACTGGTTGCTTTTGTTCTTTTGAATGTGTGCCAGTCTCTGTGGTGTGAGATGATATCTCATTGTTGTTTTGATTTGCATCTCCCTGATGGCTAGCTATGGGGAGCATTTTTTCATGTGCCTTTTGGCTATTTGTATTTCTTTTTTTTTTTCGTAGGAGTACTATTTATTCAGCCACTGATTAGCTGATTGAATTGTTCATGAACTCCACCTTACTTTTTTTTTTTCATTTTTTATAATTTTATTTATTGAATCACCGTGAGAGCAGTTACAAAGCTTTCGGGTTTAGGTCTCAGTCATACAATGAAACACCCGTCCGTTCACCAGTGCCCATTCTCCACCACCAAAAACCCTAGTACACCCCCCATCCCACACCCTCCCCCCACCTGTGGGAAGATGATTTCCACATTACTCTCTCTCTACTTTGATCACATTCAATATTTCGACACCAGACCCATCTTTATTATTTGAGATAATAAAGATATGTTGAAAAGGCAACAATAGACAATTTGTGTTCTATTGCTGGTTATGAATAACATATGATGTCGCGTGGCTGCAATTTGTGTTCTATTGCTGGTTATGAATAACATATGATGTTGCGTGGCTGCAGTAGGGCCATGTGATTTTGAAATTCCGAAATTTTAACACTTAAATCTGGAGGGATTTCTGCCAAAAGCCACTGGGTTTCGAGATTTGCTCCTGAGTCTCTGGAATCATGGCTGTTAAGCTGTTTGATCAGGAGCCAGAGAGGCCGTTCTTGAGTTATGACTTGTGGTCTCGTTGGGGTGGGGAGGACAGGCCCGGCTCCACCCCATCCCATGAGGCCCAACAAGTTTCGTCACTGCGGGCCAAAGCTTGACTGTCCAATGGCCTCTGGAGAATGGCAGCCACCGAGCCACCAGGGGGAAACAGGTGGAGGGACAGCACCCTTTCCCCCCTGGGGTGGCCCGGCGACAGTAACCTACTGCAGGGTCCGGACACATTTCTGCCAAAAGCCACTGGGTTTTGAGATTTGTTTGAGTCTCTGGGATCATGGCCGTTAAACAGCTGGATCAGGAGCCAGAGAGGCCATTTGTGGGCAATGACTTGGGGTCTCGTTGGGGTGGGGAGGACAAGCCCGGCTCCACCCCCATCCTGTGAGGCCCTGTGTGTCTCGTCACTGGGGGCCAAAATCTGACTGTCCAATGGCCTCTGAAGGATGGCGGCCACTGGGCCGCCAGGGGGAACAGGCCAAGGCACAAAACCTATTCCCACCTGGGTTGGCCCAGCACCGGTAACCTACTGCAGGGACCGGACGCATTTCTACCTAAAGCCGCTGGTTTCCAAGATTCGTTTCTGAGTCTCTGGGATCATGGCCATTAAGCAGTTCAATCAGGAACCACAGAGGCCTTGCCTCCAATTATATAGCTGAGCCGGAGGTGGTTTGTGGGTGTATTTCCCAGATACCTAACTTTTGGCCGTTTACTTTCTTGGTAAACTTTGCCCCAAGTTTTTGGGGTCTGGCCAAAGGCACAGCAGCAATTTTGGGGTATCTGGAAGTCTGAAGGTGCCATCAGGCTGCTGATGCACTCGCCTCACAGGCACAGATTGATCTGCTGGCGGCACCATACCCCCTTGTATTTCTTTTTTGAGGAAACTTCTGTTCATTTCTTCTCCCCATTTTTTGATAGGGTTGGAGGTTTTTTTCTTGTGAAGTTCTAGTGTCTTGCATATCCTGGATATTAATCCCTTATCAGATGGGTATTGGGTAAATATTCTTTCCCATTCTGTAGGCTCTTTCTGTATTTTGGTCACTGTTTGTTTTGAAATGTAGAAGCTTCTTAGTTTGATGAGTCCCGTTTGTTTATGTTTGCTGAGCTACATTTGGGCTCTGGGTTAAATGCCAGGTGATTTGACATCGTGAGTGTGTGTGTACCAGGTTCTGTGGTAGGTACAAGGCCCAAGAAGAAGATCCTTTTCTCATGGCCCTGATGACCTGTAGTGGGTGAGGCTCATGTTAATTAATAATCTTCCTATGAGCAAACAATTCCGGTAGGTGATGCGTATTCAGACATGCAGAGTTTATGGGCCTGCTGACATTCCTGAGGCTTCTCTTCAGTCAAAGGCTTTCTGGAAATGGTGACATTTGCAGAATGATGCTGCGTTTTCGAAATAAGCACTCATAGTTATCTTTATTCCTGGCACAGCCTCTTGATATAGTAAGACGGACTTAATGTGTTTCACTGGTCAAAGAAATGGAACATCACCCAGTGATGCTCAGAGCTACTCCTGGCATTGCTTGGGGACCATATGGGATGCCAGGGATTGTACTTAGATCAGCTGTGTGTCAAGGCAAACACCCTAGTTCTGTACTAATGCTCTAGCCTCCCGGAAACTTTAAGTTGGAGTCACTTTTCTCTGTTACCAACGGCAGCAGGCGAGAGAGCCAGGATTTCCGGACTTTGGCATCCAAAGTCCACAGTCCAATTGACCAGGCTGGGCTCTCTCACAGGTAATTGGCTGTTGATGATTTATTGAGAGAAAGAACTGGTTACCGAGCAACTTTGCTGTGCTTTTGATGTTTCCCCCAGGTTAACTCCGCCAGGTGCATCTGCTACAGCTGGTAAGAGAGGATCACTTGGATGAGTGGCAGGCTGAAGAAGTGTTTTAGTTCTCCATTGCTCTACGACCCACTGGGATTGCATGGCTGCTACGAGTGAGAGACTTAGTTCTCTCGGTGTGTTTTGTGCTGTTTCATGTGTTTTGGCTGAGGTCATCTGCCTCACTGGATTCAGTTTGGACGTGGCATCACTACTTAGCGTAGTGCCTAGAACATAGTAAGAATAGGCTGAGAAGGATGTTTCGGAAGGCTGTATAAAAAAAAAGTAAAGGCCCTCCCTTTGATCATCGATTTGCTCGAGCGGGCCCAGTAACGTCTCCATCATGAGACTTGTTGTTACTGTGTTTGGCATATCGAATACGTCACAGGGAGCTTGCCAGTGTAACTTGCCGGGCTCTCTGAGAGGGGTGGAGGAATCGAACTTGGGTCGGCCATGTTGGCTGCTTGCAAGGCAAACGCCCTACTGCTGTGCTATGCTGGCGATGACATGTCTGGTGATGAAACGGAGTTAAGGCCTTGGAAGAGTCTAGAACGCTACATACAGAGCTGTCTCGCAGAATCCCTGTGAGAGGCCGTATGCCTGTTTTGGTTTGGTCTTATTTTTTGAGACCACACCCATTTATGCTCAGGGCTTACTCTTGGCTCTGTGCACAGGGATGATTCCTGGCAGGCTCAGGGGACCATATGGGGTACTGTGGATTGAACCCACCTTGGCTATGTGCAAGGCAAGCACCCTACCTGCTATACTATTGCTCCAACCCCTGACATGCCTATTTCTAAGAAGCTCATAAACCCACATGCTGGGAGAATTTTCAACTTATGAGATAGAATCGGTGGACATGGATTCCAGTCATTGTGATTTCACATGCCTTTGGGAGCTGTTTTCATTGGCATATACTGTGCCCTTGTGCCAGTTACAAAAGGCATCACTGGGCTGGAGTGATGGTATAGTGGGTAGAACACTTGCCTTCGCATCAGCTGACCTGAGTTCTATTCCATATGGTCTTTTCAGGAGTGATATCCCTGAGAGCAGAGCCAGGAGTGAGGCCTGAACACAGCTGGGTGTGACAAAGACAAAATAAAATGTAGAGAATGCATCATCTAGGGCTTCGTGAGCTTGTAGTGAACAGGGCTAATAGAAATGAGATACATAAGCAAAGTTGGAAAAGGTATCCATGACCTGCTTTGGGAGGCCTTGTGCAGTGCACGGGATGTGCAACTGTAGAAGACTATCCTCCTGCTTTAATTTTCCAACTGTGCCATGGAATTACCAGGTGCCCTGCCTCTCTCCCAAGAGTATTCCTTCCTTCCTTCCTTCCTTCCTTCCTTCCTTCCTTCCTTCCTTCCTTCCTTCCTTCCTTCCTCCCTCCCTCCCTCCCTCCCTCCCTCCTTCCCTTCCTTCCTCCCTTCCTCCCTTCCCACCTTCCCCCTTCCTCCCTCCTCCCTTCCTCCCTCCCTCCCTCCCTCCCTCCCTCCCTCCCTCCCTCCCTCCCTCCCTCCCTCCTTCTTTTTGTTTTGGTCACACCTGGGCGTGCATAGAATTTACTCCTGGCTCTGGATCACTCCTGCCAGTGCCCAGGAGACAATACATGGTGCTGGGGATCAAATGCGGGTTGGCCGCATGCAAGGCAAGTATCCTACCCACTATACCATTGCTCCAGCTCAACACATGCTTTTTAAAATAAATGTTGACAGACTAAGAATTTTGGGAAAAATGCATTTTTCTTTTTTTTTTGTCATCTTTCTGTATTTCTCCCTCCAGCCCCCCCCCACAACAAAGGAAAACAAGGTATAACGAGATGTATAAGAAACATTTAATCTGTGTTGAAACTCCACTCAGCACTGAGATTGTTCTATTTTAAATTGTTTACTGATCTGTGGCTTTTGGTATGTTAGGGCCTGCCTTCCAAGTTATGATATACTACTATTTTTAGAATAGGAGGAATGTTTGCTCTTCCTACACCTGCCTGTTGGATTCCACTGGCAAAAGATTAGCGACATGCTTTCCAACTGAAGTGGCACCTTGGAAATAAACAACCCAACACTCTTTGTTCATGGGACACGGTGTTTTTTCTTTCTTTCTTTCTTTCTTTTTTTTCTTTTTTAATGAATCACGGTGACAGTGTTTTTCATTGAGCTCTTCACGCAGGAAGTCGGAAACCTAAAATGGTTTATTCATCAGATGCTAAGCTGTAGTTCCCATGAACTGTGGTGGCAAGGCACTTGACAGTGTATTTTGGTGTGTCTTTTTTGTATGACTCTTAGCTTTCTAGTTCTCATCACAGAGAAAGCACAAAGTTGCATAGATGAAAGCAGAACAGTCTACAAGGGCCTGTTGAGTTCTCTCTCTCTCCTTCCCTCCCTCCCTCCCACTCTCTCTCTCTCTCTCTCTCTCTCTCTCTCTCTTTCTTCCCCATTCAGTATTGCGGGTGGGGATACACACACACCTGTCTCTGCTATTAAAATTTTTCTTTTGCTTTTGGGCTGACGTGGGGGTTGGTACTCAGGAGCTACACTTACTGCCAGTCAGGTATTGGGAGCCTCTGGCATGTAAAGCACACGCACAACTGTGCTCTCTGCCTGAGCCCACCGGGAACCCCCCTCCTCCCTTATTTTTGGCATGGTGTGGGTACTTGCATATTTCCCCCTGTGGGGTTTGCTTTGCTGAGGGTGGCACAGCAGGCTCTGGCACTCACACACTTAAGTTTATAGTCTTTTTTTTTTTTAAAGGAGGGCCACACCTGGTGATACTCACGGGTTACTCCTGGCTTTGCACTCAGAAAATACTCCTGGCTGAGCCAGGGGACCATATGGAATGCGAGGGATTAAACTCAGGCTGAGTGCAAGGCAAGTGCCTCACCCACTGAACTCTCATTCTGCCCCAGTTTGCAGTTCTTTATTTATTAGCTGTGGTGCTGGCGGGAGTCACACGTGGTCTTAAGTCTTGGTTGAGGCTCACGGTTAGATTGTGGTGCTGGCCAGAGCTTGCTTTGGTGCTCACACAGTGTTCTCTATGGCTGGAACTTCTTGGTCCCGGTGTATGTACGTCTTTTAAGTTGTGGTGCTTGCTGGGAGTACTATGATCATTACACTTTAGTGTGTGCCCACACATAGCTGGCTGTGATCCAGCTGGAATTGGCTTGTGGCAGAGCAGCGCTGCCAGGCTCAAAGAGTAGGGTGGCCAGGACTGGGCTCCATGCATGTGGGACACCGGGAATTTGAATTTGTGACCGTATGCCTGCCAGGCAGGTGCGCTAAAGCCAGTGTTCTTTAACCTTTTACACCTGCAAAAGAGGAAAACTGTTTTGCAGGTAGGCTGATGACCAAGATAGATGCCGAATCCAACGTAGTTGTTGTTTTCTTTATTATGGCTAATTTTTGTTTGTTTATTTGGTTTTGGGCCACAGTTGGCTATATCCAGGACTTACTCCCAGCTCTGCACTAAGGGATCACTTCTTAGTGGATTCGGGGAGCATATGGGTGTTGGGAATAGAATCCGGGTCAGCCTTGTCCAAGGCAAACACCCTACCTGCTGTTAGATACTCTGGCCCTAAATCCAATGTTTTAAAATCATACTTTTTAGCTCTGTGCTATCTGTTGTGCCTTAGAGCCATCTCGTGATGGGGAGGTAGGGGCAGTTCTTCGTGGACTTCCAGGAAATTTCTGTGGCTAGGTGCCAGCCTGCAGATGCCCAGCTCAAGAACAGGGCTCTGGGCCACAGTGCCATTCCTCTTAACCCTAACCAGCTTCTCTTTTCTGAGTTGGATTAAAAAATAACTTCTCAAGCCTCTCTTCCTGAAATTTAAAGTCATTAAAAAGTTGGACTTCCTTGTTTATTTTTAAATGAGACCTGAAAGGTTATATATTTCCTTGCCATAGGGTTGTTCAGGGGCTGGAGCGATAGCAGAGCCATAGGGTTTTTGCCTTGTGTGCAGCCGGCCCGGCTGAGCCCTGCCGAGCCAGGTTCGATTCCTCCGCCCCTCTCGGAGAGCCCGGCAAGCTACCGAGAGTATCTCGCCCATGAGGCAAAGCCTGGCAAGCTACCTGTGACGTATTCAGTATGCCAAACACAGTAATAATAAGTCTCATGTTACTGGGCCCCGCTCGAGCAAATCCATGAACAATGGGAGGACAGTGCTACAGTGCTACAGGGTTGTTCAGGTCGATTTTCTTTTTTCTTTTCTTTTCTTTCTTTTTTTTTTTTTTTAAATCTATGTACCTTCTTTACATGGCACTGGGGGTCAGTTGGTGGGTGTGACCCCTGTCTATTGGAGGATGGAGGATCTGGGTGGAGGATGCTCAACCCCTATTCAAGCAGGCTTGGAGATCTCAGCCCCGGGTCCTGCATGCCTTTGTTCTTCTGCTGGTACCTTCTTGCGTGTGGAGAGTGGTCTCAGCATGGTTGTGGCTGGTTCTAAAGGTCTTTGGCTTGGGGCGGGGAGGGAAACTCAACCCGCCCCCCCTCCAAGGGGCCCTGGCGAGGACAGCCAGGTGCAGGGGCAGGAGACTCTGCGCTGTTCTCTTCCGGGAGCTGGCTTTTTTAGTCTCTGACATCTTATTATCTCATTCTTACTTTGGACAACCTGGCAGGTTACTGAATGTAATCTCCCCACACGGCAGAGTCTGGCAAACTCCCCGTGGCGTACCCAATATGCCAAATACCAGTAACAATGATGGGTCTCATTCTCCTAACCCTGAAAGAGCCTTGAATATGGCACTTTTTAAAATCTCAGGGCTAGGATGAAGGAGATGTTATTGGTTCCTGCTCGAGGCAATCAACGAACAACAGGATGATAATGATCGTGATGTACCTTCCTATCTTTTTGTTCTTGGCCATGCCAGTGATGTTCATGGCTTACATCCTGGCTCTGTACTCAGGGACCATATATAGTGCCAGGGTTCAAACTGGTTTGCTGCATGCAAGGCAAAAATCCCATAATCCCCATCTATCTGTATTTCTTGGTTTTGCCATCGCCCCTCAGATGCCTAACCCCTGCGTAACCCCTGTACACTCTCTCTCTCTCTCCCCTTTATATGTAGGCATATTTATATATACATATGCATATGTAGCATATATAGACACAAAAATTGCAAAAGTATTATTATGAAGAGGCTTTTTTTTTCCTTTTTGGTTCACACCCAATGATACACAGGGGTTACTTCTGGCTCATGCACTCAGGAATTACTCCTGGCATGCTCGGGGGACCATATGGGATGCTGGGAATTGAACCCAGATTGGCTGCATATAAGGCAAATGCCCTACTTGCTGTGCTATCAATCCAGCCCCCTAAAGAGGCTTCTTTATCTCTCTATGTAGACATATATGTTATTGACTATGAGAGACATGCATTTGCCATATAGAGACACGTGTATGTCTATATAGAGGCATAGATTTGTCATAAACTATGTACATGTCCATATAGAGACACAGAATGGAAATGTGGAGCCATAGCACAGCAGGTAGGGCATTTGCCTTGCACGCGGCCGACCTGGGTTGATTCCTCTGTCCCTCAGGGAGAGCCAGGCAAGCTACCGAGAGTGTCCTGCCCACATGATAGAGCCTGGCAAGCTCCCTGTGGAATATTCAATATGCCAAAAACAGTAATAAGTCTCACAATGGAGACGTTACTGGTGCCCGCTCCAGGAAATCATTGAACAATGGGAGGACAGTGCTACAGTGCTACAGTCATTGTAAAGAGGATTCCAAGACTTTTCTTGCTGGGTTTCAAGTCCCACTGCAGCCTCAGGACGTAGTAGATACTTAGTGAATCCATGTTGAATAAGTGAAATACACACGTGAGAATTAGGGTCCTTATTTAGGGTAGTGTAGTAAAATGGACAGATTGAAATAATTTCTTTCCTTCAACACAGCAGCCTCGGGTTTTATTTATTTTCTCCTGGAGCCTGATGTGTTGAACAAAATGGTGTGAGTATTTACCCTTAAACTCATAAAGGGGATTTATGAATGGCTATTTCCATTTAGAGTAGAAAGTTGCTTGGGTAATTAATAATGTTTCCATTTCTGATCCTATTTTTTTTGTTCTCTTGCAAATCTCTTACATGTGTTGAACAATTCTCCCTGCAGAGCTTCTGAAATATTTTTTTTGGGGGGAGGCAAACCTGTATTTCTAAAAGAAATGATTTGCTATATGGTAGGCCAAGTTTAGCATAACAGATATTTATTATTTTGCTCATACTGGAACAGCCGTTTTCCCACTCTTATCTGCCTAACCTTGGTTCTGTTATAAGATTCCAGGCAAGCCGGCTCTGTAATAAGATTCCAGGCAAGCCGGGGGTTGGGGCGGGGGGTCGGTAGTCTGGGGGTATTGGAGCCGCTGTGAAGACTAGCCTCAGATTGCCCAGACCTAGGTGGCTGCAGGTGGAGTGAGCCTGGCAAACCCAGTGAGTTTTCTTTCCCTCTTGTCTGCTGCAATCCTTTTCCTCATGTGGGGTAGAGGGAGTCCCTTGTTACAAACACGAATTCTGATGATGGGCTTATTACTTTTTGTGTGTATGGTTTGAACCCAGGCTTCTGGACCACAGCCCCAATATTCTGCACTGGTCAGATATGAGCTTGTGAGAGTGTTCTGGTCTAGAATAGTAGAAAATATCTTCTAATACTTTTCAGTTGTCACTTAAAAATTTTGGACACAGATCAATAATTGTAGCTCACCTAATGCCATACCATCCTAATTTGCAAGAATAATAAAGCCTGGTCTTGAGATTTTAAGTTTTCTTTTAATGTTAATTTACTAATAGTGAAACCGGCTTTTGATTGAGCAGTGTATCTCAGTAGTTCAAGGTGCTATGTTTTGTACTCAATTATTCCTTTAATTTTTAGAGCAACTCATTATGGTAACTTTATCTTTCTCTTTAAAAGTGAAGAAACTCAGACAGACTCAGATATAAGTGATTTGCCCTTCAACTGAGATCTCTTGAATTCTAAAACTCATTTTGCTTTTTAACACTGTCTTTATTTTTATTTTTGAAAATTTCTAATCTTCCTTTTGAAATAGTTTGACTTCTAAAACATTGTAAAAACAAAGAATTTTTATATACCACTTTCCCAGTTTTTCAAACCAGAAGATCATTTTAAAACCAAACAACGTCCATTTAAAAACCAGACAAAGTCCAGCTCCTGCATTGCATTTTCCACAGTTTTTCTTGGTACTTTTTTTGTTTGGTTTTTGGGACCACACTGGCAGTGCTTAGTGTTTAATTCTGCATATGCTCAGGGGACTGTATGGGATGCTGGGGGTTGAACCTGGGTTGACCATGTGCAAGGCAAGCACCCTACCCACTGTACTATCTCTCTAGCCCTAGGTACTTGGTACCTTTGAAGAATACAGATCAGCTAGTTACTTAGTAGAGTTTATCTTCAGAGTGTTGAGTTCTTGCAGACATTTAATGTTGAGATAAGAGGACTTTCTTTTGTGCCAGAGTTACAAACTCTTTTTAAAAATTGCTGTTATGTCACGGCCAATTGGAACATGTTTGAAAGGGATGGGGTGACAGAACATTAGTGAGCCTTTGCTTAGAGCCCTGGCTTCTCTGGGGACCATCTGGTGGTCGCCCCGCTTGGCATCACAGATGGCAACAGTGAACTCTGCATCTTGACTTCTCGTTCCTTATTCTTTCCACTTCACCATCCTACTGGTCTGAAGGCTGTCAAACACCATCCAAAGTATCTATCCACTTAACTCTGTGCAGTTCTTGATCACTGACACTTTGATTGATGACTCATTTGATTTTGATAGCAAATCAACTTTGCTTTTCTTCTAAGACCATTGCGTGTAGCTCATAAAGGGAATTTGGTACAGCTCAGGGTGATTTTGTGTAATTCAGTTGCAAATCTCTTTTTCAGGAATGCCAGCCCTTTACACATGCACTCGGGAAGTAGTGGGGGTTATTACCCGTAATGCTGTAAAAGAGGTCAGTTTGCCAGACTTGTAGGTCCACTTGGCTTTCTTTGCAGGTCATTCAAAAAGATCACTCTGGCCCTCTGGTTTGTGCTTTCTTCTTCTTTTTTTTCTTTTTTCTTTTTGGTCACACCCAGCGATGCTTAAATGTTACTTCTGGCTCTACACTCAGGAATTACTCTTGGCAGTGCTTGGGGGATCATATGGGATTCTGGGGATTGGACTGGGGTCGGCCGCTTGCAAAGCAAATGCCCTACCCGTTGTACTATTGCTTTAACCCCATGTTTTGTGCGTTCTTGGAGAAAGTCATATGAAAGTTGCTAAACTAACTCTTTACAAGGTCATTAATTCTTCTTTTTCCTTTTGCTGGGGAAGAAGTTTCAGGGGGATATCATAAAAGGCAGACATTGACTTCTTAACTCTCGGGGAATTATTATTATTATTATTTTAAATTAATTTATTTTTAATACCTTTCCTTTTTCTTTGGGACCATATCTGGTGAATTTGGAACTTAGGGAACCATGTGATCTTGGGGATTGAACCCAGCATTGGAGTCCTTTGACCGGAGCCCTTGTTTTCCCCTTTTGATAATAGGCTTTTATTTCATTGAAAAAATTAAGAAAAATTCCTGTGGATAACAAAAATAAATGTCATTTCTTCATGAGGCTCCCCCAGTCCATAAATAAATCAGCTGCTTCTCTGATTAGATGATTTTTTGACCTCTTACTAGTCATAGTTATGAGTCTGTCTCTATGAATTTATGTCCATATATTCATGTACATATATATGTTATGTGTCTGTCTCTATGAATTTATGTCCATATATTCATGTACATATATATATTTATATAGCACATTTTGTTTTTTTACTCACTATTTTACAGTATTTGTCCTCTAAAGATAGGTGAAAGCAAAGTAGAGGACATGGAGGAGAGAGGGATAGTAATCATGGGTTTCAATCTTGAGGAAAGGAAGTAGTTTGCTTCTACGTGCTGTGAAGAAAGTGGAAGTTCCAGAGGAAGTCTGCTGTCTCTTAGGTGCTCCCTGCCTCTCCCCGTAGCGGTCTGGCATGTGTGGAGGATGTGCACAGCCTTCTGCGGCGCCTCAGATGCCTCGGTTGCTTCTGCTGCTCCCGGCCAGGTCCAGGGCAGGAAGGCTGAGAGCCTCCATGTGGAGAGGGTGGGGGCGTCCCAGCCTGTTGCCGTCTGCCTCACCAGCCTGGTGCCATTATGTCCTTCTACGGAGAGGAGTCTTTTCGTCCTGCTTGTCAATGTGTTTGCTCATTTGGAGGAGGTGGAGGACACAGATGCAGCCTCTGGCCTCTAGGCTACCACCCACTCACTGCATCCTTGGCCAGCTCCATCCAGTCCAGGGCCACCTCCTGTTTGGAAAGGTACCAGAAAAACCCGGCCTTGGACTTCATATCGTCCCAAGTTGGACTTGGTGGGGACCCTCTGGGACCAGCCATCCCACTTCGTGTTGGGGAACAGTTATTCCCAACATACCCGGACACGTTGTGCACCGGGTCGGGGCAGGAGCCTCACTGTGGGGCAAAGGAGGACCAGCACGCGAGAAATCCCTCTGGAAGCAGTTGATCACAGCTCACTTTATTGCCAAACACATGTTTATAGGGGGCCTTGGCTAACAGGAGGCCCAATTACATTAGAGCTTAACACTATTGACCTAGAACCTTTTCCTTTCTGTTTTGTCCCAGGTCCATTTCTTTTCAAGGCTATATGTTGGAGTTAGAATGCTTTGTTTAAGGTGAACGTGATGATTTCTGCATTTCAGGCATACATCTGTAGGGGGTGGAGTGAGGCTCAAGCCAGACACCTGATGCAGGCACCCTGTTTTGCTAACTTTGCCCAGTTACTCCCTTTTGTGAGGTTTCACTTCAGGGCGGCTTTGCAAGGTCGGGTTTCTCCTGCTCCAGTGCCCATCGCCACGCTCCACAACCCCCAGTCCCGCTTTGCAAACATTTTTGTGAATGAAACCAGCACAATTCAGGTTACCACAAGGCAGCATCAGATCATTTAAAGAAATGCCAGGTAGGGGGAGCCTCAGTACAACAAATCTTATAATTAAAATAAAAGTTAAAATAAACGCCTTTCATAACATGGAATAAAGCTATTTGAACCAAGCCTCTGATTTCTTTTCCTGGTATCAGGGGAAAACTTGAAGCTCGTGTCTATTGAATTCTAAAAGTAGTTGTGTAGGATAATGACTTGAATGTTGCAAATAATGTTTCTGGAATGAATAGTTCAGGGTCTTTTGTATATATTTTAAAATAAGTACTATCTAGTGGGTGGCACTTAAGTACCATGTGAGGAGGTGTCCCCATAATTTCTCATTCCTCTATTAAACCTTAGTATGATTAATTTCCTACAGATTTATTTGTTTGTTTCCCCAACTTCCAAATAAATTCTCTGAGAGCAGGAAGCCTTGTTTGTTTTATTACATATCCTCAGTGCCTGAAACAGTGTGGTGCATGTAGATGATAAAACAAGTGAATTTTTTTTTGTTATGTAGACAGTTCACTATTGTTTAAATCAGTATCTCATGACTTAATAAGCAGACGTTAAAGTTCTATTTAACCTTACAAAGCATGTGAGTTTATAATAGGTGGGGCTGTTACTGATAACTTAGGGAAGCAAGCAGAACCTGGAAACTTTTATCACTCTATTTCTCTTTCATTTCCAACCTTCTTTACTGGTTAGTTCAGCAATCACGTGTGGTTTATTTATAATAGTCAGCTGAGACATATTTATGACTTTAAAGCATGCAAAACAAATTAAGAGCAGAGGAAATACTTATATATTACCTTGGAGTAAAAGTTCTTAGTTTACCTGCACCCTCTCACCCATGCCTGTAGGGCAACTGAGATCCACCCACCTGCTCAGGGGCCTGCTGAGGGGCAGACGATCCACACCTGCCTCAGGAAGGAAGGGAACTTCAGAAGAACAGTCAGTATGACTTGGAGCGCTTCTTCCTGGAGCAAAATGGAATGAATACCTGGATGAGTGTATTGACATGCTCTTGTGTGTGTGTGTGTGTGTGTGTGTGTGTGTGTGTGTGTGTGAGCGCGCACGTGCATGGATGCATGTGTGTATGTGTGTGTGTGTGTGTGTGTGTGAGTGAGAGAGAGATTCGTTATTCAGGATCAGAGTGAACGATGGCATTTACACTGTAGGGCATTATGGGGTGTGGGGGCGACTGAGGACTGAGCCCCCTGCTCTCTTCACAGATTGGTCCCCCTTGAAAGCTTAAGTGGACATTCCTTATGGGTCCCTGAGGTCAGTGAGCTCTCTCATCTGAAGCGTTCATTCACTCAGCAAGTGTTCTTTGAGTGCTTTCTTGGCCAGACACTATGCTTGGCAATAGAGGCAGGAACAACTGAAGTTGTTATGTTCCTGCCTGCGTGGAGACAATGTTCAAATCCAGTGTCCTCGGGGGAGCACATACATCTTTAAGAATAAGTGAAACTCCCAAAGATAGTAGAGACAAGGAACAGGAGGATTGCTCCATAGCTCGGAAGCCGGCCTCACATGCTGGGGGAAAAGTCAGTTCAGATAGATAAGGGAACACCAAGTAAAGGATGCTTGGAGGACCTGCTCGGGATGGGAGATGTTTGCTGAAAGTAGATTATAGACTGAACATGATGGCCACTTAACACCTGCATTGCAGAACACAACACCCTAAAGGAGAGAGATAGTAAAAAGGGAATCCGCCTGATACAGAGGCGGGGTTAGGGTGGAGGGTGGGGGGTGAGAGGGATACTGGGAACATTGGTGGTGGAGAATGGCACTGGTGGAGGGATGGGTACTCAATCATTGTATGACTGAAAGGTAAGCACAAAAGTTGTAGGTCTGTAACTATCCCATGATGATTCATTAAAAAATAAAAAATTGGGCTGGAGCAATAGCACAGTGGGTAGGGCATTTGCCTTGTATGTGGCCGACCCAGGTTCAGTTCCCAGCATCCCATGTGCCCCCCCGAGCACCGCCAGGAGTAATTCCTGAGTGCAGAGCCAGGAATAACCAACCCCTGAGCATCACCGGATGTGACCCAAAAAGCTAAACAAAACAAAAAAGAATAAGTGAAACTAGGGACCTTTTTCTTGGAACTCAGTATACCAGCCCCCCACTTGATTCCCCCCCCCCCCCCAGCCCTATACACACAGAGTTTTGCATACACTGTACTAACACCCAGCACCCAGATTCTGCAGGCAGGGAGGCCTGCCCTCAGCGAGTTCTGTGTCCTGTTTTCTGGGATCCAGAGGACCGAAAGCCTCCAGTCCCTAGTGCAAGTTCTCTTTTCCTCTGCTCCCCCAGCCCCTTCCTCCTGCCTGTTACTCTCGCCTTCTCAGCATCTGTGACGGCCTGGGTGTCTTCCCTCTACTTTCCTTTTTCAGACTTGATCACAGGATGATGCTGTGGCTTCAGGGAGAGAGCCCGCCCCGGAGCAGTAGGCCTGAGGCATTTGCCCCCTTGTCCTCTGGCTTTAGGGGGTCACTTGCTCTTCCCAATTCTCCCCTTTGGCAACTGAGCAATGGATTGGGCTGGATCGGACTGAGGCAATTGAGGGTGGGTGAGGTGGACAGACTCTGCAACAGACGCTTTCTGAAAATACTTTCCAATCTTATCTCTCATTAGCCGGGAGACTTTGAGCAAATTTACTTATTTTATCAGAGCGTTATTTCTTAGATCTGAAAGGAGACAAACAGCATCTACCTCATGGGAGAGATTGGAGAATTGAACTGAAATTATGTATGTAAACTGCCTGGGACAAAAATAGCTATTATTAGCTCTCTTACAATCCAAATTGTTTTTCAGAGGAATTAAATCAATAATTAAGCTATTTCTTGAGCATGTGGTAAAGTCTACGACTATGGCTGTCTTCCTGCAGTGCTAACCTAGACAATGACATAGGGCATTATGAATGAGTTCATTTGTATTAGGCTGGGTTTAATTTCCTGGCTCTACCCACCAGTACCTTAGTGACCAGAAAATGATGCACTCAGCTGGGGGCCAGCAAGAAAATGTGACCTCATTGTGTCGGGAGGGAGAGTGTGAAAAGGGTGAAGTGGAACTGGCACCCCCATTGAGGCAGCTAGGAGGCAGCTAGGAGCAGACTGTAGGTGGGAAGCTGCTCAGAAGGGCAAGAAGGTGGGACCAGGAGAGAAACCAGGAGTTGGGTTCTTACTTGCTGGGTGGGAGGCAAGTGGTAGTGTGGCCCAAGGGGTAGAGAGCTGGGGGCTTGGTGATTACCTGGGAGGGCCAGCTGGGGCTAGAGCAAACAAGCCACAAAGGACACTCCATATAACATATGTTGGTTCAATATCCATTGTTTTATTATTCCTTAATCAGATTAGCCTCCCCTCCCCTTCTCTGCTTTGGGTGCAGCTAAAACTAAAGACTTCAGGTAGCATATACATTTCATGTACGGTATAATACAAGAACCACAAATGGTCAAGCACAGTAGAACTTTGGACTTGGTTTGCGGAGCTGAGCTTACCAATGGCTGGGGTGGTGCTTAGGGGGACCCTGAGACAGTGGTGGGGGGGGAGCAGACACTAGTGGAGAGTGTGGCGTTGGCATTTTGTATACGTGAAGCCCTATCATGAATAATATTGTAAATCACAGTGCTACAAAAATGAAAAACAAACAAAATGTCTCCAAAACAAATAGAAAAGTCATGTCAAAAGATATGATATAATTTTAAAAAGGTTTCCCATAGATTTAAGTATGGTGGATCCAAATATTAAAATTAAGACCCTTATGAAAATCAAGACCCTTGATTGAAAACTAGTTTTGAATTGCTTGGGAAATATTTTCTGTTCTTATCAATAGTTATGGTTATTGCTGTAACTCACTTGGCAAAATGATGAATGATAATTTTTCTGTGTGTTTTCATTTAGTATCCCAACCCCATGGATAAAAACGTCATCTCTGTCAATACTGTGGAGGAAAAGAGAGGTAAGTCCTCTGAACCTCACTTTGCTGATGATCCTTAAGTGATAGTGATCTTTTTAAAAGATGTTCACAGAAACTGGAGCAGTAGTACAGTGTGTGTGTATGTGTGTGTGTGTGTGGTGGTGGGGGGGGGCACACTTGTCTTGCCTGCATCTGACCCAGGTTTAATTCTCAGCATCCCATATGGTTCTACAAGCCTACCAGATTCCTGACCACAGAAGTCCTGAGCATTGTGTGTGTGCCCTCCACACCCCCAAAAGATGTTCATGTGTGTGTATATGAATGCATGAGTGCGTATATTTGGGAAGGGGGAACAGTTGGCTTGGGGGAACTTGTAATGTCAGGGATTGAACCCAGCCAGGGTTGCTGTGTGCAGGTGCTCCAGCCCTTTGAGCCGTCTCCAGCCACTTATGATGTTTTGACAGGTGTGCTAATAGGCATATAGGTGTATTTGAGCTGAGGTGACAGAGAGAGGGAGAAGCACTCAATATTTACTGCTGCAGTAGACTTGTCTGAACTGTCCTTGCAACTTTTAATAATTGGTAGCAGTTTTCACAGATTACCTGTACTTAGCATGTACTTAACATGTACCAGATACCTTTTTTTAATTACCTTTTCTGATCTTAAGAACAGTGTAGGGGGTAGGATTTAGTTCCTCTTATCTGAATGAGTGGAAAAAATTCATGAATGAAAGACAAGTTCAATAACTTATCCAAGCCCATCTGGCTGTTTCCTTATCTCATGTCATCAGTGACAGTATGGTTGGGATAGATAGTGTCTGCATGTCTAAGACGTGACCATACAGCTGTTAATCGGGGTTATCAAGACTGTACTTAAGGTGGTTCAGTATTGACTAGAACAGGTTGACAAACTGTGCTCATCCTGCCTATTGTAAATAAAGTTTCATTTCACATAGTTGTGCCCACTTATTTATATACAGTCAACTGCCATGGAATGGCAGGGATGCACTCTGAGAAATGTACCTCCAGGCGAGTTTGTGGCTGTGCGAGCACTGCAGATAGAGTATGCCAGGCGAGTTTGTGGCTGTGCGAGCACTGCAGATAGAGTATGTTACTCTCCCAACAGTGTCTCACGTCTTTGGCATAACAGTTTAGCAGAGCAGCTCCTTAGACTGAGTTCCCTGGGCCGTCTGGCTGCTCCTGTGCTCCTCTGCGCACAGGCAGGACATGCTGAGGTGTCACCGGGCCTCTGGGATCTGGGGCCTCTCTTATGCAGTTGGTGCAAGGGTTGTTTTCTGACACATGACTATGATCTCAGACATCCCTGCAACAGCAGCAGATTTGAGCTGTTGCACCAGACCGTGTAGCCCACAAAACTTAAAATAATCACTGTTTGCTCTTTGCTGAAAATGTTTTCCAATCCCTGGCATGGCAGAACACTGTCTTCCTCATTCCCATTCCAGCAGAAGCCTTTTCACTATCAGGACTTGAACTGCAGACCAGGAAGCAATCAAGATATAATTAATCAGTGCACAAAACCAGATACCCCATACGCAGGTCTGACTTGCTGTTGAGAAAACACAAAAGAGATCATGTAACAACATGCCTCTGAGGCCTTCTCTGTGCTTACTGAACACAAAGCTTTCTTTTGCTCATTGGGGCATTTTTATACTTCTGTTGCCTATGCAGTTGGTGCAAGCATAAATACTTATATATAAGTATATATGTAAGCAATTTTCTTATGTCCCTGACCTTTGTGTAAAAGATTTGACCTCAGACAATTCTGACTTCAAGCCCTGATTTTGTTCCGGACAGCATGTCCAGGCTTCCTGGGGCTTGGTTTCTCCAGCTGTTAAATGGAAAGATAGTAAGAGTTGTCAGTGTGGGCGTCTGTGAAGGTCCAATAAGAGGCCAGTGTGCCTGTTCCAAAGTGACTCAGCAATGTCAAGTGTAATTCCTGCCTTTGACGGGGACCCCTTTGCCTCCAAGAGTGGCTGGTCACTTGGAGTCCATGGTCTGTCAACCGAGGATGAGTGTTCAGAGGAGAGGAAGCAGGTGAAAAAGTGGCAAAATTAGATTCTTCATCTGGTCAAAACATTCCCATTGGAATTGATCAGGAGGCTCATTGGCCACTGATTATCACTGGGTCATTGATACTGATAGTCTAGAGAGAGAGGTTTGTAGTTATTTTATCCTTGGGTCTGGAGTGAACTGTGTGAAAAATGTTTCACCTTTATTCTTGGATCACAGATAACTATTTTGGATTTGACCAGAGAAGTGATTGTGGAGACTGAGATTTGAGTTGACCATTTTCTCCTTGAGGTCCCCATTCAGAAAATTGAGATCAGTATTAAAACATGCATTAATACTAAAATACAGGCCTTCAGTTTTGGGTTTTTTTTTTTTTTGAGTGTAAAAATGTTTCTCTCTCTAGATATAGCAACAGGAATCATCTACAGAAAGAGGATTGCAATCTGTCAGAATGTGGTTCCAGAAATTTTAAGGAAGGTAAGTTCATTTCAAGACTTAACCAACCAGATTTGGCATAAAATTGGCCGTTTTCAAATAGCCAGGCAGTGTTTTCTTTTTTTTGAAAAAATGATTTTGAAAAACGAAACCAAAAGAATATCCCAGCACCAGCCCTCTTTAAACTTCTTTCTATCCCCTTCCCCATTTGTACTCACAGTTTGTTGTTCCTGTCAATTATTTTGAGACCACATTTTCTGATGAAAAGGGGTGTTAGTAACTGTTTTCCTACCTCCCAGTCCCTCAGAGGAAGAAACTCTCATTGCCACCTCTCTTAGGTAGATGCCGCTGGAAGTCAGATTTTTCTCTTTCATATCTTTATCTTGTGGAGGATTCTGAGTGGTCTCAGAGGTGCTTTAACAACTTTTAAAAAGAGACTGTGAACATTTTGCATAAGCTGCCATCTTTTTTTTAAAAAAATTTTTTTTTAATCTGTCTGTGGTTAGAAATGACTCTGGTAAGAATGATAAGAGAAGAGAGATTGTAATATTAGTCTGTTTCTTTGTTTTTCTTTTTGTTTTTGTTTTGGGGCCACACCAGCAGTGCTCAGGGCTTACTTCTGTCTCTGTACTCAGGGATTATTCCTGGTGGTGGGGGTGCGGGGGTGGGGTGGGTGGGGACCATGTGGGATGCTGGGGATCAAATCCGGGGTGGCCTCATGCAAGGCAAACGTAGAACCCACTGTACTATTGTTTTACCCTAGTCTCTTCCTGAGTAAGGGAGGGAAGAGCTTCTGTTTCTGTTTCACTGTCTGCACCATTTCATTCCCAGGGAGTAGGGTGTTTTCAAGGCTCTCTGTAAGTCGTCTTGTGTGTGTTTCTGTCATGTTATGGCTTTGGTGATGAAATTGTCATGATAGCAAACTCTTTTCTCTCCTTGAACTCCTTAAGCACTCTGGTGATTATTGGAAATAGGTAAGTAGAACGTTTTCATCGCATTGCTTGACCCAGAGATGATTTGTCAGTCAAACTCCTTTCAGAATTACTAGCAATATAAAGAAGAGCATCTTGAATGTCCTTTAAGAAATATCTCAGATGTTTTTAACCTGGTAATGATGGTGTGTGTTGTGATGTCGAATCTTGCCTGTCTCCTGCTGATTGGCTTGCAAACGGTATGACTAGACTGTTGGTAGAAAATATGGCAGCTTCCATTCCTTCCTTGCTGTGGATTACAGCGCTGTCTCATTGTTTATTAGAAGGAATGCTGATATATAGTGAAAATGAACTTCCTTTTATTTTCCAGGCAGTAAAATGTTCCAGGCGCTCTATACAGTCAGTTGTAACTGGCTTCTCCACAGAGCATTGTACTCTGTATTTGCCCTACATACACGCTTTGAATCTATTATTTAAAACGGCATTCAACTTTGTCTTGTATCTCAATTCTTAAATAATTTAAAGACACCTCTGCATTGTGCAAATCTGCTTTTGTAATTTTCCACGTCTCCTGTTTCCTCTACCTAAAGAAGTATCATTTCTAGGTGGTGGAGAGTTTCAGATGAATTTCATTTTACCTGGTCCTGCGCTGTATGTGGGCCTGCACATGGGCTCGATGAGCACCTGTCCACTGATGAAGACCATAGCCAGCTCCAGAGAAGACCCAGAGGAAGTTGCTGATTTGCCTAGTGTTACACAGTTAGGGAAATCAGGCCAGAGATGCAACAGCCTGCATAAATCCTAGGCCATTTGCATGTCCTGTCCAGCATCTAGTAAGGTCAGCATGTGTTTGATGGTTAGAACTTAGAGCCACTGGTGAGTTCTTACCCAAAGACCAGGATCACATGTCCTCTTAGTCAGCTGAGAGTGCAGCTCCCAATGCAGACCTGTAACCTGCGCTGCCTACACTGAGGAAACGCTTCTCC
The DNA here is from genome assembly GCF_029834395.1 of Sorex fumeus. NCBI lineage: Eukaryota > Metazoa > Chordata > Mammalia > Eulipotyphla > Soricidae > Sorex > Sorex fumeus. The sequence continues at coordinate 45,358,266 of NW_026606108.1, read as the reverse complement.
TCTGTTGGACAGGTGAGCATCCTCAAGGTGCCCAATATCCAGCTAGAAGAGGAATCATGGCTGAATCCTCAGGAGAGGAAAATGGCCATCCAGAGCCATTGCCTCACGTGGACACAGTATGCATCCATGAACGAGGAGTCTGTCTTCCGGGAAAGTGGAGACAATCCAAATTGGTAAGGTCACATACGTGTGTGTGTGTGTGTGTGTGTGTGTGTGCGCGCGCGCGTGTGTGTGTGTGTGTGGGTGTATAGTGTGTGTATAGCTTAGATGCAGGGATGTATAGTATATATGGGCATATATATATATATATATATATATATATATAGATAGATAGATCTATCTATATCACTGTCACTGTCATCCCGTTGATCGTCGATTTACTCAAACGGGTGTCTCTGTTCATCCCAGCCCTTAGATTTTAGCAGCCTTTCCTTACTCCTCTTTCCCAATGATTGGAGGCTCTTTCAGGGTCAGAGGAATGATACATGTTATAGTTACTGGTTTTGGCATATTGAATATGTCACGGGGAGCTTGCCAGGCTCTGCCCATGTGGGTGGGATACTCTCGGTACCGTGCCAGGCTCTCCGAGAGGCATAAATATATATATATGTATATATATATATATTTTATTTTTTCTGTATGATTTTTTGCCTACTGTCAGAACTCCATCAAACATGGTATGGTAATTATGGAAAATGGGTAGGAAGTGTCTTATAATGTGTCCAGGAATATGTTCACTCATATTTGAGGCTTGGCCTGAGCATGTGGAAAGCATCCTGGAGTGTTGGTGGTTGGGTAGTGGAGGTCGGCTGCTGGGGCTGGGTCCCTTGGGGTGGGAGAGCTCACCCGACCCCCTCTGGGGTGCCCCTAGTGAAAACAGCCTTGCATGGAGTTCAGTGGCATGATTATGGGGGCTCATTTATATATTTTATATATTTATATATGGGGCCCCTATATATTCAGGGATGTACAGTATATATGGGCATACACATATGCCCATATATATATATATTTAAAGCTATATATTTATATATGATGATGAATGTCATCATGTTGACCAAGACCATCCATGGTAACTTGCAGTTCCAGAAGGCCAAGTCTAAAGGTTGGGACATGGGAGTCTCCCGGTGGACAGTTCTACAATGAAATTGACCATATCATATTTAATCGATGGTTTTGCCTGACCAATGTTGCTTTGTCCCAAAATTCCAAATGGGATCAGACCACTGTCTCCTTTGTGTAAAATTCTACTTCACAGAGCAGGGAGAAAGGGCTGAAGCTCTTCGTGTTGCTGGAGTGAGCAGATTCCACTGGGCTACGTTAGCACACAACAGGGATGAATGGAGACGTTACTGGTGCCTGCTTGAGCAAATTGATGATCAACGGGATGACAAGTGATACAAGTGATATTTATATATATATGTAAATATTTAATTATATATTTAAAAGCTATGATTCTAGTAGGGATAAGGTAGTGGGTAATGTGTAATGAAAGTGTGCTTTGCATGTGTGAGACCCTGGGTTTGATTCCTGGCACCCGAAGAAAATTATAATTTCACACTTACCACTCTGTTTATAACTCACATAAAAGATACTTTATTAAGTCTTAACCACACCAAGTAATTCATGAGTGGTTCATTTTGTGGCAAAATAATGGTGTTCATCTTCCTCCTGATTGTCCACTCTTGATTTCTTTTCTCCTTCTCCAGTGAATGCTATTGTGCTGAGTTTTCTTTCTGACAGTTAAGAGTTACTCTTACGGTTACTTGTACCTTAAACTTAACTTACCTGTACCTGAAAGGTCCTTACTTACTTGTGCCTTTTTTTAACCCTACATGGTCTCAGAGCATGCTGAGTATGACTTTGTCTGCCTTTTCTATAGACATGTCTTCATTTTGTGTATTTATAGTTTTACTTAGTAGAATGTTTCTAAAGTTTGTCTCTTTGACATACATGTGTCAATTAAGCTAGATAACATAAAATAAAATTTTTATATTTATATATAAAATCTAGCTTATTCTTGGAACTGCTGTATAGTTCTCAATCCTGTGGTTTTATTAGATTTTCTTTAGCTATTTCCTTTTTGATGTATGTTCATATGGTATGCTATTTGCATTATAAATAGTACTGAAGTATTTTTGAAACCTATGACTCTTGTATGTATATGCCATATTTGAAATTTTCTCTAACGTAGATTTTCCTTTTTTAATGAAGAAATACCCAGTAGTACTTGGGGACCACGCAGTGCTGGGGATCAAACTAAGCTCCCAGGTGCAAAGCAGACATATGGTCCAGCTCTCTGAGCCCTCTCCCAGCCCCTAAAGTAGAATTAAATATTATTTTATTTTTAGGTTTTTGGGGTCACATTCAACAGTGCTCAGGGCTTACTCCTAGGTCTGTACTCAGGAATCACTCTTGGTGGTGCTGAGGGAACATATTTAGTGCTAGGAATTGAACCGGGTTATCCATGTGTAGGGCAAGCACTTCAACCCCTGTACTTTCACTCTTGTCCTAAAACAGAATTTTTAATTTTAGGTTTATTGGGATAGCACATACAATATATTTATTCTTTCTGGTGTATAATTTTTTGAGTTCTAACAAACACACATATATAGTTGTGGAAATACTTCCTCAGTCAAGGTATAGACCATTTACGATCTAGAACAAAAAACTATATGCCAAGACAGTTTAATGGGGAGAGAATATTCTTTTCATTGAATAGAACTGGCACAGCTCAATACCAACATTAATCAGAACAAAGTTTGAACTCTTCATCATACCCAATACAAAATGAACTCAAAGCGAAATTAAAAAAAACTATATGAAATAAGAGTATAAAACACTTGGGAAAAAACTATATGAAATAAGAGTATAAAACACTTGGGAGAAAACGCAGATATAAATCTTTGATGATCATGAGGGTGATGGTGGATAAGGCAGTGATAAGAGGAAAATAAGTAAAATTGTTCTCATTGAAGTTAAAACTTTTGTGCTTTCTAGGACATTGGTGATCCAGAGTGTGGGAGAAAGAATTTGTAAACCTTATCTGACAGAGATAGAGCATCTGAAGCATACATAGGGCTATTACAACTCAATAATATAAAACAGCTCAATTAAAAAATGGGCAGGAGCTGAAGGCTCTTACTTTGCACGCAGCAGATCCTAATTCAATCCCCAGCGCTACACATGGTCACCCAAGTACCACCAGGTCTGACTCCTGAGCATAGAGTCAGGGGGACTTCTGAGTACTGTTACGTGTGCCTCTCCACCCTCAGGGGGAGCAAACAATATTAACAAAAATGGGCAAAGAATTTGAGTAGACATTTCTCCCAATAGATATGCAGCCAATAAGTACATGGAATGATGTGCATCATGAGTCCTTAGGGATCAACATCGAAGCTCCAGTGAGTTGCCATTTGGCACATGCTAGCATTGCTGTAAATTAAAATAACATAATAACAAGTGTTGGTGAGGATGGGGAGAACTACGCAGTTAGCAGTTACTGGGAATCACCAGGGTTCCACCCCATGGTGCCAGGGCTCCAGGTGGCATTAGGGGTTATGTTCAGGACCTAGCACACACTTTGCTGTCTCCAGACGTACATTATTGCAGTGTAATCTATCTAATAGCAATAGAAATTCAAACCCAGATAACTGAAAATCTAGAATATGGAATCTATTCTGAAGCTCCATCCCTTGTCGAAACTGTTACGGCTCCCATCATTTTGGTCTTGTGATAATTCTGGGGTGCTCTAGCAGCAGCGCATGAAATGGGATAATGCGAAGTCAGAGGGAGTCTGTTTTGAAACACCCAAGAGAAACAGTTTTTCTTTTGGTTTCTCTCACCATTAGAAATTCACATTAAGCCTACGTATTATAGATGTTTGAGATTAAGAATGAAGGCAGAACCTACAGCATTTCTTTTGTTTACCAAAGTAGAAAAAGACCAGAATTATTTTTTTATGCAGAAAAAAATACAAAAGTCTTTCATGTTAGCCTGAGTTTTCTCAAATCTTTGGGTGATTAGTCTTAAAAGCTGAACTGACCCTTTATCAGTTGATAAGTAAAATGATAATTGGTCCTGAGTATCCAAGGAAAACTTAGCTTTCAGAAACCTTTTCTAAATGTGTTATTAAAAAATATTTTTTAATAGTAACTGATTCTGGGAAAAATGATAATGAGCCTTATCAAATATGTTGTGTTTTTTGGGAGAAAACATTTTTATACTTTGAAGCAGTGTGCTTACAAAATGTTTGGTCCATTGCAAATTGGTATTTATGTAGGTTTTGGATTCTTTTGGTCTTTTCCCTGTTAGAAACAATGCTATGGTGGAAATTTCCTATGACTCCACCCTTTCCCACTTATTCCAGCGTCTTTTTTTAAAGTTAGGGATTAAAGATCTTAGGCAGTTTATATTTTGATACACATTACCAAATTTTTCTATAAAATGATTGGACCAATGACACATTTTTCTCCCTTTGGTTTATATTTTTATTCTCTCCTAACACTTGTTTTACATTATTCACACGGCATGCCAGTATTTACCACACCTACCACATAAAGGTCAGTGCTAGAACTTTTTCCTGCATTGATCTGGAGCTCAGGTTAAATAACTCCCTTGAGCTGCTACAGTGAGTAAACTGTCAAGTCAAGATGTGAATGTGGGTGTCATGAATCCACCCCCAGCACTGTGTGTGGTGAGACGCATGTGGACTTTTTCGAAGGGCTTTTGTCTCAGATGTATGGTACTTTGGAGCCCAGGCGATGGAGACTGGGTTTTGTCCTCTCCTTTTTTCCCCACTTAGGTTTTTTAGGCCACACCCAGTGGTGCTCAAGGCTAAGTCTTGGTTCTGCATTCAGGAATCACTTCCGGCAGGGCTTTGGGGAGCATATGTGATGCCGGGAATCAATCAGGGTTGGCCACTTGCAGGCAGGCAGCTCTGTGCACCACCCCCCAACACACACACACACACACACACACACACACACACACACACACACACAGTCCTACCACTCCAGCCCGCTGGTTTTGTCTCTTGTGCCACACAGAGAGTTTTCAGCAGGGGATGATCTGTTGGAAAGATCCCAACTTGAGGAAACTTTCATTTGTTTTTCAGCTGTCAGCTTGGATTTAGACAGACATTGAAACAGATGTTCTAAATGAGGTGTGCTGTGGGGAGGGCATCGGGAAGGAATACATCATTGCTCTCATTCACCTCCTGTTCCAGGGGAACGAGAGTGGAGACTAGCCACTGATCCCTGAAGAGGAAACCTGGACTTTTTTGGTTTCTTAAAAAAAAAAAATTAAAACCTTTAAAGAATTTTTTTTCTTCAAAGAAACAAGTTGTCACGGCCTCTGTGTCTAAAATTAGACCTTGAAGCTGTGTGTTCGTGAGTTGTGTGTGTGGGACCAGAAACCAAGTGCCCTGCTGTCCCCGTGCGTGGCTCTGGAGAAGGACAAGTCGGTGCTCAGGGTCTCTGATCTAGTTTTGCTTTCCTGGTGACAGCGCTACTGTCATGGCATTTTCTTGGGCAAAAGTGATGCGGATCTCGTTCCCCTCTGCGACGTTGCCCGGAGGGTTGTTTCTGATGACTTTCTTCCCAATTAGCATCATCAGACTTCTTTGGAGGGCAGTGGGATCACCGCTCTCTTTAGAAAATAGAGATGGGTGTTTCCCACTTGACTTACTTTCACAATGGCCAGCTTGGTGCTCACACAGGCAAAATCCTCTAGTGTGTCTTCTCTGTCTTCTCTGATACCAGTGAGGCTGCACAGAATAGTCTCAACTGGCACATGTGCCAGGCATGGTTTTAAGTGCTTGGTGTATGTATGACTGTGTGTGTGTGTGTGTGTGTGTGTGTGTGTGTGTGTGTGTATACATATCTGTTTAATCCTGTGGGATTGGTACCTTAGTATCCCCATCATAGGACCCAAGGCTTGACAAGTGAAATGACTTGTTGAAGGTAATTTGGCCAGTACTGACCAGAGCCACAATCCAACCTGCATGGCAGCTGGGTTCTAATTTCCACCCCTGGCTCATTTGTCCGATTCACAGATCTCTGCACACAGCTTCCCTGTAGGATCTTTGCAGTTGGCAGCGTCACTAGCCTTCCTGTCCCTGAGAAACCCTGTTCTCATAGGCAGTGGGGCCTCTAGCTCAGCATTCTCATTCCAGTGGCGTCTCTTTCCCTGTGTGTCCAGTTGTGTTCCCTTCAAGTTAGGCTTCCTCATGACTGCCAGGAGCAAGGAGGGTCTGCACTGTTGCCTGTCTCAAGTGAGGGCGAGACCTCTGAGAGGGAGAGAACCTCACTCCTGCCTAGGGACTCCTGACAGTCTAAGTCAGCTGAGGTCCCCTGCTTCTGTCTTGACCAAGGGAAAGAGTGGCGTCCGTTGGCTCCTGGAAACCTAGGGCTGTGGGGGAGAGAAAAAAGGCACCAGCATAAAGGTGTCTGGAGGGTAAGAAGGCGGCCTTGCATGTCTTTCCCCCTTTGCACGGTTGCACATTGTGTGGTGATGCGGCTGGAATGATAGCACAGTGGGTAGGGTGTTTGCCTTGCACAAGGCCCACCCGGGTTCGATTCCTCTGCCCCTCTCGGAGAGCCTGGCAAGCTACCAAGAGTATCCGGCCCGCACTGCAGAGCCTGGAAAGCTCCTCATGGCATATTCTTTATGCCAAAAACAGTAACAAGTCTCACAATGGTGCCCGCTGGAGCAAATTGATGAGCAATGGGAGGACAGTGCTACAATGCTACAGTGTTTTGAAAGTGAAAGAAATGTCTCTCCATCAGAGAATCCAGGGCTAGCTCTGTTCCAGCGACTGGGCCTCCCGAGGGCCTGGAGCCAGGACTGGGAAGCTTGCTGGAACTAAAGCAGCTCCAGGGGTTCTAATTTCTACCCCAGGCTCATTTGTCTGATCCACAGAACTCTTCTCTGCACGCAGCTTCCCTGTAAAGACTCTCTTGTGTTCTCTGCTGCAGTTAAAGGACCTACCTCTGGGGCTGGAGTTCCACCTCTGAAGCCCCACAAATTGGCTTCATGGCTTTCAGCCCTGTGTATGGTGTATGGTGGGATTAGCAGCCCCCACTTGGAGGGGTGCTGTGAAATGTAAATGAAGAGATTCTCCGGAGAGCTCAGACTAGGCATGCTGCAGAGTTCCATAAGTTAGTGTTTAGCCTTAGTTCTTTCACTGTCGTGCTCATCGTGGGAAAAATCCATGTGACTTTCAATTCTAATCCTCAGAGTGTATGGTTTGAACATAGAAATGGTGTCTGAAAGCTGGAGAGATGGGACAGGAGGGATAGCACTTGCTTCCATGTGACTGCAGTGGTCATGACCTGGATTCAACCCTTGGCATCACATATGGTTCCCCTAAGTACAAACAGGGTTCACTCCTGAGCACCAGTGGTATGACCCCCAAATCCCTGCCCCCTTGCAAAAAAAAAACCAAGAAAACAAAAAGAAATGGCATTTGAAAGTTGATATTTATTCTGCAAAATCTTCCCTGTTGGGATTTTGCATCCCGTCAGTGCACAGTGTCTGGGATTGGGAGGAGCTGGTCTGTTTCAGTTCCAGAGTGAGAATTTGGCGTCGGAGAGCTCAGCATCCAGGGCTCAATGCCAATATTTTGTGTAGACTGAATTCTTCAGCTTTTGGGTTCTCTTCTTGGCCCCTGCTGTGACCAGGCCTGTTATGGAACCCAGGACACTGAACTGTGCCCTTCAATAATGTTTCATTACTAGTGAAGCTTCTTTCATGTGACTAGCTTTCATTCTCATAATAAGATCGATATCATTTTTAATTTCTTATTTTTCAAGTTCAGGGTTAAATTATCCAAGACCCCAAGTATTCTTTGATGAATCACAACTAGTAGAATTTCCATAATTTGAAGGACAAACTGTTGGGCATATTTTCCTTCGCCTCTGTGTTCTTTCTCTGCTCTGAAATAGTTTTTTCCCGGGAGTAAACTGACAGTTTGGTGTCTTCCGTGTATTTCATACAGGATTTTTTAAGTTGACCTCCAAAGTTGCTTTTACTGAAACATTAAAATACACCGGGTTTGTTAACTTTACTTAGGAATTATTTCTCAGCTCCAGTCCAACAGCTGGAGGGTATTGTGATCTAATAGTCTCAGTAAATATCACTGCTCATTCCACACATGACTCCCTGTTCTCAGATTGATCTTGATTTCCAGTGAAACAGTGGTGATGACACAATTAACAGCAATAAGGCCTTTACTGTGCTGTCAATATGACTTCTGGACAAGAGCTTTTTTTTTTTTTTTTAATTTGTTATTGAATCACCATGAGATACAGTTACAAAGTTGTTCATGATTGGGTTTCAGTCATACAATGTCAACACCCTTCTGTCCCTTCACCAGTGTTTATTTCCCACCATGAATGTCCCTAGTTTCCCTCCTACCACCTCCCCCAGTCCCCAGTCTCTATGGTACTTTTCTTCTTTCTCTGAGAACTGTATTTTTGCCCCAATAAAATTGACCTCCAAAACATACACATTGATCTATGTTTGTGCTCAAGTAGTCTGGCTAGAAAGGTAGTGCAGGGATTAAGTGCCTTGCCCTGCACATGGCCAACCTTTGTTCAATCCCCAGGACCATACATGGCCTCTGAGCACCGCTAGGAGTGATTCCTGAGCATAGAGTCAAGAGCACGCCCGCAACATGGCCTGGTGTGGCCCCCAAACAAAATGCAAAACCAACCAAAATAGCCAAGGTCTTCTTGGGTTTTTCTAGTCCTGCCACATCTTCATTCCCTGAGCTGGGCTTGACTGGAGGATGCTTTGTTGCTTTTCGTTGATTAGATGGTGGATAATGATCCTTCTGAAGCATCTGGAAAAAGGGATAGAAGTAGCAGAGAGACAGCTGTCTCAGAGATCCAAAAGCGTTCGGTAGGAAATTTGAAGGTCAGATTATTTTGAACCAGTGCTAAGAAGACATCTCTGGTTTTTGCTGATTGGCCAGTGAAATGCCATGTGACTTGTGGGATGTGGGAATTGCCATGCAGCACTTGGTTGCAGAGTGCTAGGAATAGCCAATAGGGTAACAAGTGAAAAGGCGCTGTACTTGGAGAGGATACATTACTGGATGAATAAGTCATTGAAACTAGAGGTCAGTTGTGTTCAAAGTGGGGCTCCTCCTTCAAGGTACTCCATCTGAAAAATGGAGGAAGCTCTTTTATTGAAAAGGAGATGACCCAACTGGAAAAGATATTTAGCCAAGGAACGTTTTCATTTGCTTACAAGATCTTTTAAGATATTTTAGCGAATCCACATTTATCTTTTTAGATACTCCTTTTACCTTTTCTTTGCTCCTATTTTTTCACTACTATAATCAGCATATACTTCTTCAGTGTATAGAAATGACCTGGCACCCGAGCTGCGCAGGAGGAAGAGAGCGGCTTGGAACGCCTTCAAGAATGTCGAAGAAATAGCTAAGAGGACGAAGAACCTCCGGCTCTGGGCACATCTCTTTGATTCCACTGTTCTTCCTGCATTAACATATGCCTCAGAGACCTGGACCCTACACAAACAAGATGAGAACGCTATTCAGGTCTCCCAAAGAAGAATAGAAAGAGCTATGCTTGGAATATCACGTTTCACTCAAATGAGAGAACGAATCCGGAGTTCTGACATCCGTCGACGATCAAGGATCAGGGATGCTGTCTCATTTGCCAAGGTGTCGAAAATAAGATGGGCTGGTCACGTAATGAGATTTAAAGATGACCGTTGGACTAGAGCTGTTACTGATTGGATTCCACGGGATGTCAAGAGACCGCGTGGCCGCCAACCTACCAGATGGTCAGACTTCTTCGTCAAGATCATGAACGATCGGTTTGAGGCCCTTCATGTTCCCGGAGCGAACAGATGCCATTGGGCTACACTAGCACGTGACAGGGACAAATGGAGACGTTACTGGCACCCGCTAGAGCAAATCGACGACTAACGGGAAGTTAAGTGATTAAGTGATAATCAGCATATCACATTGTATTGGTTTGAGGTATGAGGTCTGCAACATAGTAAGTTGATGTATGGATATGTTGAGAAATAATCATCAGCGTCGAAGAAATAGCTAACAGGAGGAAGAACCTCCAGCTCCGGGCACATCTCTTTGATTCCACTGGTTTTCCTGCATTAACATATGCTTCAAAGACCTGGGCCCTATGAAAAATAGGATGAGAACGCTATTTGGGTCTCCCAAAGAGGAATTGAAAGAGCTGTGCTTGGAGTATCACATTTCATTCAAATGAGAGAAAGAATCCAGAGTTCCAACCTCCATCGATGGTCAAGAATCAGGGACTCTGTCTTCTTTGTCAAGGTGTCGAAAATCAGATGGGCTGGACATGTAATGTGATTTGGAGATGACCACTGGACTAGAGCCGTTACCGACTGGATTCCATGGGACGTCAAAAGACTGCGTGGCCGTCCACCTACTAAATGGTCAGACTTCTTCAGCAAGACCCTGAAAGATTGGTTTGAGGCTCTTCATGTTCCTAGAACGAGCAGACGCCATTGGGCTACACTAGCATGCAACAGGGACGAATGGAGATATTACTGATGCCTGCTTGAGCAAATCGAAGAGTAATGGGATGTCAAGTGATCAAGATATCCAGAGTGGGGTCATGGATCATTTGATAATGCTATTTTAAAAATTGTAGTAACTCTATGGTTTCTAATTTGATGACTGTCTACCAATCTGTCTTCCCACCAACAGTGTCCAGATTCCTTTTTGTCAACATCCTTGCCATCAAAGGTTTCTTGTCTTCAGAACAGCCCTTTTGCAGGACTGGGGGCAGCAGGCAGGGGATGCAGGGGGTAGGGGGGGAGAGGTGGGGAGTGGGTGGATCTCACTGTGTTTTTCATCTGCATTTCCCTGATCATTTGTTCTTTTGGGTTTTGAGACGTGGCCATGGTTCAGGGCCAAGGTTAACTCTGTGATTTATTGTGATTCTGGTGTTGCATTCCCAGCTGGCTCCTGGTTAGAAACAGTTTTTAAGTTCTCTAGGTGAACCTGTTGAATGGTGAGATTTGATTAAAGAGTCAGTGTCCTGAGGTTCTGGTTGCAAGCAGACATGACTGACACCTCAGGAATTCCAGCATTTTCAGTTTCTGTTAATCTTATTAAGCATGACCGGCTGATCGTCTGTCTATCTGGCAAACAATAAACACTTTCCCACAGACATGCCTTCCTGATGAGCTGAACAGTGTTCTGAGGAGAGATAAATGGACGCAAGGGAGAAATTCTCAGGGAATTTAGGACTGGAAGAAGGGAAATTCCAGCCAGTTGGACGAGTGCTAAACCTGCCTTGCGTTCTCGATCACACACTTTATTTCCATAGCACAGCGGTAGGGCATTTGCCTTGCACGCAGCCAAAATGGCCGACCCAAGTTCAATTCCTCCGCCCCTCTCGGACAGCCTGGCAAGCTACCGAGAGTATCTCGCCCGCATGGCAGAGCCTGGCAAGCTACCCGTGATGTATTCGATATGCCAAACACAGTAACAACAAAGTCTCCAATGGAGACGCTACTGGGCCCACTCGAGCAAATCAATGAATAATGGGAGGACAGTGACAGTGAACTATGTACCAAAAAGGCTCCCCTATCAGTTGGTGGCTGCTGTGGTCAAGTGAGGGGACCCAGTGAGGGCTGGAGGGGTGGGCAGGGTAGCACCCTTAATTGTGATCCAGTGATACGTAGTGCCAAAAAAGAAGCAGGCATTTCCAAGCACCTCAGAAAGCTCTGCAGGGCTCAGTGCTTGGCAGCATCTTACCTGCCTCCGTTTCAAATGGGGTGAAGAGCAGCTCATCATTTGCAGTGGTACCTGCAAAATGAAAATGCAGAATCCTTTGTTTGGGGGACTCACGCTGCTGCTCAGGGCTTACTTCTGCACAGTGCTCAGGGGTTAGTCCTGGTGGTGCTGGGGACCAGACTGGGTAGACAACAGACAAAGCAAGCACCTTCACCCCCTCCTTATCCCTCCAGCCCTCAGAATCCTTCGCTTTAAAATGGTGAAGAACTTCGAAGCAGTGAGCAGAGTATCCAGCTTCGTGTTCCTCTTCAGATAGTTGAATTCTAGGTGACAACACAGACCTCTTGTCCCTGGTGCCAGCACTGAACGACATCTGTGCACCGAAGGGTCTGATAGCCTGGCATTAGTTCCAACTAGGCTAGTTCATAAACTGTGGGACTTTGCTCATCACTTAAGATGCTGATCAGTTGCACCCAGTAGGCACTTTTCTGGGTAGCAGGACTGAGGGAAGGGACATGGGAACTGAAGTTAATGTCACGGGCTCAAATGATGGCCCTGCCACTTAATTTGGTGTGCCCTTCCCCAGTCCACCTCAGTGAATCTGCTTTTTGAAATTTGTGAGATGGTGTTAAATCCCGACTTCCGAGGCTTGTTGTGGTAGGAAATAACTGTCTTTAAGTGATTCAATACAATCCAGTGGACTGTAGAAGGTTGTCATCAAGTGTTAATCATTATTATTGATGAGCCATTCTTAAGTACTATTTCTTTTTTAGCTAGGGAGCTACTCTGCCCTATTACACCCACACTGGCAACCCGGACCCTGAGAATCTCAGCGTCTGATTATTTCCTGCTGTTCTGGGCTTTCTCTCTGCTGCTCATTGTTAATGATTTGGGTGCAAGGGAGAAGAGGTTAGTGCCTGAGGAGAGGGGATTGAGAGCCTGCCAGAGGTGTGGGCCACACCACTGCAGTGTTGTATGTGACCCTGTGATGTGGCGGCAGGGTGGAGGAGACGGGATAGGCTGGGAGCCCCTCCAATGCCAGGATGGGGAGGGCAGAACTCACTACTAAGTGATTTATGGTTTAGCGACACCTTGAAGTCAATGAAATACAAAGATTTTGGAGTTCAGCGTGGTTGGATTTGTACATAGGGCATGCACCTTTTCAGACACTTGCTTCTCTTTCTGCAGATGTAAATAGTGTGGTGGTAGTAGAGATGATGGTTATGATATGATGAGTGTTCATATTGACCAAGGTATTCAGTGCTTACCCACATTACCTTGAGCCCTTTCCATGTATTACTTATTCACCCCTGCTCATGGGCTAGTAATTAGTAACGCCAGTTTATGGAGGAGAGAGTTTTCATAGAGCTTTGGGGACTTGCCTTAGACAGGAGGGTACCTGTTGCATGTAGAGTTGAGGAATGCTTGGAATCTGACTCTGGGAAGCACATCCTTAGTGCATCTGTGTCTGCATCTGTTTTTGTCTCTGTGTGTGGTGTGTGTGTGTGTGTGTGTGTGTATAATGTATACACACATAATATATACACATAATCTCTTGTGTATGTGTGTGTGTAAAGACTGATAACTGCTTTGCAATTACTGAGAACTCTGATGTGCTGTGTGGCATATAAAGAGTGGGCAGTTAAATAGGAGTGGACAGCCAGTTGGATCTGCAGACCTGGCCTGGCCTTTGTGGTACACCTCTATGTCATCACAGGAGAATTCTGAAAATGGTGATTAGACCGGAAATGTCACCACAAGAAGAATATCTATGGAATCCTCTCTCTCTCTCTCTCTCTCTCTCTCTCTCTCTCTCTCTCTCTCTCTCTCTTCTTCAATGCACTTTAATTAAATTTCTATCATGAAAACAATTAGGCAAGACTTGCCATACCTAACTAGTCAATAATTCAAGGACAGGATCTCATTAAGCTTGTGCTTTCCTGGAAACTACCTTTTTGAGGATTCAGAGTCGCTGGCAGTGTGCCCTGGGGATTAGTTCCTATCTGGATTTTCTCTCAACTCCCAAAGGCCATGCATTTTTAAGTGACCCCAAAATAGGATACTGATTTTGTAAACTGCCATTTACATCCACAAAGTGTTTCTAGATTTGAGCCACATTTTCTCCACTGCGATTCCCTTGGGTCTATGTTGAATTACATCTGACCGTGGACAGAGCCGTAGAAGTGATGCAGATCTGTGGCTGGAGTGATAGATAGCACAGTGGGTAGGATGTTTGCTTTACACACGGCTGACCCTGGTTCAATTCCCAGCATCCCATATGGTCCCCCGGGCACCACCAGGAGTGATTCCTGAGTGCAGAGCCAGGAGTAACCCCTGAGCATCGCCAGGTGTGATCCAAAAAGAAAAAAAAAAAAGGTGATGCAGATCTAGGTTCTGAGTGAGTTCCAGGACCTCCTCCTGGTACTGAGTTTCAGGGAACCGGGGGAACTCCTCTCTCCGCCTGGTGGAGACTGCCCCCTACTGACTTGAGTGTATGGAACCTCTAAGACATTTGGTTCTGGTTCCTAACAGAAGCAGGGAGAGGCAGTGAATGTTTCTTTTGCTCCTTCCCTGCACTCTTCCTTCCCTAACTCTCTTCTTTCCATCCTTTAGCTTATAATGCATTTTTTAAATTCCTGCTGTGTGTGTGTTATTGCAGTTGGAATTGAAGATGCAGTAAATAAATACTACACATAGAACTATATAGAAAACATCTGGTATTATCTACTAAAGTTGGGACTGTGCATGACTTAAAGTTCAGATATTTGATTGCTAGATACTTCATAGAGACACATGTATACTTACGGTCCTGGGTTCATGATAAATATAAGTATTTTCATTGTAGCACTATTGGTAAAAGCTCCAAAACGGATCCATATTAATTGTCTATCTGTAGCAGTGTGTAATTTGTAGTATTTTCAAACAATAGAACTGGACATTCAACAACTACATGCAACAGTATAGGTGATTCTCATCTGGCTTCATTGTCCTTGGCTTAGCAAACAGTAAACAATCAGTGCTAAGAGAGGTATATGGTTTGGATGGTGGCTTTGGTTACTGTTGGTTCTAGGGAATCTCTGCTGGAGACAAGGACCCCATTGAGAGGCTGTTGGGAGAGGCACTGAGACATGCTTTCATAACGTGCCATACTAAGCTCAGGCAGTGACAGTAGTAAGGGGGAGAATTACTGACTTTTGAGGGATGTTAGAATAATAATTGTAAAAAATCCCACAGTCTAGTAAATGATGGAATGTTTGGGTTAATTAGAAAAAGAATCAAATAAAATGTTTGTGAGATTTCTAATCCATAGGCATGGAGAATGGTTGTATCATTAGTTGAGAGAGAAGGGCTACAGTTTTGAGGTGATAGATAATAAATTTGCACATACCAAACTCTATGAACATAGTCACAATATTTAACTATGATATTGTCATGTGTAAAAGAAAAACGTTTGACCACAATTCATACCCTAGCCATAGTTCATACCTTAGCTGTACAGCATTTTGGAGAGTTCAGTGTGACCCTGGGTTTACAGTAGTATGTGATTCAGTCTTTTTTGTGGGCTAAACAGAGATACAAGACAGGATTTGGAAGGCTTGAATGATCTTTATGTGTCTCTCTCTGTCTCTGTCTCTTGCTATCTCTTTGTCTCTGTCTCTCTCTCTATGTAGTTTTTGGACCATACTTGGCTTACTCCTGGTTCTGGTGGTGTTCAGCGTACCCTACAGGGTGCTAAATATTGAACACTGGTTGCTGTTTGCAAGACAAGGTCGCTCCCTGCTGTACTGTCTCTGTGACTCCATATTTATGTCTCTTGAGGAAAATAAGAATCACTTTAAGTTTGAGAGTTGGAGCAAGTTTAGGGCAAAGGAATCATGGAATTGAGGTTTTACATAGTACTAGGGGAAAAGGAAAGCCATGAGGGCATTTAAGGAGAGTTGTTTTTAAAGAGGGTAGGTCAGAAGTTAGCATGTACCTTTGATGAAAGTGGTTTTTGGTGGCGTAGAACATTTTAAAATTCTTTTTGATCTTAAACTGTTGATCTTAAAATGGTCAGGACATTATTAATATTTTGATGATTGATCAGTAATATTAATATTAAAATATATATTTTAAATTATTCTTTATATTTTAGTTGTTGTTACTGTTGTTACTGTGTCTGGCATATTGAATACGTCACGGGGAGCTTGCCAGGCTCTGCCGTGCGGGCGAGATACTCTCGGTAGCTTGCCGGGCTCTCCCAGAGGGGCGGAGGAATCGAACTCGGGTCGGCCATATTGGCTGCGTGCAAGGCAAACGCCCTACTGCTGTGCTAATTTTAATTACCTTTTATTTGGGCTGGAGCCATAGCACAGTGGGTAGGGCATGTTTGCCTTGCACGCGGCCCACCTGGCCAAGCCAGGTTTTATTCCTCCGCCCGGCAAGCTACTGAGAGTATCTCGCCCGCAAGGCAAAGCCTGGCAAGCTACCCATGACGTATTCGATATGCCAAACACGGTAACAACAAGTTTCACAACAGAGACGTTTCTGGGCCCGCTCAAGCAAATTGATGAACAACGGGAGGATAGTGCTACTGTGCTACCGTTTAATTATTAATTGTATAATAAATACTATAAATCATTAGAGAAAATTTATAAGAACAAATTATAAAAAAGGGACATTTACAGTTCTCATGCCCAGAGATTCTGTCATTTTTCAGCTGTATCCATTTGTCCATGCATCCATTTTTATTCTTTTGCTATTTTGGACCACACCTGCTGTTCTCAGGGATTACTCCTGACTCAGTGCTCATGGATCACTCCTGGCTGTCTTGGGGCACCATCTAGGCGAGTGCCTTACCCTCTGTACTATTTCTCCAGCCCTCTTTTCTTCGTTTTAGGAGCTTACATTAACTGTATGTTGTTCTGTAACCTGCAACGTTTTGCATGGGAACTTAGAGGGAGGCTTATCATGCACTCAGAAGAAAATATTTGATGCGCTTTTTCAGTGACATATTGAGGGAAAGTGCGCTGTTTTCTTCTCTGGCAGTCTTCAAGTAGAAGAGGATAAACTCTCATCTTCTTGATGGCAAGGGCACGGTTTCCCCTTACTGCCTTGTTATTCTCTGATATGTGGGGAGAAACCTGGGAAGTGCTTTTCTGAGCACTTCATTCTCCCAAAAGTAGTGGAAAGAAATATTGGTTAGAATATGATGTAAGCGAGATTTTTTATTAATCCCTCACCTAAACTTGCCTTGAGGACCGAAAAGTGTATCTCTCCCAAGAGTATAAGACTGCTCCACTTTCACTTGTAAATATTAATGTCACTGTAAATTCTATTCTGAATAATATGGAATAAAGACAGGCAAGATTAGTGTCACTAGGATATAGCTTTACATGAGCAAATCATTTTAAATAGGCTTAAACCTGAGAGGCGGAAGCTGCTTTGCCTATACTGTTTGCCTAGTATTTATGTTGGCTTGTATAGGATAAGACTCAGTCTCTCTCTCTCTCTAATATTTTGCAGGCATCCTGTTTACTGTGTATACTATCTAAATGAAGAGACTACCGCTTTTAGGAGATCCAACTGAAATTAACACTGTTTTTTAAATATCAAATGAACAGCTTTTGGGATCCATACTTTACTCCCAATATCTTTCTTAGCATCAGTGAATCAGTGAATGTGCTTATAAATACATAAGGACACCTGTAAAAGCACATAAAACGGAGTGGTGGTTAGTATCTCTTTTCCATAGAGCTATAAGAAGGCCAGGGAAATATTTTTTCCTATCTTCATCTCCTCTCATCTCTGCATATTGTATGCTCCTATTCTACTTTCATGCCTTCTGCCTGGGTCTTTGTGGTTTCCGCCTGATCAAATGTCAGCTTTGCTGATGTGGTACTCACAACTTGTCTATTTATTTTCTTCCTGTTCTCCATGAGATCTGGGCAGGCAGAGAATATCTCCTTACCTTTGGGATGCTAACACTCAGGGAAGGACTTAGCATACGGAAGACACTGTGTTAGTGGATATTGAACAAAGTGACGTGTGAGCTCTAGTTCAGTATAATTCAAATCTCTTACGGTGATGAAGTCCCTCATGTTTTATTTATCTGGCAAGTTCTTTGTTTTTGAGCCACACCCAGTAGTTTTCAGGGTCTACTCCTTTTTTTAGAAGAAATTTTATTTATTTATTTATGTATTTATTTATTGGCTTTTTGGGTCATGCCTGGTGATGCTGAGAGGCTACTCCTGGCTCTGCACTCAGGAATTACTCCTGGCGGTGCTTGGGGGACCACATAGGATGCTGAGGATTGAACCCCAGTTGGCCGCATGCAAGGCAAAAGCTCTACCTGCTATGCTATCACTCCAGTTCTATCCTTGAGTACTTTGAATATATTATTTGAACTTCTGCCCCATTGGGTTTTTCTCAAAAAGTTACTGAGATTTACACAGGAGCTCCTGTGTATATGATAAATCACTTTTTTTGTGACTTTCTTTTTTTGCGGGGGTGGGGGGTCACACCCAGCAGTGCAAAGGGGTTACTTCTGTCTCTACACTCAGAAATTAGAATAAATCACTGTTTCTCCCCTGCTTTCTGAATTCCTTTGTTATCTACAACTTGATGGTTTGGTTATAATAAATCGTGATGTGGTTCTCTATAGAGTTATTTTAGCTGGTAAAAAGGTAAAGGTAAAGGCCCTCCCGTTGATCGTCGATTTGCTCGAGTGGGCCCAGTAACGTCTCCATTGGAGACTTTGTTGTTACTGTGTCTGGCATATGAATACTCTCGGTAGCTTGCCGGGCTGTCCGAGAGGGGCGGAGGAATCGAACTCGGGTCGGCCATGTTGGCCGCTTGTAAGGCGAACACCCTACCCGCTGTGCTATCGCTCCAGCTGGTATTCTTTTTTAAAATTTTATTGTATTTTTAAAAGTTGTTCACAATAATTTGTTACACTTAATATTCCAGCACCAATCATACCACCATTATACCTACTTACTACCATATTTCAAATGTTTCCACCCCAGTCCCCAAACCCTACCCCCAAAGCAGCACCTAAATAATTTATTTCGTATTTCTTGTTATGAATAACCCGCTAAAAATGATCTCAAAAAGTTTCCTTTGAGGAAAGTGTGTGAAGATTGTTGTGTCTCACCCTGGAGCCAGTAAACTTCTGTATGAAAGATATTAACATACAAAATGTCACATGGCCGCAAATGCAGCATCGTGCTCCAGAAATTAAATTTTTTTTTTTTTTTTGCTTTTTTGGGTCACACCCAGGGATCACAGGGGTTTCTCCTGGCTCTGCACTCAGGAATTATCCCTGATGGTGCTCAGGGGACCATATGGGATGCTGGAAATTGAACCCAGGTTGACAGTGTGCAAGGCAAACACCCTACCTGCTGTGCTATTGCTCCAGCCCCAGGAATTCAAAAATTTTAAATATGGTTATACAGCTGAGATTGGGCTGGAGTAATAGCAGTGATAGGGTGTTTGCCTTGCACACAGCTGACCCGGGTTTGATTTCTCTGTCGCTCTTGGAGAACCCGGCTGGCTACTGAGAGTATCCCACCAGCACAGCAGAGCCTGGCAAGCTCCCATAGCGTATTATATGCCAAAAATAGTAACAAGTCTCACAATGGAGACGTTACTGGTGCCTGCTCGAGCAAATTGATAAACAACAGGACGACAGTGCTACACTGCTACAGCTGAGGTTAATTTAATATTTTTAACTGGATGGTGACTTTGGGGTCTGCTGGTATCTCTGAGGTGATCATTTAGTGTTGCTCTCTTCTGAGAGATTTTTTAGTGTGCCTCTGGATCATGGGCGTTAATGAGTTTACATGGCACCAGAGGCAATTCCTGGGCATGACTCCCAGACTCCCGGAAGCACAGGGAGATGGGGGGAGGTCACCCATTTCCAACTCCATGGGAGCCTGGAGATTTCAGTCACAAGTCCCACAAACCTGGGTTTTTCTTGCTGGTATTCTTAAATTTAAATATATGCTGCTTCCTCACATTAGGGTGCTTTTCATTCATTATTTCTTTAGTCATTGCTGCCTTTTCTCTCATCTCTTTCGGGTATTCCCAGGAAATTTGCTCTGAGCCATATGATGAGTTCCTCCATATTCCATGGTTTCTATTCACCTTCTTTTTATTTTTGCTGCTGTGCTCAGTAATTTCAAATGACTCCAAGCTCTCTCATCATTCTTCTGCTTGTTTATGTCTTTTGTTGAATCCCTTTTTTGGGATTTTTTTGGTGCTAGTTTCTCTCTTTCTGCTGATATTCTGATTTTGCTCATGAATCATTATTATTTTACTGATTTTGTATAGTTGTCCATCTGTGTTTTCTTAGCTTACTGAGGATCTTTTATATGGCTATTAAAGAAATTCTTTGCCAGATAATTATAGAGCTCCTTTTAAAATGATTCTTTAAATATATGTTTACTATTATTTTGTTCATTTTCTGGAGTTTTGTATTCCTGTTCCATAGTGTACTTTGTGATCTTTTGTTAAGAGATAGGCCTTTGGAAAAACACCCAACTCTCCTAGTCTTTATAGACTTGCTTCATGCAGAGTAAGACGTTTATCAAATAGCCCGACTGGAGATTCTTGAGACCTTTCTGGAGCTGTATCTACTCTGGACACATGAGTATAATTAATTTATCAGTTAGAGATCTGACACTGTTCTCAGGGCCTATAATTCCTTGCCTTCAATGATAGTACGTTATGCTCTGTGCTGGAACATGTCAACACATTTGACTTTGCTAATAGCAGTCTTGGTATCCAATTTATAGACTGTTTTCCTCAGCATTCGGTGTGAGACTGTTCAGAATCCAGTCTCTTGGGCAGTCCTCCCTACACTTCCTGTAAAGCCAAAATGTTCAATGTAAATTCCATTCTTCTAGCCAAGATAAGTCCCAGGAGGATTACTCTATGGCTTTGAGGACAGCTGCACACACTAGGGGAAAAGGCAGCTCAGATAGAGAAGGGAGCACCAAATAAAGGGTGTTGGGAGGGTCTTCTCAGGATGGGAAATGCGTGATGAGAGTAGACTATAGACCGAAAAAGATTGCCACTCAATGTCTCTTTTGCAAATCACAGCACTCAAAAGGAGAGAGATAACAAAAGGGAATGCCCTGCCACAGAGGTAGGGTGGGATGGGGGGGTGGGGGGTGGGAGGGATACTGGGACTGGTGGTGGTGGAGAATGGGCACTGGTGGAGGGATGGGTATTCGATCATTGTATAACTGAAACCCAAGCACAAAAATTCGTAAGTCTACAACTGTACCTCATGTTGTTTCACTAATAAAAATTTAAGGAAAAAAAAATAAATTCCATTCTTCTGTTAGATATACATTCTGTTCTCTCAAGGGAGAAGCTATAAGTCGAAAGTTTTTTTTCCTTAATTTTGTTGCATTTGAGCTGGGTGGATAGGGGTTATGGTAAATGAATAACAACATATTCTATTAAAATCATGTCCTTTTTTATTATTATTTTTTAAGTAGCTGGGACTCTGTAACCTCATCACTGTTTTTTTGAGTTTTCAAGAAAAGCAGTTTGGTCCTTATCTTATTGTTAGGTCTTTGTGGAGGAATGAGGATCCCTAGAACTTACTATTGTGCTGTCCTTTGATGTCTGTGATAATAAGTGATGCTGAGAACTTTTTCACATACCTATTGACCATCAATATATCCTCTTTGTGAAAGTGTTCATTAACTTTCATTTTGTGATGTGGTTACTAGGTTTTTGTTGTTGAGCTTTGTGAGCCTTGGATATTTGCCCCTATCTAATGTATCGTGTGTAAATATTTTCTGATAATGTGTACCTTTAATTTTGGTCAAGCTTTCTTTTTTCATAAAAGCTTTTTGAATTTGATAAAGTACATTTGTTAAAGTACATTTGATAAAGTAAGAACATCTAGTTTTTACTTTGGAGAACCTGGCAGGCTACCAAAAGTATCCTGCCCACATGGCAGAGTCTGGCAAATTTCCTGTGGCATATTCAATATGCCAAAACCCAGTAACAATGATGGGTCTCATTTTCCTGATCCTGAAAGAGGCTTGAATGTGGCACTTTCTAAAATCTCAGGGCTAGGACGAAGGAGACGTTATTGGTGCCTGCTCAAGGAAATCGATGAACAGCAGGATGACAGTGACAGTGACATTTGTTTATTTTTGTTTTTGGTGGCTTTTACTAATGAAATCAAATAGAAAACACCTCTTAAATTCTTATCCTAGAATGTTCTGCCTTTGTTTTTTCCTCAATGTAGTTTGCGAACTTTAGTCCAATTTTAAGCTCCTTAATCTACTTTGAATTAAATTTAGTTTATGGTATTAAATATGAATCAAATCGCATTTTTTTTGCATGTGGCTATTCAATTTTTCCAACCCTATTTGTTGAAGAGACTTTCTCTTTGCTCTACTTCATGCGCCTAGCTCCTTTGTCACAGATTATATATAAGGGTTTTATGAGGGATATCCCATTGGTATGAGGATCTATATTTATTCTATTACCACACTGTTTTGGTTACTATAGCTTTGTATAATCTTACATCAGTGGAAATGGTACATATCAAAAAGATTGGAATGAACAGTAGTGGTGGGGATGTGGTGAAAAGGAAGCCTCATTCACTATTGGTGGGAATACTGTCTGGTTCAGCCTTTGTGGAAAATAGTATGACATTTTATCAAAAAATTTAAAGTAGATTCTTATATGACCCAGCAATTTCACTTCTTAGCTTATACATTTAAACATAAAACCATCACTTTGAAAAGATACACGTACTCCTATGTCATTGGATAACACAGGAACAATCCAATAGTCCTTCAACAAAGGACAGTATGGCATATCTACACAACAGAAGACTGTGCAGCTATAAGAAAAAGAGAAACTTATGCAGTGCACTTTAGCTTGGCTCAAATAGAGGAGTGTCAGGTTAAGTGAAATAAACCAGTGGGAGAAGGACAAAAAGTAGATGATCTCAGTCATCTCTGGTTTAGAGAGAAACAAAGCAAAGGAATTGATAATATCAAATGATAACAAACCCTTGGCTCTTAATTCCAGAACTGAGAATACAATGGGTGAATGGGGGAAATGATAAGGTGGACTGGAAGTCACAGTGGTGAAGGATCTTGGATGCTTCCGTGGTTGGGGTGAGAGGCTGTGTATATAAAATGTAAACTCTAACACTATTGTAACCATGTGACTTAAACTATAATAATAATAATAATAAACTTCTGTTTTATGTAGGGAAGTAATTAGTATTGATTCTTCGATCAGGCAGTACACATCTCCTCTGTCTCTCCCTCCTCTAATCAAGGATTAAAGAAGCCATCCATGCTTCTGGTTTTCCTATCTCTGTCTCTCTTTAGTAATAAAGGTAAAGGCCCTCCCGTTGATCGTCGATTTTGCTCGAGCGGGCCCAGTAACGTCTCCATTGGAGACTTTGTTGTTACTGTGTCTGGCATATCGAATACTCTCTTTAGTAATGGTGGCTAATATTTAATGTATGCACATTGTTTTTCAGAAGCTGTGCTTCTGTCATCTTTATTCATCTTATACAATAACTGTAAAAGAAAGAGCTGTATGATTCTCATTGTATGTGTGGGTAAACTGAGCCGAGTGTCTGAGTGGGCTTGGGGAGATGGTTCAAAGAACTAGAGCACAGGCTTTGCTGGCACTTGGAGTGCTGAGTTAAGTCCTAAGCATTGCATGGTCCCCTGAGCACCAGATGTGTTTCTTCCTGTAAGGAGAGAATCTAAGTAATTTGCCTAATGGGATATTGCTGATAATGTCTCAGCTCAATTTGTAAAAACCATGATTACAGGACTGGAGTGATACAGCAGGTAGAATGCTTGCCTTGTATAGGGTGACCCCAGTTCAATCCCCTACACTACGTATGGTCCCCTAAGCACTTCCAGGAGTGATCTTTGAGCACAGAGCTAGGAGTAAGCCCTGAGCACTGTTGAGTCCCTCCCCCCACCCCCAAAACCCAGCTATTTTACAGCATGAAAACAAAATGTCTATATTTTTCTATTGTATTTGAGGTCACATGGTAATAGTGCTATTGTTTTTTGGCCAGCGAAGTCACTGCACCACCACTGTCACCACCAAAGTACCGCAGGTCCTTTCACCCCTGCCTCTCTGTCACCTTAATTCTCCTTACCCACAATGCCTTTCTCTGTACTGCTGGTTTCCTCAGTCCTGTAGTCAGAGTCCAAGGGTTTGTTGCCACTGGATGCTGCCCCTTCCCATGCATTGCTTATGTGCTACATATGAGGGCGTTCATTTAGTTCTTGTCGTTCTCCTCCTGATTTATTTCAATTAGTATAATCCCTCCTAACTTCATCCAGGTTGTAGTGACATGCAGGATTTCATCTTTTCCCCTGAGTGTATTTCCATTGTGTGTGTGTGTGTGTGTGTGTGTGTGTGTGTGTGTGTGTATGCCACCCTTTCTTTATCCACAGTGTTGTCTATCATTGGTCATTTGGATTGCTTCTATATTTGAGCTATTGTATGACTGAAGTGATCATAGGTATACACATATTTTTTCATGGTACTGACTTAGTATTCCTTGGATAGATGCAAAGTAGTGGAGTTGCTGGTCATGTGTGAATTTTCTACTAAAATAATATTTGAATATTGTTATCAGTTATGTCAAAGACAGGCATAGAACTCCTGATTACCACAGTCTTATTATGAAATTTTTTCTTAGGTTTGAGTAAGAATCCTAGGTTCTGCATATAATTCTATCTTGTTATAGTTAGAATTATTTGCCCATATATTTTTTTGTTCTTCCAGATACTTTGCTCCCCCAATTGATATCTGTCCTTGTGTAGGGAGTTTGGTTTATTTACATGTTGTGTAATGATTGCCACAATAAGGTTTTCTAGCACATCCATTACTTCACATAGCATTGATATCTTTGGTGGAGACATAAGAATTTTAAAAATGTACTCTCTTAGGAATTTAAAACAGCATTCTTTTCACTTATTTTATTTTATTTGTATTTTAAAGCATTTTTTAAAATTGACTCATCACGAGATACATAGTTACAAAGTTGTTTATGATTGGGTTTCAGTCATAGATGTTCCAATACTCATTCCTTCACCAGTGTACATTTCCCACCACCAGTGTCCCCAGTTTCACTCCTGCCACCTCCTATTATTCCCCTGCCCCAGCTTGCCTCTGTGGGAGGCACTTTTCTTTGTCTCTGTCTCTCTCCTTCTGGACATTATGCTTTATAATACAGGTACTGACAGGTTTATCATGTATATCCCTTTATCTACTTTCAGCAGTCAGGTTCTTGTCCAGAATGATCATTTCCAATGATCATTGTCATAGTGGTCCCTTCTCTATCTTAACTGACCTCTTGTACTTGTGGCAAGCTTCCAAACATGGACTAGTCCTCCTGGCCCTTGTTTCTACTGTCCTTGGGTATTAGTTTCATATGTTTTCTTTTTTTATCCCACAAATGAGTACAATCATTTTGTTTGTCCTTCTCCTTCTAATGCATTTCACTCAGCATGATACTGTCCATGTCAGTATATTTATAAGAAAATTTCATGACTTTGTTTTTCCTGATGGCTGCATAATATTCCATTGTGTAGATGTACTATAGTTTCTTTATCCAGTCATCTGTTCTTGGGCACCCAGGTTGTTTCCAGATTCTGGCTATTGTGAATAGTGCTGCAATGAACATAGAAGTGCAGGTGGTGTTTCTGCTGTGTGTTTTTGGGTACCAGAGTATATTCCCAGAAGTAGTATTGTAGGTCAAACGGGAGCTCAAGAAGCTTGCTTGCTTGCTTGCTTGCTTGCTTGCTTGCTTGTTTGCTTCCTTCCTTCCTTCCTTCCTTCCTTCCTTCCTTCCTTCCTTCCTCCCTCCCTCCCTCCCTCCCTCCCTCTTTCTTTCTTTCTTTCTTTCTTTCTTTCTTTCTTTCTTTCTTTCTTTCTTTCTTTCTTTCTTTTTTCTTTCTTTCTTCCTTTCTTTCCTTTCTTTCCTTTCTTTCCTTTCTTCCTTCTTTTTTCCCTCCCTCCCTCCCTCCCTCCCTCCCTCCCTCCCTCCCTCCCTTCCTTTATTATTATTTTTTTGCTTTTTGGGTCACATCCAGTGATGTTCAGGGCTTACTCTTGGCTCTACACTTAGGAATTTCTCCTGGAAGTGCTTGGGCAACCATACAAGGTTCTAGAGATCAAGTATGGATTGGCTGCAAATGCTCAACCTGCTTTATTATTACTCAGGTCCCTGAAACAGCATTCTTTATTAAGACTGTTGTCTTTATGATAGAAACTCTAAATTTCTTTTTAACAAAATATTTTGTGTTGTATGCAAGTATTGACTTACAGATATTATTTTATACTAATTATAAAGTTTCTGAATTTAATGATTTCTATATATTTGTTTCTGTAGGACTGAGTTCATCCAAAGAGGCAGAATTTCTATCACAGGGGCTGGCTTTTTCAACTGCATTTTGGAAACTTTTGCCAGCACATTTTTAAGACAAGGAGCCCAGAAGGTAAGCTGTTAAACTGTTTGTACTCTGAACTAACATTAATTTTGAGAAACCCTAGACATTTCCCTGGGGTTACTAATAAAGGTCATAAACAGAGAGGATCACGATCACGATCATCCTGTTGTTCATCAATTGCCTCGAGCAGGCCCCAGTAATGTCTCCTTCATCCTAGCCCTGAGATATTTAAAAAGTGCCATATTCAAGGCTGTTTCAGGCTTAGGAGAATGAGACCCATCATTGTTACTGGTATTTGGCATATTGGGTATGCCACGGGGAGTTTGCCAGATTCTGCCATGTGGGCAGGTTACATTTGGTAGCCTGCCAGTTTGTCCAAAGTAAGAATGAGATAATAAGATGTTGTGCGGCCGCAAATGTGGCCGCTCGCTTCCAGGAGCTGGGTTTTATAGTCTCTGGATCTTGGCCATTGATGGGATTACATGGCAACAGGGGGCCAGTTGGTGGGTGTGACCCCTGCCTACTGGAAGGTGGAGGATCTGGGTGGAGGACACTCAGCCCCGATCCAAGCAGGCTTGGAGATCTCAGCTCCGGGACCCGCATGCCTTTGTTCCTCTGCCAGTACCTTCACACGTGTGGAGAGTGGTCTCAGCATGGTGGTGGTTGGTGCTGGAGGTCTCCTGCCCCCGTGCCTGGCTGTCCTCACCGGGGCCCCTTGGAGGGGCGCGGGTTGAGTTTCCCTCCCCGCCCCGACCAGAGCTCCAGCAGCTGAAGACCTCCAAACAGAGAGGAAAAAAGGAATTAATAAATAGTTGCAAAAATCATTTCCTTCACCTACTGTTTACACAATTCTGAATCAAAATAAAGCCGAGGTACTATTTGTGACTCATTAAATTGAAAACATGCCAACAAAGTATATATGAGAAGATGAAAAATACTTCATAGGAATAATCAGAAAGAATAATTGTATCTGGACTCTAAATAATATGATTACACTGCACTGCATGGAACCACATTATCCTCTTGTTGTTCATTGATTTGCTCGAGTGGGCCCAGTAACGTCTCCATCATGAGACTTGTTACTGTGTTTGGCATATCGAATACGTCACGGGTAGCTTGCCAGGCTTTGTCATGCAGGTGAGATACTCTCAATAGCTTGCCGTGCTCTGTGAGAGGGGTGGAGGAATCGAACTCAGGTTGGCCGACTGCGTGTAAGGCAAACGCCCAACTCCCTGTGTTATAGCTCCAGCCGAATACGATGGCAACACTTTATTAACTTAGTTTTGGTTTGGGGGCCAGTCACAGTGGTGCTCTTTGGGGGTTACTCTTGGCTTGGTGCTCAGGAGCTGCTCTGGAAGGTTCTCAGGGGACCACACAGTGTCACAATCCTACCTGGGGCCCCGGCATGTGAAGCATGTGCTCCACCATGAGTGCTCTCTCTGGTCTTGCAATTGCTTAATAAGAAGATAACGATAGCTTATATCTATTGAAAGCTCACTATATGTTGCTCACTATGAAACTAATTTTAATTTATTATCTTTTAAATTCTCTTAGGTGTAAAGTAGTTACTATTGGTATTTTGTTAGAATGGGTCAGGCCCCCATCAAGCTCCAGAGCTCCCAACTGTCCGTTCTGTACTTTTGAAACTAGACAGATGAGAATCGAGGCTTCTATGAATGTGACTCACAGGCTGCCTTACAGCTTCCAGCCCTATGTGCCTTGTTTGAACTATTCTATTTTTAACCTGTCTCGTGAGATTTTCAGTCTATCCTGTTTTCTGGCCTTTACAACAGTTTTCAAAGCTCCTTCAAGTCAATGTCCTAATTCTTAAAGTTCTAAAGACCAGATCTTTGTATGCTTTGTGAAGGTGGAATGTAATCACATGATTATATTTGATATGATACTAGTAAATTGTGATGATGATCTTAATCACTTATTTCTAATATTTGTTTTATACTTATAGATTTTAAAATTTTACTGTATTTTATGGGCTGGAGCAGTAGTACAGCAGGTAGTGTGTCTGCCTTGCACGTGACCGACCTGGGTTCGATTCCTCCGTCCCTCTTGGAGAGCCTGGCAAGCTACCGAAAGTATCCTGCTCGCATGGCAAAGCCTGGCAAGCTCCCCGTGATGTATTCGATATGCCAAGAACAGTAACAAGTCTTACAATGGAGATGTTACTGGTGCCTGCTCGAGCAAATCGATGAACAATGGGAGGACAGTGCTACAGTGCTACATCAAATAAAAATATCTTCTTGAGTTCTCGTCACCATCTCTTCAAGCCAAAAAAATCCAATCATTAGTTTATATCTTCTACTTTTCTCTCTAAGCAAGCAAAAACGAAAAATTCCAAGCCCAAATTAGATCTTTTTACTAAACCTTCATGTTGTTTTTGAAAATCCCATACTTTATGTTTCTGGGAGAAGTTGAGCAGTTCATAAGGGTGATAATAATCTGTTCATGCAAATGTTCTTTTTTAGCTTGTTTGAGTACTCAGAAGTGAGTGGAAATGCTGTGGAATGCATTAATTATGCTCTTACACAGAGGGTTTTTTTTCTAGTTTGTGAAATACATTTTCAATTGTGGTAATTTACTGTTTCAGTCACTCTCTTGGCACGTTCCCATTATTGGTTGTAGCATTGTTGTATTGTGCTGATCAGGAGCTGAAGCCGAGAAGGACTGAATTCAACCTCTTGTGAAATTCTTTTCACTGTGACAATGGGGGCAAGTCAAACTGTTTGAACATCTCCCCAAAGAAGGTTTGGCCTAAATATGCTGAAACTAAAGATATGTAATTTTCTTTTCTTTTCTTTTCTTTTCTTTTCTTTTCTTTTCTTTTCTTTTCTTTTTCTTTCCTTTCCTTTCTTTTCTCTTTCTTTCCTTTCTTTTCTTTTCTTTTCCTTTCTTTTCTTTTCTCTTTCTTTCCTTTCCTTTCTTTTCTTTCTTTGTGTGAAATCTGAGTTTTTATTGAATAGAACTTGCTTAGAAAAATGTGAGAGGAAATACGCATTTATGAGAAAACATGGGCTTCTCCAGAGTAGAAAAAGAAAGCAAAGAAATTCGGAGGCAAGCAGGTGAGATGCATGTTCAAGGAGAGTACGGGCTTGAAGAGCAAGAGACCTGAGCTTCTGAAGTTCTGTACTTGTTTTGATCTTAGAGGAATCCATTGTAGGGGGTACTTGAAGGGCCGGTGTTCATGCTTCACAGAGAGAAACCCCAGGTTCTATCTCTGGGACTACCTGGAGCATCCCTAGGAGCAGAGCCCCAAGCACTGACTTTCACAGTCTCACATCCCCCCCTGTTTTTTCACCGGTAGTTCTGCAGCTTGGGCTCTGCTTTCAAATGCTCTCAAGGAGCCTATATAATAATCTTTTATCATAGATTTTAACATCTTTATCAACTCCTATTACCGTAATGCTCATTCTGTATGAAATAAAAAAATTTACTGGCCATTTTTTCTCCCCACCCCAAAAAAGAAATGAAAAGGACCCATGAAAGCAGAGGGGCCGGCCCCACAGGGAAGCCCAGGTTGTGTGGGGCCAGAGCCTTGGCCCGCTGACCTGCCTATCAAAGTGTCTGCGTGACTTTCCAGCCTGTTAAAAAAAAAAAAGAAAAGGACCCATATATGCTATATACTGACCAATTTTTTTCCCCAAAAGAATTCTGCCAGTTTATAGCTTGCATCACCAGGTGGCTCTGTTTTATCAACTCTTGCTGTATGATTTGAATTAATAACTTAACCTCTTAAAGCTTCCATTTGTCATTAAGAATTGCTACTGCCACTGCCTTCCTGTTGTTCATCGTTTTTCTCGAGCGGGCCCAGTAATGTCTCCATTGTGAAACTATTGTTACTGTGTTTGGCATGTCGAATACGTCACGGGTAGCTTGCCAGGATTTGCCGTGCGGGCGAGATACTCTCGGTAGTTTGCCGTTGTTAAGAAGCTAAAAAAACAAAATTATTTCCTTAAGTCTTCTGATTCCTACTCCAAAGACACTGAAAGTTAATGGTCGGGTCTTTGATTGATTGTTTGGTTTCCTTCCTCTTCCAGGCTTCTTAATCGCGCTGCCATGCACAAGTTGGCTGAACATCTTTAATTTTCTATATGTGGCTTGAATAGGTAGTGCATACACATGTTTAGTAGTGACACATGTTAAAAAAAAGCAAACATTCAGGGTAACCAGTCCACAGCATTCCAATAAATATTATTGCAAAACCCAGTAGAAGAAAGAAAGCAAATGTAACTGACATTCAAAAGGAGAAATAAAAGTTACAGCTGACATAAGAAAATCAGAAGAATATTCTGCTAACTGTATTTTGGGAACTTATCTTTCCTGCGTTTGGGCAGATGAATTCTTTCAAGCTTCTTTACATTACTTGCATCACTCTGGAGAACTGATGGAATACGTTCCATCCTTCCAGTTGAAGGCTTATTTCTAGCTCTCAGTTGACCTCAGTTGGTAATACTTTTTAATCTGACTCTTGAGTGCTCAAATAGATTGATTTATTTGATACTTATTCATTGTAGGCTATGAAAATATAAGAATTCTGATTTTTAACAACTTATTTCTAGCTTAGTAAAATAACGGAGATCCTCCTCCCATCTTTTCAGCAACCAGCTGTTATCTCTGGAATTTGGGTTACATAAAAATGTCACCATTTTGCAGTTATTATTCCTTTCACAGAGTTTAAATCTGTGAGACTTTGGAATCCCAAATCCCTCAATGGCTCATTTGAATTCATTGGGGTTGTAATAGACTTTGCTCAGAGGTAAAGCTTTTGGGAATCCCTTAAATCAGCAAACCGAAATTCTAGGATGCTGCCTTCTGTGAAACTAGACATAACCTGGGAAGTTAAGCTCTTACCGGAAATAATAGATAGTGGTTTTGTGTGTGTGTGTGTGTGTGTGTGTGTGTGTGTGTGTGTGTGTGCTTGGTAGGTTGATGTTTTTCTTTGCATAGTGATTCGAAGTCTTGTCTCTGCAAAGTCCAACACTCAGTAAGTCAGGAAGCCATGTTGCTTGACAGCTTGCTTTGAAATTTACTATCTTTCAGAAATTATGATGATTATAAAATCAAGGATTGTGCTAGGTAGGTCATTTTTTCTGACATTTTATGCTTTTTATTTAAGCCTTCTAACTGTTGCTACCATGTGCAGATGCTAAGATTTATTTACTTCATGTGACAAATAGTCTTTAATTCTACATAAAAATCGAGTTTAAACTAAGGGGGGACCAAAAAGTAGCAGAGGTAATACATATAACAAATAGATGGTCGAGGGTTTAGGTGGCATTTTAAAAGTAAGAAATAGGTTTTTATAAAATACAGGTTAGCAGAAAGGTTAGTAAGCTTGTGGCAGAGTTGTTGAAATTTCATTTTTAATATTGTATATGTGAGCTAAGAGACTGTATATTAAAAAGATTTGTAGGCCTTC
Source organism: Sorex fumeus (assembly GCF_029834395.1). NCBI lineage: Eukaryota > Metazoa > Chordata > Mammalia > Eulipotyphla > Soricidae > Sorex > Sorex fumeus. The sequence continues at coordinate 45,326,624 of NW_026606108.1, read as the reverse complement.
TAGGAACTGCCCAATTTAGTACGCTGGCTTATATTTAATGCATGCCTTCTGTAAACACAGACCAGAAGCAGGGAAAAGCCAGATATAATAATTGTAGCTATAGCTATTTAGCTATAATTTGACTCATTCTATACTCTTTTATGAATATTGAGATCTCCCAACAAAATGGAAAGAGAGAGACTATTCTTCATTCTTTATGAGAAAATGGGGGCAACTGTAGGTAAGGCAACTGACAACTGATTAGATCTTCAAGAAGTGGTGAAGTCAGAATTCTAGATGGTCTGGCCTCAGAGACCACCACACCCTGATCTGCCTTACTCACTGATGTCCTGACCTGCACAATAGAATCTTCCCCCAAGAATTTGGGTGAGGAGAGTAAACAGATGCATGAGTCATTTCCATCAGCATCAGGTGGGGTGGGGGTATACATATGGTTCGAATTAGACACTTGTTGAACATGGAGGAATTATTTGTCTCCATTTCTCTTACTGTATTACTTGCTTTTCCAATGCTTGTTATTCTCTTATGAAATCCATTGTCTTTGGGATTTGGGGAGCCTGGTTCTCACTATTTTGGATGGAATTTTCAACCAATCTGTTATTTTTCGGAGTCTTCCCTCTCACTCTGTTGTGCTGAATCCAAAGACAAAGACAGTGAGAAATTAGGTATCTGTAACCTCCATAAATCTTCCAGAACCTCGAATAAACCTAGGACAGACATTGAATTGAAATCCGAAAGAGCTCTGGCCAAGCTGAAATACCAGAAAAATAGGGGCCGTGTTTGAAGATTGTGCGGACTAAGTGCCTTTGAAGCACAAATCTTCTTTGGATAAACTCTGTTGTTGTATTGGACTGGGATTCAGGCAGGCTTTTGGTGCTAAATCAAGGCTCTTAGATTGACCAGAAAGGTCAGAAAAAAATGTCATTTATACATTGTACTTCAGGAGTTCGTACAGAATTTTGAATAGAGTAACTTGAATTGCAAAGTCAATTTCCTTTTTTAGAGTACATTCAATAGTTAAACTCTAGGTGCATATTTAAACACAGCAGAATGCTAATTAAATCCTTGAGTTCTCTGAGGGCTTCAGTTGCCCATCTTGATCATTCTTTCCCTCTGTTGATTTCTTGTTCTTTCTCCCCACTCTGTGGGAGAATTTCATCCCTTGCTAAAGGACCCCATTAGTTTTCATCCTTTGTGGGACTTTTAGTAGCAGGCACACAACCAGGAAGGTGATGGGGAGGAGGTGATAGAAAGTTTGCATCATATGTCTCAAGTCTCTTAAACTCAGATTTGTTGCAGTGTTATTTCTTTGTCACTTTCAATTTCTGTGGAGTTTCATTTGCTCCTTGGCATTTGACCTCTTTGTGCTTAGCGTCCCCTTAAGACTCTTGCAGGACTTATCTGTGTTTCTCTCCCAGAACTTCTTTAGTGATTGAAAATGATGGCTTTCTGAGAGTCAGTTAATTCCTTTCATATTGATATCGCATTTAAGAATTTAAAGGCTACAATTGGCAATTTTCTTAATCAGTGGGCTTGGGTATGGATGTAGCCTTTGTTACTTTAAAAGACATTAACATTTGTTAAAGCCCCTTGGCTTTTTCTAGTCTCTTCTTGATATGTTTAGAATATTTCATGACTTAAAAAATTACCATACTCAAAAGGAGAGAGAGAACAAAAGGGAATGCCCTGCCACAGAGGCAGGGTGGGATGGGGGGAATGGGGGGTGGGAGGGATACTGGGATCCGTGATGGAGGGATGGGTATTTGATCATTGTATAATTGAAACCCAAGCATGAAAATTTGTAAGTCTACAACTGTACCTCATGGTGTCTCACTAATAAAAATTTTAAAAAAAATTGCCATACTTCATAAAAAAATAAAAGATTCTTTAAGCAAAACTTTTAAAACGTTTTTTTAAAAAATGTTTTTGGATAGGTACTGTCTGCATATTTGATGTTAATGATAGTTTTTTATTTTTCAGATTTCAATTAATTTATTTTTTAACTTTATTTAAACACCATAGTTTACATAGTTGTTCACAATACAATTGTTTCAGGCATTCAGTGTCCTGACACCAATCCTACCATCAGTGTGACCACCTTGCCTCCCTTGTCCCCATTTTTCCCACTCATTCCCCAAGCCTGACTCCTTAGTAGGCACAAAATAATTTATTTTATATTGCTTGTAGCAACAAAATGGCTAATGAAATTATCCAAATATACTTAAGTAAGAGAAACTTAGTAAAAATTATGATATATCATAGTAGTGTTATTATCGGAAGGTTTGCTAAATTGTTTGTTGTTAGTTGAACCTTCTGTGTTAATGTTTTAATTTATTGAGCATTGTTGGCTTCTGTGCTACTTTCCACCTAATTTACTCTGCTCCTATTGGGCTGTCCAAAATTGTGGAATTGGAGGTGTCTTCTGGCTAGGATCTGTAGAACTGGGCTAATGAGTTTCATTGGCTTGGTGTGGCATCTCTTCTGAGACTAGTCCTGAAATTCTGAAGCTGGGCCATTGTTTATGTGGCAGCAGCTGTAGGACATGTGTGTGGCTGGCTAGGCTCTGGGTAGAACATGAGGTCGGAGAAAGCAACCTGCCCCAGTTCCGAAAATCCCCAGACTTTTCAGTCCGGAAACCAGTGTATCTGGAATTTTTGTCAGTTTTGTATTTCTGCAGAGATTAGTTGTGAAGAGGTGCAATTTGGTTCATTTGCTTGGTGGCTCTGTGGGGTGTTGGTGTGGTGGACAGGGCTTTAGCAGGGTGTGGACTGAACCTGCCTCCCCCCCGCCACCCCCTTCCTGAACCTGCCCTAGTGTTTTTCATGGGACGGCCAGTGTATGAATGAGTTTTAGTGGCTTGACTTGCATCTCTTTTAAGATTAGTAGTAAAGCTATGGAGCTAGGTCATTGTTTACATAGCATGGGTGGTGGGATCTAATGATGTTTTTAATGATAATTCCAGCAGAGCCTATTATGTTCTTTTGCCATAGCTCTTTGAAACCAGCAGAATACCTTGTACTGACCAGCTATGTGGCCTTTGGCAAGTCAATGCAATCTCCCATATCTCATTTCCTCACTCTAAAGTTATGATGATATTGGACCCTAGCTCAGAGAGTGTGGGGGATTAATGAGTTAAGTTTGTAAAAATGCTTAAGACTTGGCACACAGCAAATATTATTTACAAAGAAAAATGCAAGGGGAGTTTTTTTTAAAAAATTTTTATTAGTGAAACACCTTGAGGTACAGTTGTAGACTTACAAATTTTTGTGCTTGGGTTTCAGTTATAGAATGATCAAACACCCATCCCTCCACCAGTGCGGGTTCTCCACCTTCACTGATCCCACTATGCCTCCCACCCCCCATCCCCCCATCCCTGGGGCAGGGCATTCCCTTTCGTTCTCTCTCTCCTTTTGGGTGGTGTGGTTTGCAAAAGAGGCATTGAGTGGCAATCATGTTCAGTCTGTAGTCTACTTTCAACATGCATCTCCCATCCTGGGAGGATCCTCCCAACACCCTTTATTTGGTGCTCCCTTCTCTATCTGAACTGCTTTTTCCCCTAGAGGCTGGCCTCCAAGCCATGGAGTAAACCTCCTGATACTTATCTTGGCTATTCTCGGGTGTTAGTCTCCTATTTTGCTACTTTATGTTCTGCAAGGGGAGTTTTAAGCAAAAACATCATTTGTCCCATATGACACTGTGGATAAAGCTTAGTGGTTAAGGTGAGCCTTTGTTTGGAAACAGCTCAACCCGAGTTTCAGTTTCAGTACTCTGCCTTAAAGGGTCTGTCTGAGTTTAATTGCTCTAAGTGAAGCAGAGTAATAGTGCCTACTTATAAAAGTCAAAAAAAAAATAATGTAAAGAAATTCTTAACATAAAATTTCTTTGTACACAGAAAATAGTCCATAAATGGAAATTATCTTTCTATTATTATTCAAATTGACATATACCTTTTAGTCTTTTATATGTAGATTTGAAATAGTCATAATTACAGTCTAAGTAAAATTTCACATCTTGATTTTGTCAAGTAATATCACAAATGCCTTATGTAATACAATAAAAACATAAACTGTAAATCCATCATGTTAACAATTGCATGATACTTTATTAAGTAGTTATAGAATAATTGATAATAATTGATTCCACCATTTCTTTAATATTGACCTTTGAAGTTACTCCTAACTTTCACCATTATATGTGAGATCATGTGAAACATCTTTAGCCTTGGCACAGAGACTTCATATTTTGTATAACTTCCTAACAAAACATTCCCTGAGGTACTCTAATTGGTCTAAGGCCATTTTCACTATGAGTTAATGTGCTTTTTGTCTCTGTCACCGAATAGCATCCTTTTGTAAGGAACTCAGTGCTTTATCCTCAGCACCTACTGCATAATTGTTATTTAATAAAATTGATTAAATTACTGAAAAATATATATTGAATTATTTCCAAAAATTATAAAACCTATTTATAGTTGCATTCTGTTACCATTTGGAAAGAGTCTTAAAAGCAGAGGGACTTTTTATCCACTGGGGTACTGTGTGCACCATGTGACTGGGAAACCCTGACTCTCTCTCACCAATGCTACCCCCTCTGCGCTTCCCCCCCCTCCCCTGCCACAGCCAAAGCCATGGGTGGATGAAGGAGGAAACGTGGACCAGGCTGGTTGGTGATCAGTTTATTCCATTCTCCCCACACACCTGTTTGAGTCTCACTAAGCTCCCTATTCCAGTCTCCTGTTCCCCTGGCTCATCTCTCTGCGCCCCCACTCGCTGCCCTTTGTCCTTCCAACTACCAGCTTTGGGGGTAGGAACCACACACCCAGGTAAGGTAACACAGTCAACATGTCAAAGCCCCTCTTGATCCTGATTAGGCTCAAGGGCAAAAAGCCATTTAGGGGGTTTTCTCCTTTCTTTGTTCCAATAACTTAATTAACATCTTTTATTTATTTATTTATTTATGTAGGCGTACTGCTGCTTATTCAGCCACTGATTAGCTGATTGAATTGTGCATGAACTCCACCTTACTTTTTTTTTCATTTTTTATAATTTTATTTATTGAATCACCATGAATGTAGTTACAAAGCTTTCGGGTCTTAGTCTCGGTCATACAATGAAACACCCATACCTTCACCAGTCCCCATTCTCCAACACCAAAAACCACAGTATACCTCCATCCCACACCCACCCCCTACCTGTGGGGCAGATGATTTCCACATTACTCTCTCTCTACTTTGATCACATTCAATATTTCGACACCAGACCCACCATTATTACTTGAGATTTTACCCCAACACTCAGATCTGCTGAAAAGGCAACAGTAGACAATTTGTGCTCTATTGCTGGTTATGAATAACATATGATGTTGCGTGGCTGCAGTAGGGCCATGTGACCCTGCAGTAGGTTACTGTCACCGGGCCACCCCAGGGGGGAAAAGAGTGCTGTCCTTCCTCCTGCTTTCCCCTGAGGGCTTGGTGGCCATCATCCTCCAGAGGCCATTGGGCAGTCAGGCTTGGGCCCGCAGTGACGAAACTTGTTGGGCCTCACGGGATGGGGGTGGAGCCGGGCCTGTCCTCCCCAACCCAACGAGACTCCAAGTCATCGCCCACAAACGGCCTCTCTGGCTCCTGATCAAGCTGCTCAAGGTCAAGGCACGAAGCCTATTCCCACCTGGGTTTGCCCAGTACCGGTAACCTACTGCAGGGACCGGACGCATTTCTGCCAAAAGCCTCTGAGTTTCGAGATTTGTTTCTGAGTCTCTGGGATCGTGACCATTAAGCAGTTCAATCAGGAACCAGAGAGGCCATTCCTCCAATTATATAGCTGAGCGGGAGGTAGTTTGTGGGTGTGTTTCCCACATACCTAACTTTTGGCTATTTACTTTCTTGGTAAACTTTGCCCCAAGTTATTGGGGTCTGGCCAAAGGCACAGCAGCAATTTTGGTGTATCTGGAAGTCTGAAGGCACCATCAGGCTGCTGATGCTTAATTAACATCTTAATTCTACTTCTTAATTTTAGTTATTTTGTATGGCCACAGTAAGAGATACATTAAGCTTGTAGGGTGGCTCTTCTGGGGACATCTCGCTGTAGATATCAGACTACAGTGCTCAGGCCAGATTAATAATTTCTAACCCTAGCAGGGTCCTAATCTAGTTGTTACTTTTTGGATCATGACAGAATTTGTCCATGACTGTGCTTTTAACTATTAAGTATTATGGCACTTTGGCCTGGCCCATTTTGATGTCAAGGTAGCTCACAGCTTGACCTGGTTCATCCAGTCCTTTGTTGGGACCCTGCTTTTGGAATGCTAGAAAGTAAGGTCAACTGAGGCCTAAGTGGAAAGAACAGATGTCCGGGAGTGAATATCATTCGGCATCAATTAACTCCCAAGTTACAAAAGCATAGCATTAACTGTCTTCCTGTGTCTATACAAAAAGGACATTGCTCTGAATTGACTATGCAACAGATAAGGAGTGGAGAAAAGCAATATATACAAGTTAACAGAGTCTGATCAGGAGATAAAGGTGATTGGTTGTGGAAGCAGAGCACAAAGAAAGAGGTTACAGATAAACACAGAGGAATGGGAGCACTGTGATGGGAGTAACCCAATAAACCTTAGCTCCCTGTGGCAAGGCAGAAAGGACAAACCAATGTTATCCTACAAGGTATTAGAAAGGTGACAATAACGTGGAATACTTATTGAGTACTTCCTGTGTCCCAGACATCATTCTGAGTCTGTTACATGCTTTACGTCCCCACATTTGCTCAAGTATTCTCTGCAGTAAGTACTGTTATCACCATTTAATAGGTGAAGAGGCAGAGAGAGAGGTGAGTTGAGCTCTTGAAATTCACGCAGGTGGTAAGTAGTAAGAACCCACATTCAAAACCAGTAGGTCTCTGATGACTAGTTACCTCCCCCCTAATTTTACTTTTCCAGCTGCTTATTCCTTTGCATTTCAGTTAATTTGGTGGAATATTTCCCAGGGAGCCTGAATTTGTTGACAAAGTTCACAAATAGCATGTGAATTTGAGTTGTCCCTCAGCCTTGAGGATTTTTCATCAGTTTCAGAACAATAGGTTTGCAGCACTTATTATATAAAAGAAATCCCACCTTTGTAGTTCACCAAGTGCAGAATGTCTGAATGTATTTTTTATAATCTGCAGATTTTCTTTTGCCTCTTTGAGTTTCTTTATCAGCCCAGTTTCAAACTCCCTGTATCACAGTTTTCCATGTCTTGGAGGTCTAATTCTGATTTGTGCCCTCTTTGTGATTCATAAGTCCCTTAAGGTCTCAGCTTGCCATATGTTATACTTTTTTTTAATGTGCCCATTTTATTACTTGATTTTTTTAAAATTAAAGCTTAGACTTTTAATTATTTCTATCATCTCTGGCTCAGTAACTGTGAGTTGAGCTATTTTCATTTTCCAGCACATGGCACTGTAGTAGACCAGTGTTCAATTAGATTGAACTAATTTGCCTGGCTCACTCCTGTAGTGCTGAGATATATTTCTGCAGTTGCTGGGTCAGTAGAGGGTGGGGTATGGGAAGGTCCAGCTTTTGATGAGAATGTGCTGTGGGCAAAAATATGCCTTTTTTAAAAAATTTATTTTTATAAAGCTGTTCACAGTAATTTATTACATTTAATATCCCAACACCAATCCCACCACCATTATATCTTCCCACCACTGTATTTCCACCCCAACCCCCAAAACAGGACCTAAATAATTTATTTTGTATTGCTTGTTATGAATATTCTGCTAAAAATGATCCAAAAAGATTCCTTTGAGGAAAGTGTGTGGAGATTGTTGTATCTCACCTTGGAGCCATTAAGTCCTTGTCCTGGTGCATCAGTGGTGTAGAGTATGAGATGTTGCACGGCTGCAAATGCAGCTGAGCGCTCTAGGAATTCTAAAATTTTAAATACAGTGATTCAGCTGAGGTTAATTCAATCTTTTTTTTTTTTTTAAGAGGATGTTGACTATGGGATCTGGAAGCATCTCTGTGGCGTGTTGCTGTCATGTTGCTCTCTTCTGAGAGATCTGTTTGAGTCTCTGCATTATGGATTTTGGTGCCAGAGATAGTTCTTGGGTGTGACTGCAAGGCTACTGGAAGCACAGGGAGATGGTAGAAGGACGCCCATTCCCAACTCTGTGTGAGCCTGGAGATTTCAGTCACAAGTCCCACATACCTGGGTTTTTTCAGAAGATTCACTCATGAGAGAAGGCTTATCTGAGCCTGTGGAAATCAGCTGTGAGCATGGCAGCAGTTGAGTTCTGGAGTATGTTTGTTTTGTGTTTAGATCCCGCAGCTGTCTATGGGCTTCCAGATCTGAGACTCAGGTGTCTCTCTGCTGGTCACACTCTCCAAGGTCAGTACCAGTCTAGAGGAGTGGAAATGGATTTAGTATTGCATTTTTTTTCTTTTTGGGTCAAACCCAGCGATGCTCAGAGGTTACTCCTGGCTCTGCACTCAGGAATTACTCCTGAGGGTGCTTGGGGGACCATATGGGATGCCGGGGATTGAACCAGGGTTGGCTATGTGCAAGGCAAATGCCCTAGCCACTGTGGTATCACTCCAGCCTGAGAAATGAAAATCGAAAGTTCAGTGTAGATGGTCTCTCCACTCTCCTCCTTCACAGGGCCCAGGCCTATGTGGAACTCTGCAGTCCCTCCCTGGGGACATATAGGTTGTGGTTGTGTGAACTTTCTCCTCGTTTCTGCTCAACACCCCTAGGGGGGCTGCTGGCTGGGCTGGTTGCTTTGTGGTATGTTCTCCATGTCAACTGAAACCTCTCACACCTCTCACCTACCTGATGCGGTATTCTCTCTCTCTCTCTCTCTCTCTCTCTCTCTCTCTCTCTCTCGTTCTGGTTAATAATGAGTTGTATCTGGGAGTGCTACAAAGAACCTGCTTCTTGCCATCTTGGTCCCAGAATCCCTAATTTTTGGATTTTTTGTTTTGAGAATTTTGTTTGTTTGTTTCCATGACCAGTTGTGAGAATTTCATAATGTAAAGTGAAGGTTCTCGAGTTCTTGAGTCCGATTAATGCTCTGTGGTTACTCCTAGAGATTTTGTATTGCTTGTCAAAATATAAATTCATCTCACTCAAGAGCTTCTTAACCACTGTGGAAAAATTACACTGAAGTCATCTGTACTCTTAGGCTATTCTTACTTGAAAAGCATTGTCCTTAAGACAACTGGTAATTTTGGTTAAGTATTGATCCATAGGTTAAGATTTGTGCCATTTAGTTGGGGAGCCTGGCTAAAATACCTGATTTATTTATTAGGCCATCTGAACATAGTCAAGAGATAAAGGAGAAAGAGTTGGTGATACCTGATAATGGGTGTTTTCACATATGCAGTCTCATTTGGCTTGCTTCACTGAGTTTTGAGATTCTGGGTCCTGGATGCTCAATTCTGATGGCCTCAGGTCAAGTCTTGGAGTCTTTAGTTACTCTGTGGTTTTGTTTGAAGCTTAATTTCTCTGAGCATTATGGCTCCTGTCCAGAAAAGAAGAGAACAATTCTCTAAGGCAGAGAGGAAGGTAACATAAGCCATTAGCAAAAATAGCACAGCTGTTTACCTAAAGTACATGCTTATCTTTTTTTACTTGCATTATTATTTTATATTATTATTGTTTGGTTGTTATCCTGGTTTTAGATAAGTGGTCATTCTAAACGGAAAGGACTTGGATAGCATCCTGTGAAAAATACTTCTTGTGGTAATAGCTCTCTTCCAGGAGAAACATTGAACTGTGTTTTTCAAACTTTTTCATGAGAAAACTGGAGCCAGACTCATTGACAGCCCCTCCTTTCTCCTTCCCTTTTTTTCAGACTGTGCCCACTTACCAGGTCTCTCTCCAGTCTCTTGATATTTACATCATATGGGAAGGGGCCAACAAAGTTAACAGACTATTAAGAAAGGTCATTTGGGGCGAGGGGGTCAAGAGATAGTACCATGGGTAGGAGGCTTGTCTTACTCATGGCTGACTGGTTTTGATCCCCAGCTCCCCATATGGTACCCTGAGCCTGCCAGGAGTAAGCCCTGAGCATCGCCAGTTGTGGCCCCCAAATCAAACAAACAAACAAACAGACAAAAAGGGCTACCAAAGTATTGAATGTTAGGCAGTAAAATGGGGCTATTTTTTTTTAGACTGGCCCATCCAGCTGTTTTAGCAAGGGCAGTCAGGAGAGTCTCTGCCTAAATATTGCAATATTTCCATATGGGATGTTCCTGCGGGTGGGCACAGCAAGTTAAGAGGAGCCATGTGCACCCCTTCCAGAGAAGAGAGCTCTTGGGGAGGGGGGAGGGAGACTGATCATAGGGCAGGAGGTTGGAGCCGACCCCTACCAGCCTTGCAGCTGTGATCAGGGGGTACATTTAAGGATAAGCAGCAACCACCAGGGAAGGGTTGAAGCAGGGGTGGGACAGTCTGACTCCAGCTTTACTCAAACTCTCCGGATTCTGTGTAAAGACACTTCTGGAAAAGTTTTTAGAAACCTGTTATAAAAGTAGGTTTGTTTAGAAACTGACTTATTGCGACTCTGATGGAGAGGTACAGGTTGGATCCTGAAAACCCCAACTAACCGAGTTAGTCACTCTCTATATTCTTGACTATTCCACGTGCTTCAAGACCCACTTAAGTCCCACCTCTGCTACCAGTTCTTGGGCATCTTTTCTTCCCCTTTTTATCTTTCACCCTGTTCCTTGTCTTTCGTATTTCATTTGTGAGGGCAGCCCTCACTCTGACTTTTTCAGCATATATTCAATATCCTTACTACTGGGCCACCTGTACTATAATTCCCATATCAAACTCTGGCATTCAAAGCAATCAGTTGATTTATCTTTTAATCCATCAAATTTGAGCACCTACTGTGTAGCAACTTTTGTAAGGATTTCGAGGTAAATAGCTCCTGTTTTCTGCTTTGAAACACCTTACTTTATACTGGGGTAGATGTGTAAGATAATCATTGATTGCTTCATTGATAAACCAGTTCATTCATTCATTCACTGGACAGTTGCTCTCTGTCTGTTATGTATTAGTCACAGTTCTTCTAGAGGATACATGTTGACCAGTGATGCTTACTTTACAGGTGATCATGAAGGAGATGTTAATAAAGAATAACATTTCATGTTGAGTGTTTACCAGAAGTTAGGTGTTATGACAAACAGATGTGCCTGCTAGCAGGAAATGTCCCTGAATCTACCCTCTCACTGATTTATGCACTGGCAAAGAGGAAGAGCTCACATTGTTGGAGTGAGAAAAATTTCTCAGGGGGAAATTAAATAATAAAATCAGGTTGGTTTATGGCTTGTCATCCCAAAAGCTTTTAAGCCCTGTCTTTAAAGGTGGATCCACTTAATGTTTGTTCTGCCTTTCAAGGCATCACTGTATGGTAAGTGGTATCAATTTAGCCCCCTCAGACCTTCTGTTCTGTAGGTTGAGGTTTAAGCATCAAAACTTCTTTTGAAATGACTCTCTCTGTCTATTGGGCTTGAATTTGTTCATTCTTTATCCAACAGAGCAGGACTTAGTATCCTGTTGGGGTGTTTTTTAGAGGGAGGGGTTGTTTTAAATTTATTTTCTAGGCCTCTCACTCTGCCCCCTTTATCTGCCTTCTATTTCTAAAGATTCTGCTTAAAAAAACTAAAATGGTATGAGAGGGGGGGAAAGAGGGAAAGAAAAATCAACTGTCACATCATGGACATAATTGATTCAATAAATAATGTCTTTCAGTTCCCAAGGCAAACCATGGAGTCTTCACTTATGTCAATTAGCGTTCAGTACAGTAAGTGGTGGCGTTCTTAATTTAGACGGATGGGGACCTCAGCAGCACTCACTTCCTAAGGAAGGTTTTAAAGAAATATCTTCTAGATTTATGTTCCCACTCGGCGAGATGCAGCTCGAAACAGAATGAACACTGTAGATGTTCTTCTCCTTCCTGAAAATAGGAGAACATTTAATTGTTGTTCAGAGGTTTATAAAAACAACAAACCAGAAGTTGAGAAGGGGAAATTTATTAGTTGCCACTGAGGAGGCATCTCCCCCGCCCTTTTCCCTGCAGTACACATGCAACAAAAAGCCTGTTTTTCCCTTGTAGGTTTTTTGAATGGATTAGTAATTATATTAACAGAAATGAGATTGTGACTCACCAGTAGGACATTTGCCTTACATGAATGAGGCCCTAGGTCCAATTCTTGGCCACACAAAAGTTGATAGATTAACATCATCGATGTTAATCAGGTATGATTACATGCATTTGGGGGCCCCATAAATAAATTTGAGACTCAAAGACAGATGTCTAGGCTGTTGAGGATTATGTACCATTCTGAGCCAAGGAGAAGGGCGCTGGATTTGGGAACTTCAGTGGTTAGGAAGACAATTCCTAGTAAGACAGGAAGATAGTACAGTAAGGGTTAGGGTGTTTGCCTTACATGTAGCCAGCCCAGGTTCCATCTCTAGCATCTCATATGGTCCCCCAAGCCCACCAGGAGTGATCCTGCAGCACAGAACCAGGAGCAAGCCCTGGGTGTGGCCGTCGAAGAGAAACAAACAAAAAGAAGATGAGCAGAGAAAGTATCTTTAAACCGATGTTCCCCTTCATAGCAAGATGCACTGTAGCACTGTCCTCCCGTTGTTCATCGATTTGCTCGAGTGGGCCCAGTAATGTCTCCATCATGAGACTTGTTGTTACTGTGTTTGGCATATTGAATATGTCACAGGTAGCTTGCTAGGCTTTGCAGTGCGGGCGAGATACTTTCAGTAGCTGCTGGGCTTTCTGAGAGGGGTGGAGGAATTGAACTCGAGTCGGCCAGGTTGCCGTGTGCAAGGCAAATGCCCTACCTGCTGTGCTATCGCTCTAGCCCCAGTGGAGAAGGGCAAATATGTTTATTTTGCCATGTCTGTCAGTATTTACGGTAGAAAAAGTTTTCTCTGGGAAGAGCCCCCTTCCTGACATTCCTCCCCTCCCCGCATCTAAAAGCTTTTTGGCAGCTAAAAGAATTTAAGAAGCTTTTTCTGAATCTGCTGAGATTTAATTGCCTTTAAGCCAAATTCAGTTCGTATGGCAGAGTACCACATTTGCCAGTGGTTTGTTCTGCTTCTCGTCATCTGTAAGTTTTTGAGTGCTGGGACTCTGACATGTTTGTTCACTATAGTACCTCCAGTGGGCAGAGCAAGTATATAATAAATATTTGTGAATGGGCTCTGTTGTTGAATGAATGGGAGCAGGAATGAGTACACATAAGGGGTAAGATTAGGTAAAATTTATCCACTGGTGCTTCCATCATTGCCTTCCCTCTCTGCCGCCTGTTCTTTAGAAGAATACACTCACTACTCCATGGGCTTCTGTAGCAGGACACGGCACTGTCCTCCCATTGTTCATCGATTTGCTTTAGTGGGCACCAGTAACATCTCTATTGTGAGACTTGTTACTGTTTTTAACATATCGAATACGCCACAGGGAGATTGCCAGGCTCTGCCGTGTGGGTGGGATACTCTCGGTAGCTTGCCAGGCTCTCCAAGAGGGATGGAGGAATTGAACCCGGGTCGACCGTGAGCGAGTCAAATGCCCTATCCACTGTTCTATTGCTCCAGCTTTTGTAAGATCTTTTAATTCAGTGGTTTTCGAGTGTTTTTTACATCTGTTGTGTCTGGTGGAAATAGTAGAATTATTTCATGGACTGCTAAGGTAGAAATAAAAACCATTCTTTATAATAGTATTCAGTATATTCATTTTCAAGTAGAATATTTTAAAATGAAAATTTCACCCAGGCATACCAGGTGTTTGTTAAACAGCAATAGCTTTTTCACACCCTGGCAGAATGTTTCTGCTGACTGGTGGTGAAAGGCTCTGTCTTGATTGGTCCGTTTTCCTTGTAAACGAACCATGGTATTTGTGGTGACAGCAACACAGACTCTGGAGTCTGAGTCCGATTCTTCAAATTCTTCCAAACTCTCAAGGAATGTTTAACTTTGCTCAGTATTCTTTGGTGCAAAATAAATTTGGACTCTTTTCTCTTGAGATACTCGTGGGTACTCTCCATGCGCAGGCTAATAGAGACCCTGAGTGGGAATTCCTTCTCCTTTTAGCCTGATCATTGATTCCTAGTCTTGCCCTATAATTGTAGTCACTGGGGTGCTTATTAAAAGTGCAGAACCGAACGGCTGGTGTTTTATTGAGTAAAACGATTCTAGAAGACGGTATTTAGGGGGCTTGTTGGGACCACACGCCGCAGTGTTCCTGGGACATTCCTGCTCTGTGCTCGCAAGTGAATTCATCTGGATCTCAGGGGTCTGTATGCAGAGCAGGGATTGAATTGGGACTGGCCTCCTCCAAAGCAAGAGCCTCTCCCACTCTTCTCTCTCAGCTTTGGCCACATTCTTCTCTCTAAATTGCTGTCCATGCCTTGTGAATATGTGCTGCTTCACATGCCCCACCAGCCTGACTCCTTGAAGATCTTAAGTACATCCTGTTACTGCCTTTCCTTCCAAACATTTATTCTCTGGCTGATGGAATTTTTCTTTAAAGGAGGAAAGTGGGAATTTCTGCCTTTGCCTCTTTCCTCCAGGATAGAATTTGACCGGACAGGGTGGGTAGACATATTGGTTGGTATGTCATGGAGGGGGTACTATGAGGTTAAGGGGTGCTCTGAAATCAGAGTAGAAGGTCTGTATCTTCTACTTAGCCTTATTGCTAAAATTAAAAAAAAAAGCATACTGGGGCAAATTACTTATAGCCCTTCAAATTTCTGTATCCTCATCAGTAACATGGGGGCGAGAACAGAACAAAGACACCAAGGTCAGACCAAGGTCAGACTCTTGGGCCTAACCACCGTTAGGACAGACTTGGAGTCAGCCATTGGCATGCAGGGTACTACTGGAAAGGACTTGCTCTTGGGAAGGAGCAAGGGAGCAGTACTAGGCAGATGACGTCCAGACTTGATGCAGTTACAAGGGAAGTCTTGCTGAATCCACGAGCAGCTGTTGTGATGGAAGCCCTTCTGGGCTGATGTGAGAATCAAAGTTCAGGTGCCTATACATCCTGGAGTGCCCCAATCACCAGAGTAGAGAGATTAAGTCTGGGGCAGGAGCTGCCTGGTACCAGCAGCATCCCACATGGTAGGCAGATAAGGAATGCAACAAACTTCACACACCCAGCACCCACTGCTCAGTCTAACGCACATAAAAGCCAGAACAATGAGCATTGCACAATTTTATTTTATTATTTTAAATTTTTATTAATGAAACACCATGAGGTACAGTTGTTGACTTACATATTTTTGTGCTTGGGTTTCAGTTATACAATGTACGAGTACCCATCCCTCCACCAGTGTCCATTCTCCACCGTCAATGATCCCAGTATCCCTCCCACCCTCCACCTTCCCATCCCACCCTGCCTCTGTGGCAGGGCATTCCCCCCTGTTCTCTTTCTCCTTTTGGGTGCTGTGGTTTGCAAAAGAGGCATTGAGTGGCAATCATGTTCAGTCTGTAGTCTACCTTCAGCATGCATCTCCCATCCTGGGAGGATCCTCCCAACACCCTTTATTAGGTGCTCCCTTCTCTATCTGAGCTGCTTTTACCCCTAGCATGTGTGGCTGGCCTCCAAGCCATGGAGTGAACCTCCTGGTACCTAACTTGGCTATTCTTGGGTGTTAGTCTCCTATTTTGTCACTTTATGTTCCCCAGATGAATGCAATCTTTCTATGTCTGTTCCTCTCTTTCTGACTCATTTCACTTAGCATGCTACTTTCCATGTAGTACCACTTGTATGTAAATTTCATGACTTCATCTTTTCTAACAGCTACATAGTACTCCATTGTGTAGACATACCAAGGTTTCTTTAACCAGTCATCTGTTCTCGGGCATTCAGGTTTTTTCCAGACTTTGGCTATTGTAAAGAGTGCTGCAATGAACAAACAAGTGCAGATGTCACTTCGACTATGCTTGTTTGCCTCTCTGGGATATATTCCCAGGAGTGGTATTGCTGGGTCAAATGGGAGCTCAATTTCTAATTTTTTGAGAATCATGGGGGCTTATTGTTCCATATGAATTTCAGGAGTGTCTGCTCCATTTCTTTGAAGAATGTCATGGGTATCGTTATAGATATCGCATTGAATTTGTACAATGCTTTGGGAAGCATTGCCATTTTGACAATGTTAATTCTCCCGATCCGTGAGCAGGGGGTATCTTTCCATTTTCTCTTGTCCTCTTTTATTTCTTTGTACAAGTTCTTTACTTCATTAGTTAAGCTAATTCCTAGGTATTTGATTTTCTGGGGCACAATTGTGAACGGGATTGTTTTTTCATGTAACTTTGTTCTCTCTCACTATTTGCGAATAGGAAAGCCATGGACTTTTGGATATTGATTTTATAGCCTGCAGCTTTACTATATAAGTCTGTTGTTTGGTTTTGAGTCGGTGAAGTTTCTGTGCTGCTGTTTATCTAAAAAATAGTGTACTGTTCCTTCCAGTTTGAGTGAGAGTTTAGCCAGATGGAGTATTCTTGGTGAAGCATTCATTTCAGTGAGTTTTTTCACTATATCCCATCATTGCCTTCGGGCTTAGAGGGTTTCCTCTGATATGTCTGCTGTGAATCTAAAGGGTGCTCCTTTGTATGTGATTTCCTTCTTTGACTCTGCTGCTTGCAGTATTGTGTGCAGTATCCGTGGCATCGATCATTCTAACTATGATATGTCTTGGAGTGTTTTTGTTAGGGTCTCTTTTAGCTGGCATCCTTCGGGCTCCTTGAGTCCAAATGGCTGTATTGTCCAGCTCTGGGAATTTTTCAGCAATGATTTGTTTAACTATGGCTTTTTCATTGGGATTGTTTCCCTGAGCTTCTGGTAGTCCAATGATTCTAATGTTGCTCCTCTTGAAATCATTTGCTACTCTAGAGCTATTTTGAGGTCCCTTGCCATTGTTTGCTGTTGCCTGTTGGCTTGGTGCAGCTGATCTTCCAGCTCACTTATTCTGTCTTCAGCTGTGGTCATTCTACTGTTGAGAGCACAGACTGAGTTTTTCATTTCATCTACAGAATCTTTTATTCGTGACATATCTGCTTTCATTTCTTCCGTAATTTCTCAGTTATTTCTGTCATGTTACTGGATATCTGTCTGACTACTTCATTGAGTTCATTGAACATCTTCATGACTTCATGTCCGAATTCTTTCTCAGAGAGGTCCTTTAGGTGAATAGCACCTACTGAGGCTTCTGGACTCTTTTCGTTTCTTTTTTTTAACTTAATTTTTATTACTGACAAACCATGAGGTACAGTTGTAGACTTACAAATTTTTGTGCTTGGGTTTAAATTATACAATGATTAAGTACCCGTCCCCCTTCACCAGTGCCCATTTTCCACCGTCAATGATCCCAGTATCCCTCCTACCCCCCATTCTCCCATCCCACCCTGCCTCTGTGGCAGGGCATTCCCCCCTGTTCTCTTTCTCCTTTTGGGTGCTGTGGTTTGCAAAAGAGGCATTGAGTGGCAATCATGTTTGGTCTAGAGTCTACTTTCAGCATGTTTCTCCCAACCTGGGAGGATCCTCCCATCACCCTTTATTTGGTGCTCCCTTCTCTATCTGAGCTGCCTTCTCCCCTAGCATGTGTGGCTGGCCTCCAAGCCATGGAGTAAAACTCCTGGTACTAATCTCGGCTATTCATGGGTGTTAGTCTCCTATTTTGTTACTTTATGTTGATGAATGCAATCTTTCTGTGTCTGTCCCTCTCTTTCTCACTCATTTCTCTTAGCATGATACTTTCCATGTAGTACCACTTGTATATAAATTTCATGACTTCATCTCTTCTAATAGCTACATAGTACTCCATTGTGTAGACATACCAAAGTTTCTTTAACCAGTCATCTGTTCTCGGGCATTCAGGTTTTTTCCAGACTTTGGCTATTGTAAAGAGTGCTGCAATGAACAAACAAGTGCAGATGTCACTTCGACTATACTTTTTTGCCTCTCTGGGATATAATCCCAGGAGTGGTATTGCTGGGTCAAATGGGAGCTCAATTTCTAATTTTGGAGAATTGTCCATAATGTTTTCTAAAAAGGCTGAACCAGTTGGCATTCCCACCATCAGTGAAGGAGGGTTCCTTTATCACCACATCCATGCCAACAGTGGTTACTTTTGTTGTTTTGGATGTGGGCCAGTTTCTGTGGTGTGAAATGATATCTCATTGTGGTTTTGATCTGCATATCCCAGATGATTAATGATGTAGAGCATTGTCTCATGTGCCTTTTTGCCATTCGAATTTCTCTTTGAGAAAGTATCTGTTCATTTCATCACCTCAGTTTTTGATGGGGTTGGATGTTTTCTTCTTGTGGATTTCAACCAGTACTTTGTATATCCTTAATATCAACCCCTTGTTGGAAGTATGTTGGGTAATTATCCTTTCTCATTGTGTAGACTGTCTTTGTATCTTGGTCACTGTTTCTTTTGAGGTGCAGAAGCTTCTTAATTTAAGATAGTCCCATTTGTCTATCTCTGTTTTCACTTGCTCGGCCGGTGGTGTGACATCTGTGACGATACCATTAGCTTCAATGTCATGGAGGGTTTTGCCAACTTTGTCTTCAATGTACCTTATGGATTCCGGTCTGATGTTGAGGTGTTTAATCCATTTTGATCTTTTATACATGGTGTTACTCAGAGATCTGAGCCCATTTTTTTGCATGTATCTGTCCAGTTTTGCTAGCACAATTTGTTGAAGTTGCTTTCCTTATTCCACTTCATATTTCTTGCTCCTTTTTCAAAGATTAGATGATCCTATGTTTGAGGGGAGATGTCAGTATATTCAACCCTGTTCCATTGGTCTGCAGCTCTGCCTTTGTTCCAGTACCATGCTGTTTTAATTATTACTGCTTTGTAGTAGAGTTTGAAGTTTGGGAGGTTGATTCTTCCCTTTTTCTTTTTCCCAAGAATTGCTTTAGCTGTTCATGGGGGTTTATTGTTCCATATGAATTTCAGGAGTGTTTGCTCCATTTCTTTTAAGAATGTCATGGGCATCGTTATAGGGATCACATTGAATTTCTACAGTGCTTTGGGAAGAATTGCCATTTTGACAATGTTAATTCTCCCGATTCTGGACTCTTCATTTTTGTCCCCACGTGGTGGGGATTTGTGTTGTTTCTTAATGTTGGTTTGTAGGTATGGGAACTGAGATGTTACACTAATTATTTTGGTATGAGTAAACTACCTGTAGCTACATGAACATTGGCTGGCCTGGAATTAGGCCACCCCCACTTCTGTAGAAGCCACGCCCACTTCCGAAATGGCCACGCTCCCACGGCAACTTGGTGTGTGTGGGGGGTACTAGCTGGGAGGGCAAGAAGACAAGCACAGCATTGGTGACGAAGAGGAAGAGGCTCAGGGCTACTTTTGTCTCAGGATCCTAGAGGACGCCTGGGGCGCTTGCATGGTGAAAGCCAAGTCCCGGGTTCGAATATTGGTGGGTTAACCGACCTGGGAGGGAAGAAGACTGGCACAGCATTGGACATGAAGAGGAAGAGGCTCAGGGCTGCTTTTGTCCCAGGGTCCTAGAGGATGCCTGGGGCGCTTATACGGCAAAAGCCAAGTCCCTGGTTCAAATACTGGCAGGTTAACTGACCTGGAAGGGGAAGAAGGCCAGCACCAAGTGTTGCACAATTTTAAAGTGGTTAACAAGTAATAATTATTTCTGTTATTCTAGCTCTGACAGTAACATTTAGTAGCTGAACCACTTTCAGGAAATCGCATAACTTCTCTAGAGCTTTCTTTTTTCTTTTTCTAGTTTGGTTGATTTACTTTTATTTGTTTTATTTACTTATTCATATTTTACAATTGTTTCATTCCCTTCCATGGTGGTGTAAGTCTTTAGCAGGCTGTTTTTTTCCTGTGAAAACTGGAGATCCTAAACTGTGTTTGCTTCCCTCCCTGAATATTTTCAGCACCTGTGGGGATAATGCATGTGGAATTGCTGAGTGAAATATTGTAAGAAGGCAAGGCAGGGCTCTGCGCTTACTTTTCTGAAATGAATATATGGCCATGACTTGGATCCCTCGAAGGGAAAGCGTTCTGATAAATGTGAAAGTGCTTGTCCGTGAAATACGGCATTTTGATTTTTCTTTCTTCTCTCCATAGGGAATTAGAATAATGGAGATGCTGCTAAAAGAACAGTGTGGTGCCCCTTTAGCGGAATAAAGAATTATCAGTGAGTACCAAAAGCAAAATCAGAATTATGTACTGCAACCCTATTTTCATGCTTCTAAGCCTGGTATTATGCACCGTCTCCCTGGGCTATTCATGCTTTACCTTTCCCGGTTGTATGCACAGTGTCCTCGCTTGCATTCCTTTTCTTGCCTGTTTAATACCTTTATTTACTTGGTTCTTTAGTATTTTTCAGAGCGGTTTTGTACTGTGTGATGGGTTACAACTACATTCAAATTGTTTAAACCACTCAGCACAATCCACTATGATTTTGACCCTGAAGGTGGTATAGATTTATAGGAAAGACAGTTTCAGGATTAACTGAAACTTAGTCTTACTGTTTCAAGCTCATCAAAAAGAGAACCTGAAAGTTGTGTAGGAGCAGGAAGCAAAACAAAAGCCGGGCATGTTGATTGGCTAGTGAATACATTTTTTCCCATTAATCAATATTTCCTCATCCTTTTGGGAGTGGTTGTCTGAAATGCTGTGGAAGATTCTAAGACTTGGCAAAGAAGCCTCAGGTTCTGTTAACCATGCCTTGATTGATTGGCAGCACCGACCATAGAAGCAGGATAGAAGAGCGATAGGGCATGTCACCTCTAATTTAGGGAAAGTGATGGAGAGTTTGCAGTTGAATGAGTAGATGGCTGGGGGATTTTAGAACTAGTTCATTTTATCCTTAAGATTTATTATCTGCATCATGGATTGGTCTTTATAGTGAAAGGGGCAATGCAAAGTTATTTCAAGGAGAACATAACCTAAAATAAATGAGTAGAGTTGATCCATATCTTATAAAATTTATAGGCCTTATATTTGTCAACATCTTAAAGAAGATGAAACCTATGAGTAAAGCAGACAATGTCTGAATTCACAACTACCCCAAACTTCCCTATGTTGCCTAAAATCCATAGAACTACACATGATTTTGGTATAAGTACCCTAGATCCAATTGTGATGTGAAGAAGTCATAGGAACATTTATGTGCAAGAGTGTCTTCATTCAATGTGCTGGCAAAACCTGTGGATGTAAATTTGAGAATTAGAAAGCGTTTCTGCTTGTTTGCAGGTTTCCGTCCATTTCTGTTCACTTAAGCCTCTATATAGTTAACACATTGGTAGACTTGTTTATTGGTAGATAAGATCATTTCATTTAGCACTTGCTTTGCACACAGCAGTTGCTCAGAAAGTGTTGGAATGGAATGTAAATATGGTGCCCACTCGTTTCTCTGAACTGTTGTTTAGAGAAACTTGGCAACATCTTTTCCAGGCTATTCTCTATGCAGCTCTAGTGCTCATGCCCTGGGTCACCGATTTCAGATTGCCTCTCACCTTGCAGAGTGGGAACCAAAGACGGCTATCCCCACCCCCTTATCAATATATACTGGTTTTCAAACTTTAAATTTGTGACTATGACAGTGTATGAGCCTCAGTCATCAGGGAAATTTATTAAACACAGATTGGGGATGGCAAGAGGACTGGTGGCCAGATCCACCTTCATGTCACTGATTTTGTAGGTCTGTGAACTGAGAAACTCGTTTTTTAAAAATAGGTTTCCAGGGAGCTGCTGCCCCCAATTTGGAGAACACTTTTGGAGAACTATTTCTTCAAATGGGTCCTTATCTCTGAATGGAAGCAGATTAGCGCAAGGGCACTGAGGAAACTAAACGCTCAGGCTTTGAACTTGTTGCCCTGTATTCCAATGACTTTAATCAGAGGACTGATTTTCTTTGTGTGACTTTCCCCTGATTTTTATCATCACAGCCTCTTCATGTTTGCCTTTTTTGTGCTGCTAGAATGTTCATGGGCTCCACCTTGGAGCTGAAAACTGCCCAGAGAGAAAGCAAAGGGACTTACACCTACTTATGTTTGAAATAATCAACTTGTGTATTTGATTGATGGTGTTGCCAGTGAAAACTAGAGAGTTCAGCAAGCATTATCTGTCCTTTAATGACCCATGTATTGTTTTTACCCAGTTCTGTTTGTGTTTGAGGGGTAAATGATGAACTCAAGACTTTACAGCTTCTTCCTTTTGTGAAAAGTTGAGGTCTGGAAGCTGAAATCAGGAGTTGAGGGAAGGACAGTTGCAGTTAAGGGGACTGAGTTCCTGCAGGGTTGACATCATTCAAACTCCTAATTTATGATGAGTTTTCTCAGAGGAGAAAAGGTAAAATATAAGAGGTGTATTCTCTTACCACCTAAATCTACAATTATTGCAAGTCATGATGCTATTAATGAGGCTTTATTTTTTTCCTCCAAAGTCTGCATATTATTATTATTTGTGTATGACTAAATTGGCACTTTTAAATATACAATTTGGTTAAATTTGACAAATAGCATTATATAAGCACCACCAGACACATGACAGAGAATTATGTTACTGCAGTGTGGTTGCCAGCTCATTTTCTTTCTCTTTTTACCCCTTTCTCAACTATTTTTAGAGTTTACAAACTTTTGTGCTTGTTTTCATGGAATTAAAATTTTTTTCTTCAAAATTAGTTGCATAGAAAATAGAAGCATAATTGTAGGTATGGTACTCTACTTTTTAAATATTATTTATTAGCGGGTTGTGGGATAGACCACACTCTGCAATGCTCAGGAGCTGTTCCAGGCCCCGGAACCATTGTGCTGGGGATTTGAACCAGGCCATAGCAACTGCAGCTGCATGCAAGAGAAGTGTTTTTACCTCCTGTACTATCTCTCTAGCCTGAATCGACTGCTATTTTGAGGAGTAAAATGCTATATAAAAATAAAGGGGTGAAATTGTCTCTAGAGCGGGGCTCAGCAAACTCCAACCCACAGGCCAAGACCATCCAGCTTGCTGCCTGCTTTGTGAGTATGGGTTTATTGGAATACACCTGTGTCCCAGCTTGCACTAGTTTCCACTGCAGAGGGACCAGCTATGACAGACTGGACAGTCCCCAGAGCCAAAAATATTTACTCCTTCATCCATTAAGAAAAACATTTCTGTCTGCTGAGTTAGAGCAGAACATAATCTCTTAAATTCACATCGGGGAGCCCAAAGATACTATATGTCTCTTACATAATACCATCTTCTCCAAAGTTAATAGTGTGGTAGCTTATGTTTCCGCACTAGCTTCAGTGTCACTAGTTGGATGATGTTGTAGTAAGGTACAAAAATGGAAGGTGATCATAACGTACCAATAAAATACTGATAAGATGCATAGGTATTTTTTTAGCAGGTAATGATGTCCCATGCTATGGCATATGCTATAAGCAATGCATATACTCGTACAACCCGCCGGCTTTGGAAGCTTGCAGTTGTTAACTTTTTGGCGTTGCTGTTTTTTTGTTTTGGGGGTCACACCCAGTGGTGATTATTCT
Source organism: Sorex fumeus (assembly GCF_029834395.1). Classification (NCBI taxonomy): domain Eukaryota; kingdom Metazoa; phylum Chordata; class Mammalia; order Eulipotyphla; family Soricidae; genus Sorex; species Sorex fumeus. The sequence continues at coordinate 45,303,099 of NW_026606108.1, read as the reverse complement.
TGGCTCTGTGCTCAGTAATCACTCTTGGTGAACTTGGGGGATGACATGGGGTGCCAGGGATTGAACCCAGGGATTGGATTGATCCCAAGGCAAATGCCCTACCCACTGTATTACCACTCTGGCCCCACAAACATTGTTTTAAAGAAACATTTTGTGTGGGTGGTACAGATATGCTTAGAGAGATAGCACTGAGTCATTCATATATACCTGGTGTCAGTTTAATTCACACAGACTGTGACTATGCTGAATACACACACACACACACACACACACACACATATGTATATGGCATTAATGCATTAATGCTCCTCACTTGAGCTCACTGGTGTGTATATTTTAGTAGATTAGTAGGTATTTGAAATTTGAAAACTTATAAGGGGATTTTGTCCTGAGTCAAAGTAGAGGCGCAAAATCTTACTAACCAATATGTTTGCGGTGTTGCTGCTGACACATCCATTAGATAGGTTTTTGATTTCCTGTCATTCTTGAATAAAACAAATAGCCCTGACATCTGTTCTTGCTGCTGGCTGCTGGGAGATGGGGCTTGCTTGGTTTGATACCATGGCTGAGTTCTTTCTGCTGGGATGATTAAGACTTGCATTTTAGCTCTATCCGAACTCTTCCTTGAATCACCTCGTCGGGGTTAAAGGACTTACTAAAATGAGGTGCTTGCTTTTCTTCAAATATCATTAGGAAGCAGAAGTGCAATTTCTTCAAGAATTATCCATCGTGATAGAATTCAAGTGAGTTTTTAAGAGTTGTTTCAGAAAAGAGGCAAATAAGTATGGGTTCAAGAGACATGTTTATTAGGCGATAAAGTTCTTTGCTTTTTTTCTTGCAGGGAACATGTGGTTTATCTGCTTAGGCTCAAGAATCACTTCCCCGCCACAAACATTATAGACCCAGTTTTGGAAATACGGCTCTAAAGATATGGTGTCAGCAGCATAAAGGAAAGACGGACCCTTATGCCAGGACTGAAATGAGAACCTCTCTGCATCGTGCCTCAAGTAGCAGCACTCATGGGCAGGAACCTCCTGCTGAAATTGCATGGCATTACAGATAAAGGAAAATCCCACGCAAGATGAAGCTGCCCTTCTCCAGGATGTCCTGCTAACTTCCCAGTGACAGTGTCAGGTTGACCAAACCTGGACAGCCCACTGTGCTCTTCAATCACGAGCATCGTTGCTGATAGGAGCCTTTAATTTTGTTTTGTTTTGTTTTGGGGGCCACACTGAGCAGTGCTCAGGGCTTACTCCTGGCTCTGTGCTCAGGGATCACTCCTGGCAGAGCTCAGGGGCCATATGGGGTACCCAGGATCAAACCAAGTTGGACACATGCAGGGCAGGTGCCCTACCCATTGTACTATCGTTCCAACTCCGTGCTTCAAGGGTTCTTGAGAGAACACAGAGTGGAGAGTGGAAAGCAAAAATAGAATTCGGCTCCTACCAACTCCTGTGACGTGGAGCAGATCTGACAATTTGTACTTTGAACTGGACAAGTGGGCTCAAGAACTTCCTGTCTGTGTTGTGCTGATCATACATGTTTGATGTGAAAAATCACAGATCTGGGTGTCAAACAGACAGACCTTGATTTGAATCTGTGTGCTGATTCCCACCAGCTCAATGATCTTTTAAATCTTTCTGAAAGGACATACTTCTTAATCATTCTGAAGCCCATTTCCCGAAGCCATAAAATGGGAAATGCAATGGAATAAACATTGTGAGGTTATTGTTCTAATTTGAGATCATGTGTATAAAGTGCCTGGCACACAGCTGGGTGCGTTGTAGAAGTCCAGTAAATAGAAGCCATTATTATTATGTGGAACCATTTTGAAAATGTGCTTTTCAAATGTAATATAAGGTAGTATTATTGTTTCAAAGTTAGATGACAGTAGTTTGCATTTCTTATGATCAGAAGCCAAGATATAAATGTGCACTGCTAAGATACTGAAGAACATTTGGAATTCATCTTAAGATAAAATTTGGGCCATTATTGGAAAGTGTTAGGAAAATTGTTCTTTTTTTAATATTAAAATTTTTCCACTTATCCCATTGATGAATTTCAAAGCAGTCATATATTTTAAAAAATCCTTCTACAGTGAACCTTTTATTGTATTTGAACTGTTTATGCTGCCTGAATTTTTCCCTTAGGATAATTTCCCTTCATTTCTTTAGCGTTTAATTTTGCACCTGTGTTGGAAGAAAAATGAATGGTAAAACCAGAACCAGAAAACCAGAACACACATGGACCCCCTTTTTCACCTTCTGAGTGGCATTTGGTAGCCTTGTGAATAAGGGCCATTTTCCAAAAGCAAGTAGTGTATGGATTATCATGGACATGAGAGACAAGAAATTTGTATTTGGAGGATGTCAGTCTTATATTTTGTGCTTAACAATTTGTATCCTATATTGCCCAGAGTTCTTAACTCTGCCCATTAGGATCAACTGGGGAACAATACTGATACCCAGGTTATGTCTCAGGCCAGTATCTTGAACATCTTGAACAGTATCCAGAAAGTCACATTTTCAAAGGTGAAAATCAGATTTCACATTTCCCCACAATTAAGACCCAAATTCTAGATGGTCTGCAGATATCATCTTATTTATTATTTTTAAAATGTTTTTGTTTGGGGGGTAATATCCAGTGGAGTGCTGATAAAATTCCTTGCTCTGTGCCCAGGGATCACTTCTGGTGGGGCTCAGAGGACCACATGGGTTCCGGGGACCAAACTCAGGTCAGCCTTATGCAAGGCAAGTGCCTTACCCACTGTACTATCTCTCCAGTCACTGTCTGAATTCTTTCTTCACACCTCTGCGTTAAGAAAGGATATTTTGTGACAATATTTGCATGTTATAGAAAGTGGAGCCCACAGAAGTAGCTGGAGTGACCGGCACAAATGCCTCCAGAAGTCTGGCAGAGCTGGGGGCCATTATCATAAGGGGAAGGCAGTGGTGCCCAGTTTCTGCCTGGTACTGCCACATGCCTTTTTTTTAAAAATTCTAATTTGCAATTTTCCAGTAAAAGAAGGTACTGCAAAGGAGAGACATTCATCAACCTTTTCATGTTGGCAATGAATTTATAATTGCTTAAAACATTGTGCTGGCCAAACAAAACATATTTGCCAGTAGTTCTCAGCCTTCACAGAGCTAAGCACCAGCCTAAAACATCCCAGCCAATTTTTAATCGATTTTCATTCTCCTCTTCTTAAAGTGTGTGTTCTGCTTCTAAAAGACGCTTTTCAATGTGTTTTCCTCCATTCCCAAGTAATTCTCTGGAATTGCATCAAACACTTTTCCTTACTCAGTATTAATACTCCCCCCCCCCCCCCCCCCGGCCCCATGGATATTTATTTCTTCAAACTCTGTAGCTAAGAAATCTTTGGCTCTTTTTAAAGATTAACTATGTCTTGTTAGAATTTATGTTTTATTGTCAGAGTCCTTTTTGTGATAAAACTCAGATATCCCCATGTGGCAGTATTCTCTGGTTCAAGTTCAATGGCAGGAATACCAGCACCAAGCACTCAGCCTCCTGAAGCATGTGAAGAGCAGAGTTTGGAAAGACTCACTCTCAGAATGGCCCGTTTCATCTCTTCCAAGTCCCAGGGCTGCTGAAACTCATCTCAAAGGGTTGATTCACTGGAGTGATCTGCAGCCTTCTACTTGGACCAGAAATCCCTCAGATGTGATTCCTGGACACTTCTGGGACCCTGGTCCTAGCTTCTCAGGCTCCTTTTTCCACTTTCATTAGTGAATTGTTAGCTGGGATCTATGTTTTCAAACAAATTCATCAGATTTGGTCATTCTACAGACCTCACTGTGAGAAATTCTATGTCAGGGGAGGTGCTTTTAGCTTCTGTGTTTCTCATCACTCAAGATGGTTTTGCAGCTAGATGGGCCCATCCAGTTGATTATCCAGGACACAGTCTAAGATTTTATGCAGCGAGAAGCTGACTTAAGCTAACCCTGCATGATTGAGGTGCTTTTATCCTGAACGGGCTTTTACGGTTTCAATCATGTGGATTTAAAAAAGGTGCTGTTGTCTTTTTTATAAAAATTGCTTTGCATATTTTATGAGCAGTATATATGTAATAGTGCATCATTTATGACACATCGTGGGTGTGCGGTATAGACAACTGTGATTCGTTTAAGTGGAACACTGTTTTTGTTTTATTTCAACCATTTGCATGGAACTCTTTCATAATGTACTTCCCTGATTTTGCAAATAGAACCCACTGAAGGTAATAAAAATCTGTCAGGGTTATCCTATACATTTTCTGTAAGGTCTTCTTCAGGTTTATTAATGTCCCCACACAAAATAGCCTTGAGTAACTCTGCCCTGAGATTGGCAATGTTTGTTTATAGCTTTTCTCATCCCTCCTGGTTTGTCATTTCTCTTTGCCCGCCCCTCGGGACTTTCCCTCCCATTTGCTGTGTGGGGTTAGGAAACCATGTAACTGCTGATTCTGTGTCAACTCTGAGGAAGGCTTTGGGAGGCTTTTCCGACAGTGAAATGAATGAATGTGGCCTCGTTGATTTGGTGATATTATTATAAGAACTCAGCTCTCTTCCTTCCTTTCTTCCTTATCCTCAACTGTAGTTATCAGAGCTCTGGCCTCAAGATAAGTGAGTGCTTGATACAAATGCCTGATCTCTCTTGATTTGTAAATTGTGCCCTTCCCCCCAATCATGCTAATATTTTATCTCTCTGGTTCTATAATGTGAATTGTAAGCCAGTGAAAATCCAAATGACTATTTCTCAGGCCAAATTCTTGTGCAAGATAAAGTGTTTTTGATTTAGTGTTATTGTGATTTAGACCGGTAAATTGGTATCTACCTAGGAAATCCAATCTTGCAGTCAATTTGAAATAAAGGTGTTGCAATTCGTGTTTATGTGTGGAATCTAATTCCTTCTGTGCAGCTCCTCTTCGTGATTTGTCCTGATGATCCTTGTCCATTTCCCGGGCCCCAGCGAGAGCATTCTCCACCAGATGATGTTAGCGTTCCCTTCCCCTATGCATGAAAATCTCTCCCAGAAATAACTGGAGAGCTCTCAGGGATGCAGAGGAGGTCAGGTGCTAATGGAGCAAAGGACCAAGCACTGGAGAAGGAGAAGAGGGGGAGCCCCATCAAGAGGATGGCAGCATGCAGACAAGGGGGCCTCAAAGAAAGAGGGGGTGCAGACAGCTGCTTGCGGGCCTGTGGGGTCAGCTACATTTTCTGTACCCCATTTCCATGAGATTTCCCCTTCTTCGTCCATGGGTCCTTCAGTGCATTTGAGTGTTTCTGTGCCTTGTCACCAAAATGCCTTTTTCAAGTCCTTTTGACACTTTTCTTTGGTCAGAAGTGGGTTCCCTTTAGCGGCTCAGTCTTTAGTTTAAACAGCTTCTATTTGGTGCCTAAGCAGGATCTGTATGATCGGTGAATTTTCAGAAGGCTGGCTCTTACCTGATGGATGCTACAAGTGATGCTAAGGCCAGACACAGTTACCTCTTGGGGAAATCAGGTGACAGTTGTGTATTAAAGGGTGCAGAGTAAATCATTGGATGCCCAGGGCAGGTGTTGGGAGAAAATGCATTGCTTGGTGGCCCTAGTGTCTCCCCAGCAGATGACATGGCTGTGAATGGTAATGTCTGAATTAGTCAGAGGCACATCAGACCTTTTGAATGACAGCTGGTTCCCTGAGGCGTAGTCTTCTATCTACTGCAAGTCTCTTTTCCTTTTATTTTGGGGAGCTTGGGCTATACCTGGCTTTGTTTAGGGATCACTCTTGACTCCGTGTTCAGGGAACACTCCTAGCAGTGCTTGGGAAACCATATGGGTTGCTGGGGATTGAACTGTGGCCGGCTGCATGCAAAACATGTACCTCACTCCCATCCTCTTCCTCTAGCCCTGTTTGAAGGTGTGATTTGCTTTAGATCAAGCTCATCTGTCCCACGTAGGAGCACCTGTGCACAGTAACCGTGGTACAGGATATCTGGACTTCAATATCTCTTCTTTCAGAACTCTGACTTGCAGCCTGGACTGAGGGTGTCTCTTGAGATTAAGGCCATAATACCAGCCTGGTATTTTCTTGCTGGCTTTGAGGGATGAGCTAACTATTGTGGGCCAATCCTGTAAAACCCCAGAAATCACTTATCACAAGCCTTAAGAGGTGCAGCGGGCAGATTCCAAGAATGACAAAAACAAGTTCATTGGGAACTCAAAAAAAATTAAGTTTATTTGTAGAAATAGTTTACAGGCATTTCCAGTGCAGTATTTTAGATTTTAAATACAGTATTTTATTTGTATTTGGAATGACAGTTAAAACAAGCTTTATAAAAACAATACTGATAGCCTGGTTTCACCGTGGAGGTTCCAGTTTATAGCTCGGCATTAGGATTGTATAAAGCTGCTAGGACACCCTTAACTTAGGGACAGTAATTCCTCCTGACTTCTGAAGGGATGTTTCTTTTTTTGTAGAGCTGGCTGGAGGAGGGAACCTGTGCAGGTTGTACAAAATCTCCCTTTCTAGCATTTTCCCTTTTGTCCATCAGAAAAATATATTCATGTTTAAAAAGCAAATTGCAACCAGCATGTCCTTCCCGCCCCGCCGAGACCACGAGTTGCCCCCCACGAGCAGCTCTCTGGCACTGTCATGGACCCAGAGGCACACAAACAAATCTCAGAACTATGCAGCTATTGGCAGAAATCCCTCCAGACTTAATCAGTAAATTATCAGAAGTCCAAAATCATGAGACCACTAACACGGCCATGCGACATCATATGGTCTTCATAATGAGCACTAGAAAACAAATTATTTTACAATGCCTCTTCAGCTGGTCTGATTGTTGGGGTAAATTTCCAAATAATAATGATGCATCTTTTGTTGAAATAATGTAATCAAAGTAGAGAGAATTAAGTGGAAATCATCTGCCTCACAGGCGTGGGGAGGGATGGGATGGGGGGTTATATTGAGGTGCTTGGTGGTAGAAAATATGCACTGGTGAGGGGATGGGTGTTTGATCTAGTATGACCAAGACTTTAACCTGAAAGCTTTGTAACTGTTGTCACGGTGACTCAATCAATAAAAAGATTTTGTTATGGATGAAAAAAAAATACTATTCATGGTCCAAGGGGGAGAAAAAGTATTCTAGGGTCTCTTCAGTGCTACTAAAGGAAAGACTTGCAAGAAATCCTCCCCCAAACGCTGCCCTTTTTGTAAGAATCACAGTGATCTGAAGAGATCCCAAGCTGAAAAATCCCACCATAACTAGAGGCCTTTGCTTGTTTCAAAGGGTTAGTCTGAGCAATAACTGCACTGCAGGACGTTAAGATGTGGCTCTCCAAACTCTGGACAGGCGTGATGTGCGAGGCGGCAGAAAGAAAACAGCAGCCACCATCCTGTTAAATTAAACTCCACGGAGCTATTCTCTGGCTTTCTCGGAGAAGGTTAGAGCCATTTCGTGCTCGCCATCTGTTAGGCTGCTGATGGAATCATTACTTCTTTGTGTTGGTGCCAGGACGAACTTTTAGATCTAATGACAAAAGAGAAAGTATTAACTATTCAATGGTATGTTTTTGTTTTTCCATTTTGAATTTAGGGTTCTCCCTATATCTAAAAGTCCTTCGACTGTCCACATGTTGAAATTAACCACACTGCTGGCTTCTTTCGAGGCCTGGAGAAAACAAGCCTCCGGACTGTCGTTTGTGTTTGTTTAAGGATGTAATCTTTGGTTTTTTCAGTATGAAAGTCTTTTCTTATTGATCAGTCGAAAAAAATTTTTTCCCCCACTCCCTAAGCTGGAAATTCACAAAAAGAACCAGAAAGAATTGAATGAATGAATGAATGACCTCTACTTCTATTTCTAAATAGAAATATAATTTATCAAATAAGGAAGCAGGGAGAGAAAAAGGGTAAAAAGGGGATATGTATATATGTATATATATATCTCCAATCATATATTATGTAATATAGGATATATATTGTAATATTACATGTATATGTAATATATAATGTTAAAGTGTTTATGCATGTCTTCCCTTACCCCCACCCCCTTACTTAGCTGTAGATAACAGAAACCATTCAGTGCAGTCTTTCTTTTGATATCTTGGCTCTAAAGTCTGGGAGGAAATTGAAGTCACATCTGAGGCATTAGATGGCAACAAATTTTAATTTCAGTTTTAAATTGGATTAAACTCTGCACCGGATTATATTTGGAACCATTCCAATATGGAAAGTAGTCTTTTTGTATGTGAGAAGTCAGAAGTTAGCATTATAACTTGTTTCCATAAGTGTTAATTGTTCTGTCAAATGCTATGAGAACCACTTCTTTCTGGAAAAAAATAAATGCCAGCAATGTTTTTGAGCATTATTAGAAGGATTTGCAGAGAAGAACTAGGGAAGGGAAAAGAGTTAGGTATTAACTTTTTTTCCTTTCTCTGCCCCGGAAATCCTTTGCTGCCGGGTGTCCCCAGCAAGTCTGAAAACAAAGTGCTTGTACCCTTGAAATGTACATTTATTTCTTTGGGGGATGTGAGAAGTTGAGAAGTCACAAGTTGGATGGGCAAAATGTTCTTCGTGGAGAGCATTTATTCTCCAAGAATTTTGTGGAAAGAATATCAGTTTTATATTAAACATAACATCCTTTGTAGAATGTAAAATTGGAATAGATTTTAATTTAAAAGAAAACTGAGATTTTTAAAAACAGACATTTTGCAGGCCAAGGGGATGGAGCACAGCAACAGTTCTTGCCTTGGATGTGTGAAGCCCTGGGTTCTATCTCTGACACTGCAAACACACAGAGAAAAACCAAAAAAATATTCTGCAGCTAAGTATGCTGCCCAACCCGGTGTGTGTTTGTGTATATATATCTTTGAATCTAATGAAAAGGTTGAATCTAATGGAAATACTGAAGAGGGCACTCCCATTTGTTCACTTACTAACTTGGAGTCAGTACAGCCCAAGTGCTCCAGAACCTTTCTGCTGGGGGAGTCAGGTCCCTTCAGGAAAACCTGAGAAAACTCTGGGGCTTTCCAGACTCTTTCCTCAGACTTCCTCCCAGACTTTCCTCAGAGACTTGGCCTCAGGAGTCTCGGCCTCACATCAAAGCAACGTGGCCTTTGCCTGCCAGTGGCTCGGTTATACAAACTAGGCAGAATTGGTGAAATTGGACAAGCCTTGCCATTGGGGCATCAGGGGTTGTTTTGAGAACTGAGTGAAGATAGAGCTCTTAGTTATGCCAAAGAAGCATACATGTCAGAAGAGCATTTATGGATCACTAAAATAGAAGTTTTTCCTCTGTAATTGGTCTGGGTGGGTAGCCATGCTTACTCTATTGTTCAGAGAAAGCTCTTAGTCAGAAAATTTTTATTTGTTAGTATAATGCTTTTAAAGTGTCATCCCCCCCCCACCCGCCACCACCCCACCCCAAGGGAAGCAATTCAGATACCTCTAAAACACAGCTCTCTAACCAGCCTGTGTTTTTCCAGGGTACTTGGTAAAGTCAGTGGGAAGGGGTATAATTAATCTTGATGAGTAAAATAACAGAAGGAAAAAATTAATGAAGTAGTGTTTTGATTCTTCTAATTATAGTGGTGCGGCTGGTTCTGTAATAGTCAAGCTCGTACTATTTCCAATAACAACCTCTTTCCTGATTTATTCTCTCAGATATACTTTAACTGTCATCTAGATGGAAATTGTTGCTAGCAGGAATAACCTTTACTTTTATTAAAATAAAACATTTTTACGGAGAATGCCAACTTTGGTAGACCCCCATTTTTTGGTGGTTGTTGTTGAAATAGGATATTCTGGTCAAGTTTGAATTTCTCTTCACAGGAGAGAAATTTAACAATAAATTTAATAATAAATCAAGATCTAAAAAGAAGCAATCTGGCATCTGATTTAACTCAAATATAACCTAGAAGACTAAGCTTGGAATGCTGGTTCTGCCACATCCTCATTATTTACATAAACCCTCTGGGCTTCATTTTCTTCCTGCAGCAAAGAGTGATCATAGTGTCTATTTTGTAGGGGTTTTTAAAAGAATTAAATGAGGTAAAGGCATGAAATTCAAGGCAAGAGTTCAAGACAAGAACAATTAGAATGTGCCTGACATATAGTAAATATTTAAGTCTTTAGAAGAAATTGTGTTGAATGGATGTGAATTCTTTAAATGTTTGCTAGGCTTTTCCAGACAAGTCATCTAAGTCTGAAAATTTCTCTTTGGGGTGGATTTTTAATAGCACTGTAGTACTGTCCTCCCGTTGTTCATGGATTTGCTTGAGCGGGTACTAGTAACGTTTCCATTGTGAGATTTGTTGTTACGTTTTTTTGTCATATCAAATACACCATGGGGAGCTTGCCAAGCTCTGCTATGCGGGCGGGATAGGGCATTTGCCTTACCCACTGTGCTATCACTCCAGCCCAGGAGTAAAGATATTAAGTCAAAAGCAGAAAAGAAAGCAAAAACCACAAAAGGATGGGTAGAGTTTAACTCAACCAAGCTACTTAAAATGCAAATGGATAAAGATTAAAAACAGGGTTGATAGTCCATAGTAAAGCAGGTAGGGCGCTTTCCTTGCACGGTGCCAACCTAGGTTTGATCCCTAGCATATGGTCCCCCAAGCACAGCCAGCACTAATTCCTGAATGTAGAGCCAGGAGCAACCTGAGCATCGCCGGATGTGACCCACAAGCCTAAATAAATAAATAAAAGCAGCAGGGACCAGTGCTGTAGTACAATGGGTAGACACTTGCTGACCTGGGTTAAATACCTGGCACTCCATATGGGGATTTTTAATAACAAAACTTATTTCTTTAGTAGTTGCAGAGCTATTCAAATTTTGTTTTATAGTGATGAGTCATGGTAGTTTGTGTTCTTTGAGGAATTGGTCCATTTTATCTAAAATGAGTGGTTTATAGTATTGTCGAAGAAATAGCTAAGAGGACGAAGAACCTCCGGCTCCGGGCACATCTCTTTGATTCCACTGTTCTTCCTGCATTAACATATGCCTCAGAGACCTGGGCCCTACGCAAACAAGATGAGAACGCCATTCAGGTCTCCCAAAGAAGAATAGAAAGAGCTATGCTTGGAATATCACGTTTCACTCAAATGAGAGAACGAATCCGGAGTTCTGACATCCGTCGACGATCAAGGATCAGGGACGCTGTCTCATTTGCCAAGGTGTCGAAAATCAGATGGGCTGGTCACGTAATGAGATTTAAAGACGACCGTTGGACTAGAGCTGTTACTGATTGGATTCCACGGGATGTCAAGAGACCGCGTGGCCGCCCACCTACCAGATGGTCAGACTTCTTTGTCAAGGTCATGAACGATCGGTTTGAGGCCCTCCATGTTCCCGGAGCGAAGAGATGCCATTGGGCTACACTAGCACGCGACAGGGACAAATGGAGACGTTACTGGCGCCCGCTCGAGCAAATCGACGACTAACGGGAAGTTAAGTGATTAAGTGATAGTATTGTCATATTGTCATTTTGATGGCTGCCTCGCATTTAATGATGATGATATTTTGTTGCTGATATTGGTAATTTGTGCCTGAAGGTCTTTCTAGACATTTATTACTTGTATTAATGTTATCTGTTTGTTTTATTGCTTTTCTTAGTTGTTTTTCTGGTATATTTTATAAAATTTTGCTCTTTATCATTTCTGTTATCTGTTCGTTTGGGGTATGTTTTTCTCTTTTTCTTGGTCTTGGGATGGGAATTTTAGATTATCCACTTTTCTAATGGATACATTTAATGCTATAAATTTTCCTCACAGCACAGTTTTAACTGTGCTCCACAGACTTGGTATAATAGATTTTCACTTCCATTCAGTTCAGTGCATTTTTTTATATCTCAACTTTTTCATTAATAATTATTTACAAGTCTGTTTCTAGTTCTCTGTTGTCTAGAAATTTTCCATCTGTCTTTCTGTTTTCAAATTTCAGATGACAGTCTTTAAGGACTAAAAGTATTTTATTTTATATGGAATCCAAGTATTAAGTTTTCACGGAATAATTAGAGATAAAGGTAAAGGTAAAGGCCCTCCCGTTGATCATCGATTTGCTCGAGCAGGCCCAGTAACGTCTCCATTGGAGACTTTGTTGTTACTGTGTCTGGCATATCAAATACTCTCGGTAGCTTGCCGGGCTCTCTGAGAGGGTCGGAGGAATCGAACTCGGGTCGGCCATGTTGGCCGCTTGTAAGGCGAACGCCCTACCTGCTGTGAGATACTCTGAGGAAAAAGATGTTGGGAGGCCTTGCTTTCCTGACTTTAAATTATACAAACTTTGTGGTACTCGCATGGTGTCTCTTACACCAGTGGACTAGAACTGAGACCCTACGGACAAACATACAAATCTATGGACACTTAGTTTACAATAAAAGAGCCAGGTATTATAAGTAGAGCACGGAAAACCTCTTCAACAGATGGTTTTGGAACTCTGGATATTCAAATGTAAGACAAAGAAACGATCCATATTTTGCACAACTCACCAAAGCTAATTCATATGGTTTAAAGACCTCAGGATTAGACCACATCCATAAAACACATTGTGGAAAACATAGACAGTGCTCTCGATAATATGAGCCTTCAGTGACTTGACTCTATTTGCCAAGGTAAAAAAGACAAAAATAAGCAAATGGGATTGTGCAGATTAAAAAAGCTTTTGCATAGCAGAAACATTAAGCAAAACAAATAATACCCACCAACTCTCAAGCCAAAGATTGAAAGACACCTTACTAAATGGGAAAAATGTTTATACATCATGCATCAGGTAAAGGGCTAATATCCATGGTAACAAAGCACTCACAAACCCCAACAACAGAAAACCCAAAAACCCTATCAAAATATAGGGAGTGAAGATGAATAGTTACTTCCTTGAAAAGGATATGCAGGTGGTCAGTAGGCATATAAAAAAGTGGTCCTCATCGTTTATTATCAGGGAAATGCAAATCAAAATGATGAGTGAGAACGGAATATATGGAAACGAATGGAAACAAACCTCATTTGCTCATGCCTGGAATGTTGTCTGGTTTAGTCTCTATAAGAAAGAGATGGAGATGTTTTTCATATGGAGATTTATGAAAAAATTACTATGCTTCTGTGTGATCTGGTAATCCCACTTCTTGGCATCTACTACATAAACATGAAAACATTAATGTGGAAAGATATGCATTGCTACATTTATTACAACACTACAACACTAAGTAGAATACTAAGTACAACACTAAGCCAGGATATGGAAACAACCCAAATACTCAATGACAGAAGAGCAGGTAAGAAATTGTAATGTGTATGGCTGTGTGTGTACATGCATGTATGGGCAATGGAATATCAAATAAACTGTTAGAAAATATGAAATAATTGCAGTTTGCTACAACATGGATGAAACTTGAGGGCACCATGTTACGTGAAATAAGACAGGGAGAAAGACAAGTACTGAATGATCTCACTGGTGGCATTTAGAGAAACAAAGCAAAGGGGACAGACAGCAACAAACAGCGACACACCATTGGTCTTGGATTAAAAAAAAAACAGATGACCAAACACTTGGGCATGGAGAGAAAAGAGGTGGATTAGAAGAATCAAGAATAGTGGTGAAGGGTCTGGTGGGGGGATGAGGCTGAGGGTACAGTAACTTTGTATCTCAAAACCATAAACAATAATATTACAGCCATATTACCTAAAGTCTAATAATAACAATAAAACAAAAGTGAAAGCCAGAGTGCTTAAGATTTGAAGGATTTTTAAATAGTAAATAAATATGGGTGCCAACAATATGGAAACAGATATTCACTGCAGTAGGAATTGTTGGATTTGTTGAATTTGTTGAATCCGAGGAATTGTTGGATTTAATGAAACCACTTTAACAAGAGCCAGTTAGGCAGTAACCGCAGTCTAGTTTTGATCTTATTTTATTTTAAAATAATCTCTGTGTTACATTTCGCAGACATCAGAGGCTATGATGAGCGGTACCTAGTGACGTGTGGAATATCAGCCAGGTTTCAAATGGAAACCATTGCTCTGATGAACTAAAATTGTACTCAGTTCAGAGGGGAACCCAAGTAAAGCGACTTCAGTCTCCTGATATAGTTGGTCATCCTGATTATCCACTTATTTTATTGATAATTGTGATCATATTTAGAGAATGTTTCAGCTTATTTTTGAATAAGTGAATATTTTTGTAGCAGTGTACATATTTTATGAAGTAATGCCAGATTATTGTCCACAGGGTCTGTGCTGGATTAGTAGTTGTTAGCAATGTATCATTGCTCAATTTCTGCATTCAGGCAATTCTTAGAATTATTTAGAATTCTATTTTTTGAGTAAGTAGGTTTAAATGGTGTTTTGTTGTCTTTGAAATTGGCCTTTATATAAATCCTAACAATTTTGAATACTTTAAGTATTCTTTTTTTTTCTTTTTTGGGTCACACGCAGCGATGCTCAGGTGTTACTCCTGGCTTTGCACCCAGGAATTATTTCTCTCTGTGCTCAGGAGACCATATGGGATGCTGGGAATTGAACCCAGGTCAGCTGCGTGCAATGCCAACACCCTGCTTGCTGTACTATCGATCCAGCCCCCGAGCATTTTTTCTATATACATTTTGTGTTCTTAGCTTTTGCCTCTTTGTATTACGATTCCTGATGTGGGGTTTTTGGTGGTGGTGGTGGGGGCAGTGGTATGAATTGTTGTGTTACAGAATTCACTTTTGCATACAGTTAAAGTCTTGCATCTTTTAGACATTCAGAATACTTTCCCCCATTCTTTCATTAACCGTGGTGTCCATCAGAAATCTACATTTACATTTACAATCCTATTCTGAATATCAAGTTAGAAAAATTGCAAAGTAATAAGAAATAAGAAATTCTATGTTATTTACTCAGTCACTAATTTTAACACTTTGTTCAGTCTCTCTCTCTCTCTCTCTCTCTCTCTCTCTTTCTCTCCAGGCTTCCTATGTTCTTATAACTGGGATTGCTAATGGTTTTACTTTGCTATCTCTGACTATTCCTATAACTGACCATCCTCTTAACATGGCAGACCCCAGCGCTTATGGTCCCCATAGCCTAGCTAGGAATGATCCTTGAGCTCAGAGCCAGGAAAGCCATAAACATAATTGGGTATGCCCACAAATACACATAAAACTCATCAGCATCTAAGGCTCTGTGCCCCAGTGACTTGTATCTCTGCTCTGTGTATATAAGGAGCTGTCCAAGCTATTAAGTTTCTTTATATTGTCTCTTCTCATTCTGTCTGATACTTATTTGGTTATTTGTCTAGCCTCTAAGAAGAGAAGGTGCAGCATAATTTATTTTGTGCCTTGATGCTGAGTTGAAAGGAACTGTATATAGAATTTTTATTCTGTTAGTATTCACCAGCATAAAGGTTGTACTGTTGGCATCCCAGAAGCAATGGCTGCCTCCCAGCCCTACCAATGCAGTTGTCATCAACTAAACTTTTATTTACCCAATCTGGGAGAAGAGAAGTAATATCTCAACATAGTTTTATTAGCCTTTCTCTTAATTCTAAATAAAATTTAAATAGTTTTCTATGCTAAGGATCATTGTAAACCTTTGTTGTTGTTTGAATTTATGATTTTAGCTCAAAGTCTGGGGTTATGGTCATTTGTTTCCCCTTTAAGAAATTTTCTCCCTTTAAGAGTATCTTAGTGGGGCTGGAGCGATAGTGCAGCAGGTAGGACATTTGCCTTGGACTCAGCTGCCTGGGGCTCGATTCCCAGCATCCCATATGGTCCACCGAGCACTGCTGGGAGTAATTCCTGAATGCAAAGCCAGGAGTAACCCCTGTGCATGGCCGGGTGTGACCCAAAAAGCAAATAAATAAATAAATAAATAAAGTATCTTAGGGATAATAGATTTTTTTCATTAAAAAATCTTACTTCCTTTAAGCTGGAGCAATAGCATAGCGGATAGGGCATTTGCCTTGCACGCAACTGACCTGGGTTCGATTCCTCCGCCCCACGGAGAACCTGGCAAGCTACCGAGAGTATTCCGCCCGCATGGCAAAGCCTGGCAAGCTACCTGTGACATATTCAATATGCCAAAAACAGTAACAACAAGTCTCACATGGAGACATTACTGGTGCCCGCTCAAGCAAATCGATAAACAATGGGAGGACAGTGACAGTGACAGTGACAGTGACTTCCTTTAAGAGTATCTTAGGAATAACAGGTTTTTAATCTGTGATATAGTTTTCATTTGTCATTTTTACTTGGTGTGTCTCTACCCCCTCCTCCCCAAAGGCCTTTTAATTCTAGGACACTGGAAATAGCTGGCAGGACTGAAACACATATCCAGCACTCATATGATCCTGGTGCTTGGTCCCTGGGTCTATGCTGTCCCCTCATATCAAAATGAAAAAGCACAAAGGAACTGAGACTGGATATCTAGAGCCAGTCACTTTACACTGCTCTTGCTCAGGTTGGTCTTTCATCATCGGACAGGCCTGTCCGTATATGGGTGAGTCCCTTTTATTCCCCTGCACTCTTTAGAGCAGAGCTCTTAGAATCTCACCACCTTTGTGGACTTTTCTGACCACATATGGAGGCAGCTCTCAACGTGTCCTTGATGCCAGTGTGCTGGGGAATTTTCCACAAAAGCACAGGAGGATTTGTCCCACCCGACTGAGAAGGCTGTTTTTCTGGATGGCTCTCTATTTATGCATGAGGAAACTTGGCATCAGCCAAGCGGTAGCTTATTTTCCTTTTTTGTTTGGTTTTATTTTGTGCTTCAGAAATAGAACAGATTAAGCATTACTTGCTTTTGAAGGTTTCGGCTCTCCCTACAGCATGACTTTAAATTCTGTTCTCCCCAGGAGAGAACGTGGAAAACATCTCTTCTAGCTTTTGTTAAAAACCATGCAAATGCATAGAATACTTGGGAGGAATTTATTTTGTTTAATTTAATTTATATGTCGTTGAAAAGAAATCTTCCTCTTTAAAAAAATGCATGCTTATTGTATGGAAATTAGAAGGAATCAGAAAAAAAAACACAAAAGAGAAAGAAAAAATGGACAGTAATTAAAATGATGAAGTAAAATTGCATTAGAGCCAGGAGTGACTTGAGAAATGATCTAATCATGTTTTAATGTGGATATTGGGGCTCAGAGATGTTAAGTGACTTGTTTAAGACCACACAGCTGATAAAAAGAAAAGAATCTGTCATTTTCTTTTAGGATTATTTTTTTCTACTGTAGCAGAGATTTCCAGATTTTCCTGTGTAGTAATGAAATCAATGACACCAACAGGGGTGATCTAGTGTGAAATCTCTGGGAGGGGAGCTGGGGGCCTTTCTCCCCACTTCTCATGTCCCTAGAATTACAGAATTCTTAAGAGATACCCTTAAAGCATGCCTCAGATTTCCTGAATATGCTAATTAATCATGCAAAATATCACATGTTTATTTGCTAATTACCAGTCAGGATCCAAACCATGGGTCTCAGAGAACATCTTATATTTTTTGGTGTTTGAGAATATCAGAAGAGTAATTTTATTTTGCAAAATGTAAGTTTAGATGAAATGGACATCAATAAGTCTAGTACTTAATAGAATACAGCCACTCCTATTTCTTTGCACACTTTTTTACCATGGGCTTCTTTGATGCAATATTAGAAAGAATAGTTGTGGCAGATTGTCTGGCCCCAAAAGGCTTTAAGTACTTACTATTAGACCCTTTACAGTGTGTCAACCCTTCCTATAAATACTATTTTTGGGTAATTTGATCTGCTTAATTAGAAAGATATCTCCTGAGGTTATGGTCTGGGGAGGTGGTTTGAAGGGCAGGGACATAAGATTTGTATGCAGGATGGGCTGGGTTTTGTCTCCAGCACCACATGGTCTGATGAGTACTGTGCCATGAATATTCCCTGAGCACCTCTGGGTGCGACCCAAAACAAGCAGTCAAACAACTTTAGGTTATGCTACTTGGCTTCCTCAAGTTTTATGACAAAAGCAAAAAGCCAAGTGCTGGTTTTACAGTGGCCTCTGGTGAATGGGCCTATTGGCTGCTTCCCAGGATTACTGTCATAGCCTTCCTGTTTCACCTGTGGGAATGTTATTTTATACTTTGTGGAGAAGTTGATATTATTTGGTAGGTTATTTTTGGGATTGGGAAAGCTCAGTAAGTTAAACGATATGAGTTTATAAACTACTCTTGTAACGCTCTTGGCATCATAGAAACCAACGTGTGTCTTCAACAAGGAAAGAGGAGAGGAGGTTGGGTTTAAGAATGTGGGGTTTGGGGCCAGAGAGAGTACAGTGGGTAGGGTGCTTGTCTTGCACACGGCTGACCTGGATTTGATTCTCCAACATCCCATATGTTCCTCTGAGCATTGCCAGGAGGGATTTCTGAGCATAGAGCCAGGAGTAACCCCTGAGCATCTCCAGATATGGCACTAAAACAAAACAAACAAAAGAATGTTTCATCTAGCCCTCTTTATGACTGGAGCTAGATGGAAGGGCCTGGACACAGCCGAGACTCTTGTCTCTAGGTTCTTTGAATGTCCATTGGCGGTGGAAGGAAGCACTGCACTGCACTGTAGCACTGTCCTCCCATTGTTCATTGATTTGCTCGAGCGTCACCGTTGAGCGTCACAGTAACATCACCATTGTGAGACTTGTTATTGTGTTTGGCATATCGAATACATCACAGGTAGCTTGCGAGGCTTTGCCGTGCAGGCAAGATACTCTCGGTAGTTGCCGGTCTCTCTGAAAGGGGCAGAGGAATCAAACTCAGGTCGAGTGAAAGGAAGCAGGTTGACAAAAGCCAGGAAACCTTGTCGTTCACATTTCTCCTTCAAGAAAGCTGGCTTGTCTCTTGAGAACACAATGGAGGTGCAGTGAGGGAGGGAAATGTAGTGACCCAGAGTTTATCCAATGGTTGTCTTGGCCAAATCACTGTGACCATAGAGTGATAAAAGTCACTACATGATGAGTATCTAGTATAAAAGTCTTCGATCACAGTGGGGATAGGTTGGAGGGGTCATTGTGAACTGCAGAGGCATTTCATGTGATTGGTGTCAGTCTGTTCTCCAGTCTTACAGAGAGCAAGATTGAGTCTGAGAGACCTCAAGTCAATTACACAAGCAGTGGAGTGGCTTGTCTGGTGAGAGCCTACGCAGACAATGGGCCCGGGTGGTCCTCTGGCTGCTGCCACCCACTGAATTAAGAGACTGGATGCAACCATGGCAACATCCTCCTCTGGGCCACCGGTCATATTTTTTTCCCCCTTTCATGCTTGAAATTTCATTGGAAACAGGAGATTCCCTGAGTCTTCTACTTGGTTTTCAGGCCACAGCTGGGGGCTGGATGGACAGACACAGGTTTGGAGCGTTTCTTTTTATCCTGGTTGACTGCTTTGCTCAGAGGGTTTCGAGCTATCAACCAAGGGAAATTGAGTGAAAATGATCCACATGACAATCTGGCTTTGGCATTCATCACTTATCCCAGCATTTGTCTCACATCTTGTGTCTGACGCCAGCAACTGCATCTCCAAGCTCGATTAGCAGTGGTTACAGTCCAGTGAACACGAATCTAGAAACTGCTGTGACCTATTTCATCAGGGGTTTTTGCAGCCACGGAATCTGCTCTTGAGCCAACTGAAGAGACACCCCAGGTACCAGAACTCTGATGATGGTACAGCTGTTGAATAAAAGATGCCATGATTTTATGGATTTTTTTTCCTCTTCAGTTCAATGAATAAATGTGCTGTGTCGTTTCTATAAAATGTAGCATTTAAGGGGTCCTGGAACCTGGAGGCTTGCTTGAAAAATTTATATAGAGAAAGCCCAGGTGTGGAGGACATGAGCAATGGGTGGGTGGTGGGATTTGTCATCATTCCAATCATTCTTTTCTCCTCTTCTTTTCCCTCTAACTCCTGGATAAACATAGTCCATTTCTCTGTGAGCTGGGTGGCATAGATCCTACACCCAGTTCAGCAGTAAGGCTATGGCTGATCATTGCCAACCAATGCGTTATTCTTTCTGATTGCAGTAATTAAATGTGGGTCTAGTCAAATGACCCATTTCAGGACGACGAAAGAGATCCCGGGGAAGTGGACTGTATATTACCAAATCTGACATTTTCTTTTCTTGGGTCATTAAGGATAAGATTGTGGAGGTCGCACGGAGAAGCTGCCACTGTGTTTTCATGAGAGTAAAGTTTCTACTATTCTATACCTGTGTGGGGCATGTCAACCACAATCCAATGATGAAGCACATCGTCAGGAAGAGTTCAAGGGTGAACAGAAGAGGAGACAGGAGACAGATGACAAGGGTGCTTGGTGATAATGTATGAGTTGTGATCCAAAAAACTGGTTTTTGAGTTGACTTTTTTTTTGTTTTTTTGTTTTTTGTTTTTTGGGTCACACCTGGAAGTGCTCAGGGCTTACTTCTGGCTCAGGGGACTATATGGGATGCCAGGGATCAAACCCTGGTCAGCGGTGTGCAAAGCCAGTGCCCTACACATTGTACTATTCTAGCCCAGCAAGCTCTTTGAGTGTTTGCTGAAATCCTTTTGCCTGGGTTGTAGAAGATTTGTATTAAAAATTACCATTAGATAAAAGCAGTGTTATTAATCTGCTTTAAGTAAATTATATTTGCTTACACGTTTAATTGACTATTCAAAGGCCTAACACACTTGTTGCATGATGGCCACGGGTGCTATACAGATAAATAGAGGAAATATAGCTCCCAGTTTTGGTTCAGATTTGCTTACATTGCATTTGGGCATTTTTGTCAGGGCTGAGAGGAATGATGGAGTGATTTTATTTGGCAGTATTTCCTGTCTTTAGATAGAAGAAAGGGAAATCATTATATACCAATGTATTCTCTGAGGACTGGAGCAATAGCACAGCAGTAGGGCATTTGCCTTGTGTGCAGCCAGCTTGGCTGAGCCGGGTTTGATTCCTCCGCCCCTTTGGAGAGCCCGGCAAGCTACCGAGAGTATCTTGCCCGCACAGCAAAGCCTGGCAAGCTACCCGCGATGTATTCAGTATGCCAAACACAGTAACAACAAGTCTCAAAAAAATGGAGACGTTACTAGGCCCGCTCGAACAAATCGATGAACAGCGGGAGGACAATGACAGTGACAATATTCTCTGAACTTTTTTCTCCTATGGTGTACCTTGTGAGTTCTGAAGACTATGGAAATATGGAAATTGCTGTTAATAAATATGGAAATTGCTGTTTTTTTTTGTTTTTGGACTTTGGGGCACTCTGAATATAGTGGAAGTTTTGGTTAAAAAAAATTATTGAGACAGTTTCTTTCTGTGAATACTTGGCTTAGGCTTGTGTATTAACTCAATTCTGCCAAAGAGATGTGAACTGAAGTCAGATGGAGGTAGTTACTTCAGCAATAAGTTTTTTAGTTCTTTGAGTGCAAGGAACTTGATGTCATTGAATTGCTTTCCTTCTGTCTTCATATTATGCAAACTTGTTGTCTCACAGTTATTAGTATTGTCATATTATATGAGACTGGATGTCAGATTTTCTTTTTACTCTTTTCTCCCTAAATTTATGCTACAAACAATTTTTGAAATTGTGTTTGCCAAGACCACATCAAGAAAGGGAGACTTGGTTCCCCCTAGGGAAAGAGGTGGAGTAACCTGTCTGATGGAAAGAAATAGTGACAATAGTTTCCTTATAGTTATCTGGATTTATTTGGGTCTCCCGATTCTCTGCCCTGTCTGCTTCACCACCACAGACATGGGTGATCTGTATTATGACTGCATTTGAGGGCTGCTTCCTGCACAGTTGTGGTCCTTGAATAATCAGATTACCATAAATTTGTTAGATCACTCTCAAATGAAACGTTATTTTTCTAAATATTTGCAGAGGGGAGGGTGAAGAAATATTAAAAACATTTATGGTAATCAATAAGTTAATGTATAAATTAAGGTATTCTTAAATTTTGGGGGACTGTCACTGTCACTATCCTCCCATTGTTCATCGATTTGCTCGAGCGGGCCCAGTAACGTCTCCATTGTGACAATTGTTACTGTGTTTGACATATCAAATACATCACGGATAGCTTGCCAGGCTTTCCTTTTTATTCTCTCAACTTTATTCTCTCCCAAATGATAGAAATTGTGGTGTTCACAATTAAAATGGTCATGATTTATGTATTATTTGTTGATTCTGAGACATTGCATCCATGATTTCTTGACAGCATGGTTGTCACATGTAAATGACAGCTCTGTATTGACACAGGGATTTATATTAAAATCTCTCCCCAGCCTCTCTGTCCAGTTGATATCCATTGAAGACTTGAAGCCTTAAAAATTAGAATTTTCCTTTGAAGTTAGTAATAATGTTCATGGTCATAAGACCTCATTCTATACCTGCTGATAAACCACAATGTGAATTTTTCTAAAGTAATAACGGTACCAAAGATTTTTATGTGGTCAAATTCTCTACCAAGTGATCCTGGAAAATTTTCTGGAACATCATTATTAAACTGATGGCTATTTTTCAGGTGGAAGACGTTGTGGTATGGTATGGCATAAAGGTGCATGGTACCACACTGTCACCAGAAGCCAAGCTGAGATTTGGAGTCTGCCACATTTTAATGGTGACTTTGCTTCTTCAATTTTTTAAATTGTGATATGGTGGGAAAGAATAGTAATTGTGATTTTCTCAAAGGTATTCAGCTCTCTATATTGGGGGGGGGGTGTTGTTGGGTGTGGGAGCCACAGCTGGTGATGTTCAGCATCTGTTTCTGGCTCTGTGCTCCTGGCTGTCACGTGGCAGTGCTCATAGGACCATATGTAGTGCTGGAGATTAGAATGGGGGTCAGTTGCATACAAGGCGAGCACCTTAACTCCTGTGTTACCCCTCTGACCCTAAGTACTCTCCTCTCTGAGAGCAGCATCTCTGGGGTGGGAGGCTCAGTCACTGGTTGAGCCAAGGTACTGCCTTCTCTCTGCTGATCTGCCCACCTGCTCACCCCATCTGCCTCCAGTTCTTCCTGAGCCTGCCTCAAGGTGGCTGTACTTTTTTATTTAATAATATCCAAGGTCTTAAATTTATATTTTCCATTGCCTTCCAAACTACACATACACACATATATATTATGTAAAATGATATTTTTTCTTTTAGTATTTGAGGGGCTAGAGAAATAGCACAGTGGGTAGGGTGTTTGCCTTGCATGTGGCTGACCTGGTTGGCCCAGGTTCAATTCCTCTGCCCCTCTTGGAGAGCCCGGAAAGCTACCGAGAGTATCTCGCCTGCACAGCAAAGCCTAGAAAGCTACCCGTGACGTATTCAGTATGCCAAACACAGTAACAAGTCTCACAATGAAGACATTACTGGGCCCGCTCGAGCAAATAGATGAATAACAAGAGGACAGTGTTACAGTGCTACAGTATTTGAGGGGCATCGGGAGAATCATGGGTCTCACATAGGAACTTTGATGTAAGGAGGCTGCAAATTTTCAGTGATTTTATTTTGGAGCATCAAATAACAGGCAATTGAACTCAAAAGATCTTCAAATGTCACAGAATGTCTTCTTGTATTTTTCCTCAAGCACTAGATGCATCAACCCTTAAAGGCACAGTCTGCATATCCCAACGTGCTGTGGATCTAACTGTCTAAGCAGATACCGCCACACCCAGGAGGCTTTTCTGATCCAAAGTTAGACTGCAGGGGCTGAAGTGATGGTATAGATAGTAGGGCACTTTCCTGTATAGCCAATCCCAGTTCTAACCTGAGCATCCCAGGTGCCCCCCAAGCCCACCAGGAGTGATCCTCGATTGCAGAGCCAGAAGAAGTCCCAAACATCTTCAGGTATGACCCCCAAATTAAACTAAACTAAATTAGACTGCAATCTTGACAGCTCCCCCGAATCCTCCAGCTAGCTTTTACTTTAGTAAAAAAAATTAATATATCTTTATTACACTATACATTTTGGTGTGCATACTTAATTTTTATTTTTTATAGATATTAGAATTTGGGTAACATGGTTACAACAAAGTGTTTATGGTGTCAGTAGGCACAGTTACCTCATCACCATCAATGTGCTCAAGACCTTCTACTAGTGTCCTAATGTTACATTCAGTTCACCTCAACATCTCCCCCTACCCCCCAACTCCCCACCTTGCTTGATATTTGCAGTTTTGTAATTCAGGGTCAAAAGTTTGTTAGCAATTGATATTGTTTATCCCCTTCATTTGTTTCTGTCTACACAATACGAGAGCATGATCATCAGTATTTTTCGTTCTCCCTCTGACTTATTTCACTTGATATGATACCATTTAGTTCCATCCACGTTGAAGCAAAGTGCAGGAGTTCATATTTTCTCATAGCTGCATAGTATTCCCTTATGTATCTATGTCACCATTTCTTCATCCAGATGTCATTGTACATCTGAACTCTTTCCATCTTCTGGCTATTGTACTGAGTGCTATAATGAACATGTGTTGTGCATAGTCTTTTCAATCTAGCTTTTTAGATAATGGTTAAGAGCAAGGGCAGGGAACTTGTAAAGGATGAATAGCACTGTCTGCACCTAAGATCATATACTTTCTAAAGCGTGTCAGGAACCATAACTGCCTTTAAGCACTCATACCTGCGTGCACAGACTAAGTGATCAATAACTCTTTATTGAATGATGGGATGAATATTTTATGCCTTTGTAATAACTTTTCCTCAGTTCTGGCATATAGAGTCTTAACACTGAGTCTTAGTGGATGCACCATTTAACTTAGTAGCCCTGGTTTGGGAGAGGTTCGAACTATCGGAATGCATGCATGGCAAGAGTATCCCCAATTAAAAAAAATGCAAAGTTCTATTTGTCCTACTTGTATGCCCAGTCCTTGCCACTCTGATTTGTTATTTTCAGACCTAATCATTATGTTCTAGCATAATACTTATTTACTTGCATATTTGGCTGGAGCGATAGCACAGCTGGTAGGGTGTTTGTCTTATGTGGCCAACTGGGGTTCTATTCCTCCATTCCTCTTGGAGAGCCCGACAAGCTACTGAGAGTATCCCCCCTCCTCCCCCCACATGGCAGAGCCTGGCAAGCTCCCCGTAGCGTATTCAATATTCTAAAAAAAAAACAGTAACAACAAGTCTCACAATGGGGATGTTACTGGTGCCTGTTCAAGCAAATCAATGAACAACGGGAGGACAGTGTTACAGTGCTACAATGCTACTTGCATATTTTGTTTTTATCCATCTTCTGTCATGGGAGGTAGAGAGAAAGGATTTTTCTATAATATTTTTATGAAGCAGACACATCAAGTATTTCCTAAGTGAGTGAAGGGATGATATTTCTAAAGGCCATACAGGGATAACTGATACCAGAAAATAAAACTGTAAGTAACAAAACAAAGCCACAGTCATATTTTTAACATGGACTTCAGATTCTTTAATTGCAATAGATTTGATTTAATTTCAAGTAAAATTTTCAGATATAGCTTATAACCATATACTGTTCTTAAAATAGTTATGAATAGAATAAAATAGTATATTCATGATAGTGAATATAAAATAATAAAATGATTTTACTTATAAAATAAATATTTATTTTATTCAGCTAAATATAGACTACAGTCTTAACACTGTTGTTAATATATAAAATTTATAATATAGTTCTGTAGTTACTGATATGTTATTAATAGTGAAAGTGAAAGCATTTAAGAAAATGTAACTTCATTGAACATTATCAAGTTTAAGGTTGGAGAGAACAGGGGATAAAACACTTGCTTTGCATGAGGCCAGTCCCAGTTCTATCCCTGACATCACATGAGCAATGAGTGTGGCCCCAAATCCCACTTCAAAACTGGTCAAAAAGCATCTTCATTCTAGTAAAGGCCCTCCCGTTGATCATCGATTTGCTCGAGCGGGCCCAGTAACGTCTCCATTGGAGACTTTGTTGTTACTGTGTCTGGCATATCGAATACTCTCGGTAGCTTGCCGGGCTCTCCGAGAGGGGCGGAGGAATCGAACTTGGGTTGGCCATGTTGGCTGCGTACAAGGCAGACGCCCTACCCACTGTGCTATCATGAACATCAACAAAATGTTTTAGATGTAACCTATTTTCTTTGAGATAATCATTGCTAATATTTGGGAACATATTTTTACAAGGGGCTGGAGAGATAGCACAGCAGGTAGGACGTTTGCCTTGCAAGCGGCCAACATGGCTGACCCGAGTTGGATTCCTCCACCCCTCTCGGAGAGCCCAGCAAGCTACCAAGAGTATCTCGCCTGCATGGCTAAGCCTGGCAAGCTACCCGTGACATCTTCGATATGCCAAACACAGTAACAATTGTCACAATGGAGACGTTACTGGGCCTGCTCGAGCAAATTGATGAACAACAGGAGGACAGTGACAGTGACAGTGATTTTTACAAGGTTTTTTGTGTAATAATATTAATATGGGCTGGAGCGATAGCACAGTGGGTAGGGCGTTTGCCTTGCACACGGCCGACCTGGGTTTGATTCCTCTGTCCCTCTCAGAGAGCTGGGCAGGCTACCAAGAGAATCCCGCTTACATGGCAGAGCCTGGCAAGCTACCTTGTCGTATTCAGTATGCCAAAAACTGTAACAAGTCTCACAATGGAGACATTACTGGTGTCACATTGAGCAAATTGATGAACAATGGGAGGACAGAGGTAGAGTGCTAATATAAATATATGATTGTGGGAAGAGCTATAAATAACAGGAAATTCAGAATCAAAATTTAGGTAAAGACTGAGCAAAGAAATTTGTATACATAACAGGAAAATTGAAGTTTATTTCAATCAAAGGAAAGATCTTGCTTTATGAAGACACAGAGTTAATTAATCTGTGTCATATTTTTTTAAAGACTTGTCTTTTGGAATAATTCAAACTCACTCTTGCAGAAATTAATCTCTCTTTATTTTCCCATATGTAATTGTTGATCTGACAGTCATTTCTTTTGATGATATTTTGTAATATAAAGTGTTTATACTCCAAAATTAACATCATTAGACAAAATGTCAGCCCTTGGGTAAAAACACTGAGCATTTTTACCTCTTGAACTGTCTGCCAGCTCAAACTCCTCGATTGATGCATGGCACTCTTTTGGGAGAAGGTCTCCAGCTGGTCAAGTATTTCCTTTTCCAATATTTACAAACACACAGTCTGGTTACACCTGAGGTCTATGTATGTGTATGCGCCTATGCGTGTGTGTGCATGTGTATAGACAAGTTTGGAGAAAAGGCTTAGTGAAAATATGTGTATCATTTAAAACTATCATTTCATACTCCAAAACATTGAGTGCAATCCTTTGAAGAGTAATTTATTAATTGATTGAATAAGCATTTATTGAGCATACCATATATATATTTTTTTGCTTTTTGGGTCACACCCGGCATTGCACAGGGGTTACTCCTGGTTCATGCACTCAGGAATTACTCCTGGCGGAACTTGGGGGACCATGTGGGTTGCTGGGAATCGAACCCAGTTTGGCCGTGTGCAAGGCAAACGCCCTCCCCACTGTACTATCGCTCCAGCCCCGAGCATACCATATTTTTGCACTCTAGTAAAGATGAGTGAGTTGAGAATCTCAAATGTCTATTATATAGACATTAGCTAGGTACATATGTAATTGGGGATCACAAGATATTGCCATCTCCGACAGTAAGTGCATTTAGCAGTATTAGTATTAGTAGAATCAGGAAAGGAGAGGACTTAAAGAATGCAGCCTGAGGTCTCGCTTAGGTTGAGGACTTGAAAGTTTCATCTGTAGGTAAGTAGAAGGAAAAGCAAGTTCAAGGTAAAGAGTTTTGAAGCAACATGTAATATGCAAAGATTCAGAGGTAGCTCTGCAGAGGTAACTCATAGTTTACTCATGCTTGAGTGATAGAAAGGAAAAAGTGAATGCAGGTGATCATTTGATTGTCTTTGCATTCATGTTTTAAGAAGATAAAAACTGGATGTCATGTATATTTTGAAGCTGCCTGGAATTCTGTGCAGTTATGATTGATTTGTTTGAGGTGAGCCTTGGCTCTGTTTTCCATTCAAGTGCCAATGCTCCTGGGATGACATTTATCATAGCCTTATTATCTGTCATCACTGTGCCTCTACTAAACTATTGTATGCTGTTCCACTCCTTAGTATATAATCCAACATATATACAGCTATTCTACTACTGCTTTTTAAATTATTTATTTTTTTTAAATTGAATCACAGTGATACACAGATACAAGGTTGTTTTCAGTCATACAATGTTCCGACACGCATCCCTTCACCAGTATACATTTTTTCACCACCAATGTCCCCCAAACTGGGTACCCCACCTCCCTCTATGGCAGGCACTTTTCTTTTCTCTCACTTCTCCTTTCCTCTGTCCCTCTTTCTCTCTTTTCTTTTTGGCATGGTGGTTTGCAATATAGGTAATGAAAGGTTATCA
Source organism: Sorex fumeus (assembly GCF_029834395.1). Classification (NCBI taxonomy): domain Eukaryota; kingdom Metazoa; phylum Chordata; class Mammalia; order Eulipotyphla; family Soricidae; genus Sorex; species Sorex fumeus. The sequence goes on along the minus strand of NW_026606108.1, from coordinate 45,274,723 downwards.
TGAATATCTCTTTACCTATTTTCAACACTCAAATAGATATAATAGTTGGAAATGATCACTGTGGACAAGAGTGTTGAAAATAGTTTGAAACTATTCTACTACTATTATGAAAGAACAATATTTATTCTTTGACTGAAATGTTATCAGGTGGTTATCAAGGCAAGTTCATTTTTTTTTAAGGGAGCTTCGAATCTTATAGGAGAAATAAGCTATAATTATCCAAAAACTCATTTTTAATGCAAAATTTAACAGTTAATATACACAAAAGATCTGATGAGATCGATATAAATTCCAAAATAAAAAGTTACCGAGGCTTCATTACTATACTTAGCAATAGAACTCAGCTCCTTGAAAATGGGTAGAACACTATATTCTGCTTTTGTAGCATCTGGTGTACAATTTTAGTAATTAGTCGGTGAAAAGGACATTGATGAACTAGAGCTAGAATAGGAGGGTCAAAGAAGATAATGATCCATGCAATTATTTTCTTAGCTTAAGAAATTAATGTATAAGAGTATGATTGCTGGATCAAAGGTCATAAACAGTTTTGGGTCGTTAATACAATTGTAATAAGATTTCCAAAATAGCCATACCATTTACATGACCACACGCAGCATATAAATGCATTTTCTATCACATCTTTGTTAGAGTCAGTTATCATAATTTTTAATGATGTTTGTTTTTGGAGGGGTGGACGTTCGGACCACACAGTGGTAGTTGCGGGTTATTTGGGTTCTGTTCACAGTGGCTCCTATGATGCTCTGGGTACCATGGGGTGTCAGGATCTAATGGGGCTGCCCACATGCCAGGCAAGTGCCTTAACACCTTTACTATTTCTCAGATCCCCAAAATGTTGTTTTTTCCTCCTTTTTTGTACTGGGGGGGGGGCAACCATTTAATCAGGATATCTTTTTCATTAATTTTTATTAGTAATATCAAACTATTTTCTGTTTTGTGACATTATTTACCTGCTGCTCCTGTGACTCACAGGAGGGCAGTGAAAAGTTATTCTCTAAAAGGAGCAAGAGTGGGGCAGATGCAAGATACTGGTACTTCATCATTATATTTTTGTGTCTTCCCCTCCTCGCCAGCAAGTTCAAGAAAACCTTACTCCAAATGGCTTAAATTATAAAAATAATTTTAGAGTATCTAAGAATATAGTGGTTAAGGCATTTTCCTTGCATGCAGCTGAAATTGTGACAATAATGGTTTAAATCTTGGCCTCACCAGGTGTGACCCCCTGAGCACCCCTGGTGTCCTGCCCTCTCCATCACTAGGGGTTCACTCCCAGCTTATTGACTGAGATGGTAGATTTGACTTCTGCTACAGCCTGGAGCTCAAATGATGTTACCAGGGCCTATTTCTGGGCTTCATTTGCAGTTACACACGCCTCTGCAGCTTTTCTCATGGTGGGTAAACAGGCTGATTTCCGAAGGCAGAACCAGACTCTCTCCCTCTCTCATTGGGTCTGATTGGGTCACCTGAAATCGGGGTCCAAATGCAGGTGCCGGATGCACTGCTCTGATTGGCACAGGCCTGTGTCACATGCTCTAATGCTAAATGGGTTGGCATGCCCCCCCTAATCACTAAGGCTTAGGGAAGAAGATCCCCCAAAGGAAACTGGAATAAAGTGAATGATTAAAAGGAGGAAGGGGTGCTGAAAGGTGGTAAAGTGTCATGCTCAAAACCTCATCAGCTGTGGAAAAGTATTAAAATATTATGGACAAAAAAAAAGACACCTTATCAGTAACAGCTGGAGCAATAGCACAGTGGGTAGGGCGTCTGCCTTGCACGCAGCCAACATGGCCGACCCGAGTTTGATTCCTCCGCCCCTCTCGGAGAGCCCGGCAAGCTACCGAGAGTATTCGATATGCCAGACACAGTAACAACAAAGTCTCCAATGGAAACGTTACTGGGCCCGCTAGAGCAAATCGACGATCAACGGGAGGGCCTCGAGCAAATCAGTAACAGCATAGTAAACCACAGTGCTAACAATTTATTTTAAAAGTGCCAGTCATCCAGGCAGACTGGTGGGTGGGTGGGAAACTGAGGACAGTGGTGGAGGGAAAGGGATACTGGTGAAAGGATTGGTGTTGGAACATTGGATGCCTGAAACCCCATCACAAATAACTTATAGTTCACGGTGACTAAGTAAAATTATTTTAAAAGTTGAAGTAGTTCAGCTTCACCAGAGCCTTTGTTTGGAACAGGGGACAGTATAGTTTTCCTGGGGTACAAGAGGGGGAACAAACTGTAGTGCTCTGTGGCCTTGGGAAGCTCCTAACTGAGGAAGCACTTTTGCTGGCAGTAGAAGGTTGCCTGCAGCCTCCCAGCACCCAGATTCTTTGGCAGGCTTCTGGCCCACTTGGATGCCCTTGGTCTTCTTTGATTGGCCCCTCCCTGGGGCTTGTTTCAATCTCTTCCTTTCCAGTTTGCTCTCACCCAGTGCAGTAGTGTGGGCTGGTTGCCGAGCCATTGTCTCTGAACTGCTGTCTCTGCTCAGCCTTGTGAGCTGGCAGGTTGCTAACCACCTTCCTCTGCCAGTGTGGGCGACAAGCCTGGAGAAGCTGTGAAGCTGGAGGAGGAAGCAGGGTGGCTCCTCTGAGTTAATGAAACCCAGCAACACTTTTGCTGCTTCGCGCTGACACTCGTCTCTAGTAGCAGCAGTTGGTTCCGGTGTGTTTTTCTTTTTTCCTAAAAAAATTTTTTTTTAATAATTTTACTTAAATTTTTAACTTTGTGAATCTTCTTTCATGATTCACAAAGTTATTCATAGTTGAGTCTTAGGCATGCAATGTTCTAACACTAATCTCACCACCAGTGTCAGCTTCCCTCCACCAGTGTTGCCAGACAAATGGATGGCCAAAAGGCATGTGAAAAAGTGTTGGCCATCACTCATTAGGGAAATCCAAATAAAGATGACAAAGAGATATCTTCTACACCAGGGAGAATGGCATGTATCAAAAATACTCTCTGATGGTGTGGATGTGGTGAGAAAGGAACTGTCACCCAGTGCTGGTTGGAATGTTGTCTGTTGTCTGATTCAATCCCTGTGGAAAATTGTGGCGATTTCTCAGTAAAGTAATAGAGTTGCCATATGACCCAACAATTTCACTTCTGAGTATCTACTCCCAGGGCACAAAAACGTTTATTCAAAAGGACCTGTGCACAGGGCCAGAGCAATAGTACAATGGGTAGGGCACTTGCCTTGCATGCAGCTGACCACGGTTTGATCCCCTGCGTCCTATAGGGTCCCCAAAGCCCATCTAGGAGTGATGGCCACGGAGCTAGGAGTAAGTCCTGAGCACTACTGGGTGTGGTCCAAAAACCAAAACAAAAAAAAGCAAAGAAAAAAAAGAAGAAAAACAAACAAAAGGACAAATGCATGCCATTTTTTTTTTATTCTATTGTGCTTTTTGGAGCCAGCAAAACCTGCTCTTTGGTGCTTCCTTGCTTCAGCATCATTCAGCTTTTCTCTCACAGAAGTCAGAATCCCAGCTGCTCTGGATGAGTCTCTGAACAGCAAAGAAATCAGAGCCCACCAGACAGTCGCCTCTCAGAGATTTGGCCAGAGTTCTGTAGCACCCTCCTGGAAGTGTCCACATTTTCACAACACTGTCATTTCCTTTTGAGTCTGCAGTCCTTGAGGTGGAACCTTCATCTTGTGGTCACTTTCCCTTTATACTTCCACCCTATCCCCTTCTGCTCTTCTTCAGTTTTCCCACCTCTGAATTTTTAACACCAAGTCTTCTCTGTTAAAATCATTAGCGCCATTTCTGTTTCCTGAGGAGATTCCAGCCAAGGCAGCCATGCTTTGCCAGCATCGCCTTGGCATCAATTGAAGTAAACTTGAAAATTGTTCTGATAGAAAATTAATAGCATCTTCCCGTTGCCCAGGGGAAGCATCGAAATCCTCAGGCATCTTGCTGATTTTATAGTTGCATCTCTTGTTGCCCTGTTCTTACATGTATGCTCTGTGCACCTTGATCTTCCTTGAGTTCTGCCAGCATGCTGTGCTGTGTGACCTTCAAGCCATTGAATGTATCATCCCTCCTGCTAAGGGACTAATCCCTTCCCCGCTTCGAGCTGGGAAACTTTTACAGATCTCTTAGGTGTCCACAGAAATGCCCTTTTCTCCTGCTTTACCACGGCCTTTCTTTTATTGTCTTTTTTTTTCAGCTGGACTGTAGACTCCCTGAAAGCAATATCTAGAATTCAACAGATAGATTGAATAAATAGTTGACAAGGACTTTAATAGAAAATCTTAATACTTTGTTCTTACTTTTTTTTCTGGAACAAGGACAAAAATTCATCTCCTATTACTGCTGATGTAAGTCATACCCTAAATGATTGCCCTGGTTTCATCTCCCATCCAAAAGACAAGTTAATGTTGTGAAAATTGCCAAATTGGAACTCCAGGGCAACAAACAAGATGCCTTAAAGACCTGAGCTGTCTCTGAGCCTGCCACATGCCACTGATGGTAGAGGACAGGGATCAGCTATTGATTCACTGGGTTAAAAGCCTTCCCATCACCCACAGCAGCTGAAGGCACTGTGTCAAAGATAAGCAGCAAAGAAAATGAATCCTTGTCAAGTCCTTACACATATGATTTCAGGAAGCTAATGAGAAGGGATCAGAGGGGGAGACTGAGCATCCCTGCTTCTTGGAGTCTGTGCCATGAACGGACAGAATCTCCAGAGTCAGAATTGGTTCAACTCTTGATTTGCCCCTCAATCTATAGCTAGTTGAACACTGTGTGAGATTCTTGTATTATTGATCCCTTACAATGCAACTGCCACCATCTACTTTGTTGTAAGGGGACTATACAAGGTGTTTAAAATAGCAAGCCAGATTTGGAAATAATGATAATTTGGGGAATGACCAGATAGGTAGAACTGCATCCATCCATTCAAAGTAGATCATTGATGCTGGAAAGATCCCCTCAGTGGGATGAGAGCATTCATTGCATGCATGAGACTCAAGTTATTCTGTGGTATCACATGGCTCCCTGAGCACTTTCAGGAGTAATTCCTGAGCACTGACTTGGAAGTATCACTTGAACACCACAGGGGTGTGACCCAAACAATAAAAAATGAAAGAATATCATTCAACACATATGAAATTCTGGTGATATATAAGAACATAAGTTAAAATATAGTCTTCCTTTCATGGACTTCCTGCTGGTAGGAATCTGAGAAAGTAACACATCAAAGAACTAAAGAATGACCATTTTGAAATTTGACCTAATATCCTTTAGAGGATATTTTCCCCCTTGATGGATTATTTAATTCTGATGTATGAATGATATGTTATATTGAGAGGCTGAAGTAGAGCCATGACCAGCTTCTCCCCATCAGAAAGTCCTGACTTCTCAGAAAACAGTATCACCCTTGGAAGATAAAAACTACCCATGGGAACAGCCTATCAGAATAGGGGGCATGGGCAGTGGCGCCCAGCCAAGCAGAGAGGGCCTAGGGAATGAAGTCACGGGACCGGACAGGGACCAAGAATTGGAAACATAATGCTGGTCCCTGAAGTCACGGACTGGACAGAGACCAGAATTGGAAACAAATTGCCAGTTCCTAGAAAAAATACTGTTACCAAACCCTTTATAAACTGCTTAGAATTCGGAGTCAGGGTCCTTGTCAAGACTCCACTTTGTTGGATGAGACTTGGACCCTAGCTCGAGCTAGCGATAAAGGAGACTTGCATTTGCATCCTCGCATCTGGTCTAGTCAGTGTGTGAGCAAAACTCCCTTCCTGGAGCATAACAGTGTTTAATTGTTGGTCTTCTTATTAGTGTTTAAAATAATTCCTTGACTTTTCCTTGATATTCATGATACTGACATTTTTTGAGTCCAGACCAGTTGTTTTGTAGAATGTTTTTCCATTTGAATTTATGACTTTTTTCTGACAAGGTGCTATTTTTTCAAGGTCAAGCAGCCAGCAAATGGCATAGCTAAGACTAAGCCTATGTCTCATGTACTTTCCTCTTAAAAGCTACCTGGAGACTTAGGGAGTCAGAGACCTCATAACTCCACCCTCCCCAAAGATCAGTCCTGTTAACACCACTGGAATATTCAATAATAGCAGCTCTGACATGGTGCTAATCAGAGAGAATACTTCCAACCAGGTAAGCCTCCTATTTTTGGGGGGGTTGTCATTTAACTTCTCTAGCTCTGAGTGACAGGTTTTTAAAAAACTGTAGTTATTTCATTACTTTTTTATTTGCCTTCATCTCTCAAGGTGACAATTTGTCCTGCTTTGATAGAGCAGCTGGGAAAAAAATTTAGGAAGATTAGACCAAATGCGGGTAAAATGCCATAAGTCCATCTCAATTCTATTATGAAGTATTTTTGAAAATTGTAGGACATCGAACAAAATGCACTAATTTTTTTAAAAAAAAAACCATTTTTTTTAATCTGGGAAATTCTTTTTAAAAGCTGAACAATTGCTGCAGCTAATCTATAATTTACCAAAATGTTGGGTACTTTAGTATACTGGCATGCTAGGAGCTAGCTCATGAAAATTTCTCAAAGATATGAGAGAGACAAGAGGGCACGTAATTGCTCCTCTGAACCCGTGGTCTGCTTTCCAGATCATGAATGGGACCTCAAACTACAAGTTTGTCCAGATAGTGTGGTAAAATATTCTCCAAGCTGTTGCCCCAGTTGAACTCTGTCTTTCCACAGCTTTCTTGCTTCTTGTTGACCATTTCTGCTGCTGCTGCCAAACCCAAAGTGGGGATAGGAGGGAGCCATAAGATGGGGAAAAAATCCTCCCCACTTAGTTATTTTTGCAGTGGGGCTGTGTGGAGGTAGTCATGAGAAATATTTCACATAGTAGATATCTTATTGTCAGGTGTAATATAATACAAATAATGGGCTGTTTATTTATATGCAGTCACTCATCCAAAATGACTTACTGAGTACCATTATAAGCCAGGTGCTTATGCTAGGTAGTGAATTGAACAAAGAGATAGGTCAGGTGCCTCTGGCCTCCGGGAATTTGGAATCATACCTATGGAAGTGGGATATGTGGGAGGCAACTCTATCTGCAAAGCTCATAATGCTTCTGCAAGGCACGTAATCTGGTTTGGGAAGAAATGGCTGGTGGTAGGTTTAAATGCTTAACTTGCTCTGAAACAATTTTATCCCATGGTTGGGAACCAAGACAGAAGGGAAGAGCCTCACTTCTTTAAATAGGGATGATCTCCACGCAGCCTGATTTCATTTAACATAGAAAACTAACGACAAAGAACTTGATGAAGAATAGTGAGATTGGGCACCAGAGTGATCTGAGAATTCAAGCATCTCTAATGGATTATTTCTCACCTGGGCCCAGATGTAAGTGTATCAGAAATTGGAGACAGAAGGTGTTTGAAAAGGGGTGCTGCCAAGTTTAAATTTTTTGTTTTAATCCCCTTCCCTAGATGATTCAGTCTGTTACCCTCTGCAAAGCAGGGCGACTTTGCCCTGCTAGCAGCTAGTGGCTTTCGGTCTTTCTCTGTCCTCTGAGTAACTTTTCTTTCTAGTAATGTTTACTTATGCACTTAAGGCTTATTATAGACAATTGCTCTTTCTCTCTCTCCCTCTCTCTTTCTCTCCCATTCTCTCTCGCTCTGTTTCTCTCTTCCGGCTCCATCCCCTTTCTGTCTCCCTCTCTCATTTTGATTGATGCACACAACATCCATCTCTCCACCAGATGATACTATGCTGCACTCTTGAAGGAGAAGTTGAGGTCAGTACGAATTTATAGTTGCCCTTAGGGTGAGTGTTGCGGCTAGAGGGAACTTAGTGTTGGGAGAGTCTATGTGATGGGGTTTATCCATCAAATTCTCATCTCAGCAAAGGCTTTTCTGAAGAAGAGGTGGTGTCCAAGTTGAGACTCGAATGTGGTGTCCAAGTTGAGACTGTGGAGCCTGGATTCTGGAGAGCAAGCTCGAAGCCAGGAGAGGAAAAGGAGTAGGGCTGCCGCAGGAACGATGGAAGAGGTCAGAATTGGCTGATGTAACCACAAAAATGGTAGATGTGAGAGATGAGGTCGGGGCTGTTCAACTAATGGACAGCATCGAGCCCTTTTAAATGACCAACTCCCTCCTAAGCCTCATGGAAAACTACTGAAGCACATCCCTGAGCAGAGACGGTGCTAAGAGACTCAGAGAAGTACAGTTAAGGACAACAGCAACTAGAACACGTCTGCCCACGCTTGCTTGCTGTTCTAAAGCCACTTCTGCTCTGAGTGGAGAGTGCTGCAGAGGCATCTTTTATAATAGGTTGGTTTTTGTTGTCCACCGGTTATTAGGCGCAGAATCATGTAGCTCCCCAAATTCACAAGGATAAGTTCCTAACGCCTGGTACCTCAAAGTGTGTTTGGAGATAGGGCCTTTAAGGACCTAAGTTAAAATGAGACAGCTAAATAGACTCCAATGCAGTCTGGTGTCTTTCTAGCAAGTTTGGGCCCACCACCCATAGGGTTGTGCATGCACAGAGATGTTGGATATTAACCCTAAGTGTTTTAAGCTTCATCAGTGAATTGCCCCTTTTCCTCCTCCCAGAGAAGTTTACCATGTTCTTTTGAACATCCCTAATCCCCCCGAGTTTATCTTTAACCTTCCCTTTTTGTTTTACTCCTCGTTATTACAGTTCCCCAAGTCAGTCCTGACTATTGATGAGCCAAAACTTTCTGGTAATTCTGGACTTTGTATTTGTAGTGAATTACTTGCTTTTCTATTTCCCCTATAGCCTTTTCGTATTTTACTATAAAACAATGTTCATTGCTTAAACACAGAAAAACCTTATTGTTATGCTTCTGATAATTGGGTGTTGATTGACTCTGAAATATATCTACTCTTGGGCATCCTCACAATTACTTGACTCAGGCTTTGGTTGCTATAGTTCCTAACACCCAAAAGGGAGGTCCTACTGTTGGACTAGGTGGCCCTGGGGTGAGTGGCGAAGCTACCTTGGCATCGAAATGGGGCAGTCTAGCAAGCATAAATGCAAGTTCTTGATAGAAGCTGTTATGACTTAAGAGACATAACCCATGTGGGGAAGGACAAGCTGAACTTGCCTGAAATGGTAATTAGTCTGGGATTTATGGTAATAGACTCGCTTGCTCTCTGAGAACTAAGAGCCCAGAGAACTAAGTTTGAGATCTTTTTCTCTTACTGTGTTTGTCCAAACAACTGCAAGTATTGGTAAGAACTTGACTTAATTGTTTGATTGTTTAACTTAATTGTTTGATATACAGGTCTAAAGGGGAGACCGAAGCAATATAGATATCCCTGGGAGACAGCATCTCCTTGAGTTAATCTCCCCCAGAGAATTCCCTCTGCTGGAAGGTTTTACCTCTGTAAATGATCAGTCATGCAGACATGCAGTCCTTGACCCCTTCGGATGTTCTACAAGTAGCTAGCAACTCTGCATTAGAAGGGCCATTTTCACCATCAATCTGTGGTTCCTCATCTCTTTGTTTCTCTGTGGGGGAGGCCTGGGGAGGACAGGAGATAGGTCCTCACCACTGTGGCACCCCATGCCTTGTGAACTCACACAGAGAGACCACGCAAGAGGAAGAGATCCTGAGAGAATACTGTGAGACCAGAGAAGTCACCTACAAGCTCACAGAGACAGCCTTCAGGGCCAGCAACTCAGCCAGCATCTTGCCTGGGAGCTTCTAACCTCCAGAGTCTTGAGAAAACAAATTTCTCTTGTTTACACCCTCCATTATGCAATATTTGTGTGACAGACAGCCCTGGCAAACTAATATCCCACCGGAGTGATGTCTTTTGGATCACCGTGTCTGATAGTAACAATACTAGTCAGCGCTTATTAAATTCTTGAGGCAGCAGGGCTCACATCATTACATGTTTCAGCACTATTTGGATATTCTGATTTCCCTTTTATAAAGGAGAGAACAAAGCCTTGGAGAGGCTTACCTGAGAGCAGAGCTACTGTGTTCCAGGGGCAGAATTGGGCAGAAACCCTTTTGGATACCTGTGCTGGTTTTTTTTTTTTTTTTTTTAGTGAATGCGTTATAAAAGTACAAAAAATACTGGTCTCCTTTTCCTCTCCCCTTTCCCATAGCTGAATAGCACCTTTCATTTTTCTCTGTGGGTGCTGTTTCTTTCCTTGGGAGCACAAACTACAGTTTGTCTTTGCAAAATGAATTGGATTCACCGTCCCCCACCCCCGTCTTTGCCTATCCTCCTTGCCTAGTTAATCCAGTGCAGCACTGGGCTTACACTCATGCAAGAAGAGGTCGATTTTGGAAGAAGCAGCAGGGAAAAGCCTCTTGATTTTTTCTGCCAGGTGAAAGGCAGCCAGCCCTGTGCATATGGTGAAATGATCAATCTCAGTGGGGTTTGGCAAGTAGCAGAGCGCTGCTGCGCTCTTTAATTTATACCTTAATGCGTCGCATGCGGGCTTAGGAGTGAAGCATGCCAGGCCAACCTTCCCGCCCCGCTGGCCCCGCAGCCAGGATCCTCGCAACTCCTGTTTCCGGTGTCAGGCCTGGCCTGGGCCTGGACAACTTGCTTTGTCGCATTGTAACGCTTGAAGCCGAAGTTGTGAACTACATGATGCTTCCCCCTTGGGATTTTACTTTACTTGGCCCATCTCTCCACCCTGTTGGTACATGCAGATGAAGTGGCGCTAACTCCTTTTGGAAATAGCACTATAGCACTGTCCTCCAGTTGTTCATCGATTTGCTCGAGCGGGCACCAGTAACATCTCACAACAAATTGTGAGACTTGTTGTTACTATTTTTGGCATATCAAATACGTCACAGGTAGCTTGCCAGGTTCTGCCATGTCGGCAAAGGAATCGAACCCTTGAACCCAGGTCGGCTTCATGCAAGGCAAACGCCCTACCCACTGTGCTATCGCTCTAGTTCTTTGGGAAATAATGACACCTAAAAAGATAGAGCCTTGTCTGTACCTGTGATTCCAAATTGCTGGTCCTCAATGAACATGAGCCCAACAGATCCTTGTTTTAGGGGCCACCCTCTGCTCATCACCCACATCAGCCAATGGAATATGTGAATCACCCACTTCAACCAATGGAAAAAGAAATTTTCCCCATGTTCTCCCATCAGAGCTGAAAATACCTCCCCTCCCTCAATCCAAACTGAAAAAGAAAGTTCTCTATACTTCCCAAGGGTTAAATTTCATAAAGGCAGCCTTAGTTTTCTCTGTGTGGCTTCTTATTTTTAGTATCCCTTCTCTCTCCTTTCCCACTTTTTCCCCATTTAATGCTTTCAGAAAGAACAAACAGTAGCCTACATTTTAATATTCTAAACACTTCTGCATGATTCTATTGAATTCTTTGTTGGCCTACCCACCACCCTCCCCCCACCAAGTTATGGTTATAAAAATAATCTAGGGCTAATTTGTCTAATGAATATGCAATTATTGCAAGAGTTTTTTGAAGTTTCTAAGACCCACCAGTCAGCATCTTTCTGGGGTGCAGGGATGAGCACAGCATCAGTTCCCTGGAAGTCATTTTTAATTTGGCATAAGCAGGTGTCATTTTTACACATTTCAAAACAGGGCATAGTGCAGTAATTTGCTATGTACTTATTATGATTAGCATTGAAGTGGAAGCCATGCGACAGTGACAGTCTATGCAGGAGAGTAGGGAACAGAGTTTGGTTCTGCTTCTGCTCATGCTAGAGCTTGACTGACAACGCTACCCTTTTCTATTGTGTTGCTTTCACAAAAAGTGGCTTCACATCTGTCTTAATTTGTCCTGAGACATGATCTAGGGAATAAGGGAATAGTGTTCATATCGCATGAGTCTATATCTCATTTTCCTAAAATAAGGGCTGGATATAAGAAATATCTCATGATTAAGCAGGTAATAATGACAGAACTGTGGTTTAATTTTTTTTTATTAAATAGCCATGATTTACAAAATTACTGATAGTCGAGTTTTAGATATATAGTAATTTAACAATAACCCCTCCACCAGTGCTGGCTTCTCTCTACCAGTGTTCCCAGATTCCCTCTCCACCTCTACCCCACACTCCACCCCCTCCTGTCACCTTGACAGGCACATTACAAAGTTTCAGTGGTTGCCACTTTGATCTTATGTTTTCAGTTCTGTTGAGTCTGTGTTTTGGGTGTATTGCTGTACCCTTCACTCATATGACTGGGTTTAACTGAAGCCCTGATGCCTGTTCACCCGTTACTTCTCATTCTCTTCATTCCCCCTTGAATTCTTTCACTCTTTCTCCATCTCCTCGCTAAACACTGAGGTCAAGGGAGATCTAGGCATCCCCCTATAATTGCATTTCTTCATCCAATCTTCTGTATTCCACAGATAAGTGAGATTCTACTGTGTTTGTCTCTCTTCTTCTGGCTTACTTCATTCAACATAATATCTTCTAGTTTCTAGTCCCAACCATATTATAAAAAATTGCGTGTTTCATTGTTCCTGCAGAACCTGTGGTGTTTTCTTTTTCCTTTTTGTGTCACACCTGGCGATGCACAGGGATTACTCCTGGCTTTGAACTCAGGAATTACACCTGGTTGTGTTCGGGGGACCATATGGGATGCTGGGAATCAAACCTGGGTTGGCCACGTGCAAGGCAAATGCCCTACTCACTGTGCTATCACTCCAGCCCCCAGAACCTATGATTTTTAACAGGTACTTCTGGGTTTGTTTCTTGTGTAACTCTCTGCTGTGTAATTTCACAAATCTGGGAAGGGTTTGACTAGAGGCCTATTCTCAGAGCATTCATCTCATGTTAGAGGAGAGAAGACAAATAACAGGGGTGTATATTCAAGAACACTGAGAAGAGAGACAAAATATCGAGCCACTTCAGGATAAGGGAAGCAAAGGAAATGGAGAACACCTTGCAGCATGAGTAGAGATCAAATGTATCCACAGAGTAGGCTGATGTTCTAGTGTTTTGCTCACAACTTCCTGTTTCCTGACTTCTGTGAACATAGTGCTTTCCAAGTGGCCCCTGCATAGAATTTTTCAGTAATCTATCTATCTTTCCTTCTTTCCTTCCTTCTTTCTTTCTTTCTTTCTTTCTTTCTTTCTTTCTTTCTTTCTTTCTTTCTTTCTTTCTTTCCTTCCTTCCTTTCTTTCTTTTTCTCTCTCTTTCTCCCTTCCTTCCTCCCTCCCTCCCTCCCTCCCTCCCTCCCTCCTCCCTCCCTCCCTCCCTCCCTCCCTCCCTCCCTCCCTCCCTCCCTCCCTTCCTTCCTTCCTTCCTTCCTTCCTTCCTTCCTTCCTTCCTTCCTTCCTTCCTTCCTTGTTTCTTTCTTTCTCTTCTTTTACATCTGGGAAACAGCTTGCTCCTGTCTACTTTCCCCTAGTACCTGAGCAAAGAAGCCAGCTGGACTTCTTCCACTGCTGAAGTAAGCAAAAGCATCCCAGCTCCAACTGTGGGTTCATTAGCCTCTGCTGTCAAATGTTCCTGACCAGGAAGATGTGAGACTCACAGATGGAACCTCCCTGCCAGAGCTGGGACAAAAGCTGTCAGCATGAAAACATGCAGGACTACTGTCTACTTCCAGACTATAGTACCTCATTCACCATTTTTTAAAGTGGAATAGCTTTGCTTTACTTCAATAATGGAGAAAAGTGACTTTTTTCTTGTACTCAATTTGCGAAGGCTTATTTTCCCCCTCTGTGTCAATGTCAAAGCTCTTTTGGATGCAGGTAGCAGAAACACTTCATTTACCTTAATAAATAAAGAAGACTTATAAGACTCTCAGGAACTAGACTCATGAACTCGCAAAACCAAGAGCCAGGCAGATATGCTCTTTTTAAACATTTTTTTAATTAATTAAATTAAAAAAATTTTACTGAATCACCGTGAGATCCATTTACAAAGCTTTCATGTTTGAGTCTCAGTCATACAATGATTGAACACCTATCCCTCCACCAGTGCATTCTCTCCACCAATGTTCCTAGGCTCTAAGGAATTCTATCTCTCTTGGTTTAAATTGACCTGTGCTTCTGATTGACCTTTATTATATCTGTCTCTTTTTCCATCTACTTCAAACTAGTTGTCTCTTCTTGGAAGGGCATGCCAGAGTAAGTCTCTTAAACTATCTATGCCCCCAATTCTGCTGCTCCAAAGCACCGGCCTAATTCTTTAAGGCTGAATCCAATCATCTGTAGTGGTGAGGGGTCATGTAATATGGACCTTAATTCAGGTCCCCAACCTGTTCCCAGTCCCCCTGCATAGGTTTATTTAACAGAAATGGTAAAATTCAAGAAATAAGCAGTCATGCAGGTATTACATACTTATACAGAAGTGATCTATCATAATTTTTGTTTTCTTGGGAGTCAGTAGACCATGCTAACTAGTTCATAGGAGGAAATGTCTGTGAAAATTCATTACTTGTTTTTGGAACAAATGGAATTCACTTGGGCTGGATAAAGACTAGAATTTCTGGTTTACAAGGAGTCAGAAACTCTTAAATCATACAATTAAAGATATATACTAGTACTGAAAATGTGCTTACTGGTGTTTTTAGTGAGACCAGGTAAGTAACTTTATATAGTTTATTAACTTAAGAACTTAGAAGCTTAATTTGAATCTCAGTGTCTCTGACTGCAAACTTGGCAGGGAGAAAATAGGAAGAAAAATAGGGAAAGGGACTAAGTAATAACACTTCCCTGTGGAATGATTGTAAGGATTACAAATTAAATGTCAAACCACCAAAACAAAGTAACTGGGTTTTTGTTTTTTGTTTGATTGTTTGCTTGTTTAATTGTATGTATCATTGTGGTTAGAATGAATCTTCATGCATAACTCTCAAGTGCAAAAGAAAAAGTCACATCTCATTATTTCTTGAATTCATATTGCTTTCTCTGACATCTTCAATTCCCTAGGAGAGAAATTAAATTTTAGTTGTGTTCTAGAGGTCTGTAAACCTCTCAAAGATCTGAAAAGTCTCCATATATCTTGCCAGTGTTCTTCCTGGGAAGGGCTCTCTGGACCTCAATTTGTTCTGCTCTCTGCTGATGAACTTCTCTAAGCCCTTCTTGCCCCAAAGTTGGGTTTGAAGACCTCTAGCTGGGAATCATGGAACTGTAACTTGTTAGGTTCATGTTACCTGAGGTTTTTTCTTAGTTAGACATATCTTCTTCCCAGTTTACTCCATACATTATATGAGAGGCCAAGGCCACGTTGAGGACTTATAGAAATCTGGCAACTTTTATTTTATTTTACCGAGAATTATTGGTAATCCTTCAAAAATCTATGAACTTTGATACCTTCTTGAGGTTGGGAGGGATAATGATAGTCACTGTTTCCATCTTCCTATAACAAACAAATACAATTAAGATCTCAAAAAATCATCCAGTACCAGGTACTCATCCTCATTATGCTAAAATTATATTAGCCTGTGTGCATGTACCTTTCCCTAGGGCATATTCAACTTGAAGCATTTCCTACCAGCTCATAAATTTGTCTTTTTTTTCTCTAGGTACTGTCTCAGCCCACATCCTAGTCATCCATAAAGATCTTTCTAGAACACCCTTTCTGTAGCAGAGACCAGTCCCAACTTTGGTCTCTTACATAATACCATTTTATTCTCTTCATAGAATTTATCATCAACTGATGATCTTAATTATTAACTTGAATATATTTTCCCAATGGATATAGATCTTGTCTTACCATTATGTCTTTAGTTCATTGCCTAGCAAACATAAGACACTTACTAAGTGTTCTTGAAAGAATTAATACATTTCCAAATTGTGATTTTGATGGCAATAAAAATGTTGATAGAGAAAACTTAATTCTCATTTTTAAGGTTGCTTAAACTATTTTTAATGAATCTTCAAAAAAAGTTTTGAGGATAAGTCCAAGAGTTACATGGCAAATCTTGGATTTTATACTTAAAATGTTGTTTTTAAAAATTGACTGAGATTCTGTGGTTTTGCAGTACTGTTAATAATGGTTTCTTATGCACATTATTCTAGCACTGCACCTATCTCCAGTGTATTCACATTCTTCCCCCAAGGACCCCAACATTCTTCCCTTTCAACTCCCCCAACCAACTCAATTGTGGCTCAGTTTTCTCATTATGTAGCCTTTGGCTTTGTTGTTACCTTGTTGTGTATCATTAAGTCACATATGAAAGAGATCATCTGGTATTTACCACTTTATTTCTGACTGTATTCACTCAGTATCTTTTTTAAAAATTTTTATTAGTGAAACACTATGAGGTACAGTTGTAGATTTACAAATTTTTGTGCTTGGTTTTTGATTATACACTGATCAAATACCCATCCCTCCACCAGTGCCCATTTACCACCATCATGATCCCAGTATTCCTCCCACACCCATCCCCCCCCATCCCACCCTGCCTCTGTGGCAGGGCATTCCCTTTTGTTCTCTCTCTCCTTTTGGGTGTTGTGGTCTGCAAAAGAGGCATTGAGTGGCAATCATACTTATTCCATAGTCTACTTTCAACATGCATCTCCCCTCCTGGGAGGATCCTCCAAACACCCTTTATTTGGTGCTCCCTTCTCTATCTGAGCTGCCCTTTCCCCTAGAATGCCTGGCTGGCCTCTAAGCTATGGAGTAATCCTCCTGCTGTTGATCTCAGCTATTCTTGGGTATTAATCTCATATTTTGTTTCTTTATATTCCCCAGATGAATGCAATCTTTCTATGTCTATCCCTCTCTTTCTGACTCATTTCGCTTAGCATGATACTTTCCATGTTGTACCACTTGTATGTAAATTTCATGACTTCATCTTTTCTAACAGCTACATAGTACTCCATTGTGTAGATGTTCCAAAGTTTCTTTAACCAGTCATCTGTTCTTGGGCACTCAAGTTTTTCCAGATTCTGGCTATTGTAAAGAGTGCTGCAATGAACAAACAAGTGCAGATGTCACTTCGACTATACATTTTTGCCTCTCTGGGATATATTCCCAGGAGTGGTATTGCTGGGTCAAATAGGAGCTCAGTTTCTAATTTTTTGAGAATAGTCCATACTGTTTTCCAAAAGGGCTGAACCAGTCGGCATTCCCACCAACAGTGAAGGAGTGTCCCTTTCTCGCCACATCCGTGCCAGCATCAGTTGCTTTTGTTCTTTTGGATGTGGGCCAGTCTCTGAGGAGTGAGATGGTATCTCATTGTGGTTTTGATCTGCATCTCCCTGATAATTAATGATGTTAGAGCATTTTCTCATGTGCTTTTTTGCCATTCGGGTTTCTTCTTTCACTCAGTATCTTTTAGTGCCATCCATATTACTGCAAATTGCATGATTTTGTTTTTTCCTAGAGCTTCATAATATTTCATCATCATATATATATCACAATTTCTTGATTTATTCATCCTTAGTTGGGCATTTGGACTGTTTCTGTATCTCGGCTATTGCACCAAGTGTGGTTGTGAACATAGGTGTGCATATATAATTTTGAATTAATGTTTTTGTGTTTTGGGGATTCAATACCAAAAAGTGGTGTTGCTGGTAGTGTGGTAGTTCCATTTCTATTTGTTTTGTCAGAACTCCATATTGTTTTCCATAGAGGCCCAACCAGATGACATTCCACCAAGAGTGAATGAGGGTTCCCTCTCACCACAATCCTGCCAACGGACTGTTTCCAGACTTTGTTGTTTCTAACTTTATTTAAACACTGTGATTAAAAAGTTGTTCGGCATTCATTGTTCCATCATCAATCCCACCACCAGTGTGATCCTTCTTCTACTATTTCTCCCAGTTTCCTACCCAAACCCTAACCCTGCCCTTTAGCAGTCACAAAATAATTTATTTTATACTTATTGTTATGACAAAGTGATAAGTAGAACTATCAAAAAATAGTTCAGTAAAAGAAAATCTCTGAAAATTGTTATATCTCACAGTGGTATTATTAAAGTCATTATCTGAGGATTTGCTGAGCTGTTCATTGCCATTGAGCCTTCTGTGTTATTGTTTTTGCTTATTGAGCTTAATGAACTTCTATGCTACTTTCCTGTCTAATTTTCTGTATTCCTAATGGGCTGACAGTATTGTGGTAGCTAGGGCAGGGGTCAGGGGCCTCAAGCACATAGATGGTATGGCAACGTGGTATATATATATATTACAGTACAAAAAATCCTATAAACATGAAATTCACAGCATAACTTATAAATGTGCTTGTCAGGAGGCAATCTAGGGGATGGAAAAAAACCTGAGAACATGGGTGGAGGGAAGTTGACACTGCTGGTGGAATTGGTGTTGTATGTTTAAAACTCAACTGTGAATATATAAATCAGGAGCTTTAATATTTAATAAAAATAAAAATTAAAAATGAGCACTTCTTAAAAACATGATGTCAAACCAACATCATACTAAATGAAGTTTTGTGTGTGTATGTGGTTTGGGGGCCACACCTGACTGTGCTCAGGGGCTGTTCTCTTTGGTGCTAGGGGAGCCATATGGTGCCAGTGATCGAATTCAAGGCCTCCAGTACGCGAAGCATTCACTTGGCCTTTGCACTATTCTCCCGTGACCAATTCTCATCATTCTAAAACCTATCAAGGAATTAGTTATTAATTTTTCAATTGTCTGCAGACTCATCTTTATTAGCACCAAAGTTCAGTAATGTACCATGTTGCTTAAGACAGTCGTGTGCTCTGCAAATATTTTCTGTAAAGAACAAAAAATTACATTGGCCATCCCCACATTTCATTTGTTATCTATAAGCTTGAGCTCTTCTAGGATACTAAGCACCATTTACATTTCAGTGAAATGTTTTACATCTCGTACCCATTTCTTCCCTATAATTTATTGATTTCTTTATTCTATATTTAAAGAATATTAGCTTAGGGGGTATGGTGCCTCCAGCAGGTCAATCTGTACCTGTGAGGTGAGTGCATCAGCAGCCTGGTGGCACCATCAGACTTTCAGATACCCCAAAATTGCTGCTGTGCCTTTGGCCAGACCCCAAACTTGGGGCAAAGTTTACCAAGAAAGTAAACGGCCAACAGTTAGGTATGTGAGAGACACACCCAAAAACCACCTCCGGGTGAGCTATATAATTGGAGGCATGGCTTCTATGGTTCCTGATCAAACTGCTTAATGGCCATGATTACAGAGACTCAGAAATGAATCTCGGAACCCAAAGGCTTTTGGCAGAAATGCGTCCTGTTCCTGCAGTAGGTTACTGGCGCTGGGCCACTCCAGGTGGGAATAGGTTTTGTGCCTTGGCCTGTTCCCCTTGGCGGCCTGGTGACCGCCATCCTCCAGAGGCCACTGGACAGTCAGGTTTGGGTCTGCAATTATGAGACCCGTGGGGCCTCACCAGATGGGGGTGGAACTGGCCCTTTCCTCCCCATCCCAATGAGACCCCGAGTCGCTGCCTACAAACAGTCTCTCTGGCTCCTGATCAAGCTGATTAACAGCCATGATTCCAGAGACTCAGAAACAAATCTCGAAATCCAGTGCATTTTTGGCAGAAATGCATCTGGACTGTATACAAGGTGACTGCTACCTAAGAGCTTATTGGAAAGCCAGGTATGAGCCAGCGGTGACAGGGAAGTCTCATGGGAAGGGGACGGTACCGGCTCGTCCTTCATGCCCTACCGAGGTCATGAGTTGCCTCCCATGAGTGGCTCTCCAGCATGTCTATGGCTCCAGAGGCAAAGGGGCTTAATCCAGAGCCTGGCAGCTTGCGGCAGAAAAGTGAATGGACCATGCGTTAAACTACGGCGCCATGCCTCCCTGGGAGGGAAAGAGTGTTGCTCCCTTCCGCCTTTTCCCCCCCTGGCAGCAAGGTGGTCACCGCCTCAGAGCTTATAGGAAAGCCAGGTATGAGCCAGCAGTGACGGGGCAACTGCAGTCTCATGGGAAGGGGGTGGTACCGGCTCATCCTTCACGCTCTACCGAGGTCACGAGTTGCCTCCCACGAGTGGCTCTTTGGCACAGCCATAACACCAGATGCACAGAAACCAAACTTGTAATTATCTGGCTCTTTGCAGAAATCCAAAATCGCGTGGCTGCTTTTGTGGCCATGAGACATTATATGATTCTCATACCAGCTATAGAAAACAAAGTATTTCACAATGCCTTTTCAGCAATTCTGATTGTTGGGGGGCAAATTCTAAACAATAATGGTGCACCTTTTGTTGAAATGATGAATGCAATCAGTGTAGACAAGAGTTAAGTAGAAATCATCTGCCTTACAGGCATTGGGAGGGGTGGGAGGGGGTATATTGGGGTTCTTGATGGTGAAAAATGAGTACTGGTGAAGGGAAAGGTGTTTGATCATTGTATGACCGATACTTAAACCTGAAAGGTTTGTAACTTTTCCCACAGTGATCCAATAAATAAATATAAGAAGAAAAAATAAAGAAATAAAATTATGAAAAAAAAGAATATTAGCTCAACATTTCTTCAAAAAGTGATAAATATTTTCTCTGGTTGACTCTTCTGTTTTTTTCACCCACCCCTTTTTATCTGTCATTTTCATTTTTAATGGTGGAGTTCTTTCTGTAGAATTTAAATTTTTTTTTTAACATTTTGGAGTCAGAATGATCAGGCTTTCCCCTTATTGCATCTTGATTTTGAGTCCTAGGAAATGTTTGCTATTTCCAAGTTTGGAGGACTTCATACAGTTTTCTTTCCTTCCCTCCCTCCCTCCCTCCCTCCCTCCCTCCCTCCCTCCCTCCCTCCCTCCCTCCTTCCCTCCCTCCCTCCTCTTTTTCCTTCTCAATAAGTAGTATTAAAATACGTGGTAAGCTGTATAGAAAAAGAAAAATTGAATCCATTCCTTACTCCTACAACAGTATAAACTCCCAATTGGTCAGAGATTTAAATGCAATAATAGTAGTATATAAATAATAAAAGATATAGTTGTGGCGGCCAGAGATATAGTACAGCAGGAAGGGTGCTTGCCTTGTATGCTACTGATCCAGGTTGAATCTCAGGCCTCCAGTCCCAATAGGAGTGATTCCTGAGCACCTCCAGATATAGCCCCAAAACAAAACAAAAAATAAAAGAAAAAAAAGAAATTTGGGAAGGTCATGTGTAGCATTTCACTATGGGTTTATTTTATTAGCTCCCTTTTTTTTCTATTTTTAATATATTTTTGGCACTTAGAAAGATAAAGATTTTGATCTACTGGCTGTTTCTTTTCTGGGGCCATGTCTAATGCTACCCTTTGAGAAACAATATTGAAATGGGACAGCATCCTCTTCTGTCCTTCTCTCTGTATCTCTTGTAGCATTTAATGTAATTTGATGGTGAAGTGCTATTTCTCCTCACTGAATACTGCTAAGGCAATTGCCGAGCTTTAGTTCTTTCATTATACTCTCTCCTTCTCTTTTTCATTTCTGTCATCCCTTTGATTCCTGAAAATGAGGGAAAGAGGGATGGCATCATCTTTCCTTATCCTCTTTACATCATTCTACCTCTTCCCACAGAGCTGAAGAAGTGGAGATGGTGAGGAAAGACTTGGTAGATCCACATGATTTTGGTAGCTCCAAGGAAATACTTTTTTGTGATCCTTTGAAAATAATATCTTTTTATTTTTAACAGGGGAATATTCTAGAGGTACTTTTATTTAAAAATCCTCAGTTGCCTTCAAGATAAAGAGATAGTTAACTCTCTGGGAAACAGTATAGTGGTCTGTCCTTCAGCATCCTGGGAGAAATAAGAAACTCTGTGAAGGAAGCAAAAACTTTAGTCCACCTATGAATCTGAACAACAGAGGCTTAGAGCCTCTCTCTTAACAGACACCCTGTGCTAAGGTGCACAGGAAAGCCACAGTGCCATCTGCTCTCAAGAGATGCTGTAAATGTATGAATTCATGATACACATATGGAATGCTGGGATGGAATGGAACTTGGTTCAGGATGGTGGGTAAGGGAGAACCTAGTGCTATCCTGAAGTATAGTTTTCAGAGCTTTTGGTGGATTCTCCAAATCATGTTTGGTAAGTCAAGTGTTGGACACTCAGCTTATTCAAGTACATGTTTTTCTACATAGTTGGAGGACTTCTGAATCCCTGTCCTGACATTTATTTCACTCTCTGGAGACTTACCTTTCATTATGTGTGAGCTTTTCTGCTGCTCTGTTTACACTCACTTATATTGTACCCCTCAAATAATGAGAATGTGCAGCTTGACTGACCTCAACTAGAGGAAAGATTTTCATGAAAAATGTAGTACCTTGGGTTTAAAGATTTTTAGAGGTCATATTATGGAAAGGTTTTAGAACTTAAATAAAACTATTGTCAGTACAAAAATTTATATGACCCAAAGCCAGAGGAAAATTTCTGCATATCAGTAGAAAGATCAAGATTCTTTTAAAGATGGGGAATTGATGAGTATGGGTTACATTTTCTGTCAACCCTTTTACTAACTTTTATGGAATCTTTTATTGTCCAGAGCCTTTCTGTTCTGAGTGATGTAAAAACCACTGGAGTTTTTAAGTTGTGCCCAATTTTTTTGAGCCTTTAATGAATGAAATATCATGGTTCTCTTAAGTTGCCTCCTTATACATTTTCTATTACATGAAAAAGAAACTAGAGAAAGGAGCTATGCAGAGAAAAATGAGCTCATCATTTGAAGTGGCTCCCCTCCTCCACACCCCCCTCCCCCATCCAGAACACACACACACAGGTTCTGTGGGAAATTCACATCATTAGCTAAAAATAATTTTGTTTCTTATGCCAAAATTGCTTTTAGTTTTGGCCTGTTGGGAACCTTTGTGTGAACTCTAGCACTGAAAACAGGAAATGTTAATTCTTGAAATGCAGGAAAGGTGAAGCAATGGTCTAAAATCATCCAAAAACTAAAGTGTGAGAATTCCTATTCTATTGCTTCTACATCATTTAAAATGTTGCCAAATTTACCCTTTTCAGCACTTACTTCTTCAGTGTCAATTCACACTGATGTCTTATATCTTGATGATGCAAAGTAAGAGAAAATTGGGAGGACAAGAGAAAACAAAGGCAAGAAGAACCTGTTGGACCCCTTGTGGGTGACAAATATTTTGAAGGACTTGATAAGTGAGCCATGGAAGAAGTTGTAAATAAAAGAAGTGAAGGGGTAAATAAAGAAGGAAAGCTTAAGAAATTTTTCCTGAGGTATTATTCATGTTTTCAGTTTTAATAAAATGGTAAGCATATTCATAATGAATTGTACATCCTAAAGTGTACACTTCTGTTCCTTGATTTTGTTTTTAGAGAACTTTCCATTAGGTGCCATGTGGAAAGCAGGTCACATTTTGCTATTAACTTTTGAGTTTTGTTGCTCCTGGAGCTTTGTCTTGAGGATTTAGATATATCATATGAGCAAGAGTGGGAAAGAATATCCTGATCGATTAGTAATGTCTGCATGGGCAGGGGGCTACTAATAAGTGTTTAATGCCAAATAGTCACTGGTATTGGATAAGTATTCTTTACTTTTCTTATGATATAAAGCTAAAGTCAGGGAACAGGCCCTCAATGCACTTTTATTTATGACTGTATTTTAACAGAGTTAAGCATTGAAATAATATTGTTTTAATAGAGCAGAAAGGAGTGAGTTGAATAGCACAACAAAGGTGCTGTTCTAATTCTACCATTCGTTTAATTGCAATGTAATTATAACTTCATGTAGTTTAAAGTGTGCGACTTGTTGACACTTAAACATTGCAAAATAATTATCACCATTGCATTGAACTGATTTCTGCACTCATGTTATATAATTGCCATTCTTTGTGTGGCAAGAATATTTAAGACTACTCTTTTAGCAGTTTTCAAGCATATGATAAAGTTTTATTAAGTTTTCACTATTCCAAACATTGGATCTACAGAACTTGCATCTTATAACTGGAAATTTGTACCTTTTCCTCCTCATTTCTACTTCATTCATCAGTGGCAATGTCTATCTTAGATTCTGCTTTTATGGGTCTGACTTTTTCAGACAGTATTTGTCTTTCTGTGACTTATTTTACCAGCACAACAAAGTTTTGGGAGTAGTCTAATTTATGACTGGGTTCTGTGAAACATAGACTGTGACCTTGATTTAGTTACACTGTTAGACTGAAAAGATTTATTGGATTTCTAGGGGTAAAATACTAAGTTAAAAAAAAGTCAAGCTTTTTGTTGTATGACTAATTTATATTAACTATGCTCACTTCCTGGAATCCATAGTTCTAATCAATCCCCCTTTACCTTAAGTCAGACTAATTTTTGTTTGTTTTTTTGGCTATACCCAGCAATTCTCAGAGTTCACTCCTGTCTCGGTGCTCAGAGATCACTCCTTTCAGGCTCGGGAAACTATATGGGTGCCTGGGATTGAACCCAGGTCAGCCATGTGCAAGGTGAACACCCAACTGGCTGTTTTATCACTTTGGCCATTGAACCTAATATTTTTGTTAAGAGCAAAATGGATCTTTATAAAGGACACTTTTCTGTGAAGAACATTTCTACAGCTACAAGATTTTTGTCTGCTAATTATAGCTTTCATTCTGGGCAAATGTTTTGCATATTTTAGTTTATTGAATAACAAAAAAATCTGTGAGATCAATATCATTCTCCTCATTTTATGCTGAAACAACTTCTGCTCAAAGAGGTTATATAACCAACTCAGATACATAGCTAATATATGAAGATTTTACTATTTTGTATTGTAGAACTTGAGTTCTTCATTATTCACTTGCTATTAATTCTTAATCATATTGGTTTTTAAAACCTTGTTTGCTTATTTTGCTTATTTATTATTTACACTTGAAGGGCCAAAAAATGTTAGTTTCTTTCTAGATTCAGTCTAAGTGATAAGGCCATGAAACACATGAATTGCAAAGATCCTGGAGTAGGGAGGAAGAGAGAAAGGAGAGACAGAGAGAGAGAGAGAGAGAGAGAGAGAGAGAGAGAGAGAGACAGAGACAGAGAGACAGAGACAGAGAGAGACAGAGAGAGAAGAGAGAGACAGAGAGAGAGAAAGAGAGAGATTGGCTTAAATATGTTAAAGGTATGAACAGATTACGGGTTTAGGCAGATTAGTTGTAAAGAGATCAAGAGAAAAGAGAGGAAAGAATCCTGTAGTCTATAAATTGTTTTTCATTCCAACCAATATTTTCTGAATGCCTGCCTTATATCAAGCAATACTGGAAATTAAAGGATATAAACCAGTAAGATCTTTAGCATAATCTGAAAAATGAATCAATCCCTGCCTTGATGGTGCTACTAGATAGCTAGAGACAAATTAAAAGTTTTAGGCACATTAAATATGGAGGAATAGACTGTGTCAGAGAAAAATCCCTTAAAACACCACCAAAAACTGTACATCTCATCCCACTCATTGATGTACAGCAATGTGGAGCATTTCAGATCAATCCATATTTTACATTTTTGGTAGGCGGATGCCCCAATTTATAGAAAAATAGAGATAGGGTGGTCAGAGCCCCAGCTACTGATGAGACAAAATAAAGGACATTGGAGCTGCTTCAGGAAAATAAGGACCAAGCAGACTAGGAGGTTAGGACTTGGGGTGGGGACACTGTATTTCCCAGGGATACAGTAAGCTCCCTTATTAAGGATGGAAATAGCCATTAGTTGTCAAAAGTTGAGTGTGACAATTGGACTCCAAGTCCTATCAAGTTTATCAATAGAGCAGATCTGGTTGAACCTCCCTTTGCACCAGCAGTGCTAGTACTCTAGTCACTAGAGCCTCAGGCTGCAGGACAAGCCTCACAGTTGGGCCAGTAGGGCAGGGTCACTGCAGTTCAAGGGAGGGAGGGGCCAGGACTTTGAGATTATATCTCTGTCTCTGGGATAGCAGCAAGCTTCTTTACACAGGAGGGATTCATGTGGCTATTCAAGGTGGAAATCGGTAGCAAACAAAAGTTCCTGTGATTTTTATCAGACAGAACATGGCAGTCCCAGTGTTTTTCCCCTCTGTGCTGTGGAAGTTAAGCTCTGAAGTTTCAAAAAACTCAGTATACAAAATGCTCCCCGATACTTTGGCTTGGTAGAGTGACAACTGGCAGAGTGAAGAAGAAGACAACCTCTCCCTCCATCATTAGAAATCCAGGGGAAAGAGACATCACAGGAAAGCATGGATAGCAGTACATGCCTGCAACTAAGTCTGAAAGAAGAATCAGGACCCATCGTCTTTGAATTTAGACAGAGAATGGAACTTCTCCCCCTCCCCCTACCACCCAGGAGAGGAGACAGTAAGGGACTTCAAGGTCAGGGTGGTGCTGTCCACTGGGGTGATGATTGAAGGAAACTGCTTGACAAATTGGCCTCTTTCCCTGAGGTCCTGACAAACAATTTCCCTGAGGTCCTGACAAACAATTCTGAAATAAAGTGACATGGCAACTGGGAAAAAAATAAAGCCCAAATCAAAATCTGGGGAAAGAATGATCAGACAGAAAATTCCTCAAAAATCAATCTTAATCACATGTGAATTGGTAGTCTAATAGATAATGAACCTCAATAGTGATTATGAAGAAAACCAATAAAGTCTATCAAATGAACAATGACATACAGATGAAACACTAAAGAAATAAGGAAGGAAATGCAGGAGCAGTGGGATATCTTGATCAGAGATTGATGCTATAACCCCAGCAAAGCATATGCCCCCACAAGCCCTGCCAAGAGTGATCACTGAGAATACATCCAGGAGTAAGCCCCTAATACAGCCAGGTGTGACCACAAAACACACACACATAACGTTGAAACACAAATTCTCCATATGACAAACACAGTGAATGAAATAAAACATCCATGAAAAATGTAACAAATCAGCTCAATCCTGCAAAATAAGTCACTGTCACTGTCCTCCTGTTGTTCATCGATTTGCTCGAGTGGGCCCAGTAATGTCTCCATCCTGAGACTTGTTGTTACTGTGTTTGGCATATTGAATACATCATGGGTAGCTGGCCAGGCTTTCCCATGTGGGCGAGATACTCTCGGTAGCTTGCCAGGCTCTCTGAGAGGGGTGGAGGAATAGAACCCAGCTCGGCCGGGCCAGCTGCGTGCAAGGCAAACGCCCTATCGCTGTGCTATCACTCCAGCCCAGGATTTAAGTATAATTTGTTTAAAAATAAAAAACCGAGGGGCGGTAGATGGCCCCATGGCTAAAGGGCCGCCTTGCCAGTGTGAGGTTATGAGTTTGATCCCTGGTACCAGCATATGTTCTGTGGTGTGTGTGTGTGTGTGTGTGTGTGTGTGTGTGTGTGTGTGTGTGTGTGTGTGTGTGCTCTGATCCCGGAGCCAGAGCAATTTACAGTGGGTGTGGGTGAATACTGCCCGGAAAGGGAACCCCAGCAAGCACCACACTAAATCAATGTGTGACCCCTGGTGATTGTGTGTGTCACAAGGAATGGAGTGGGCCCCCTAGTGATCATGTGTGTCACAACTAAAGTGCGCCCCCTGGTGATCGCCGTTGCCAGTTGCACAGCCTCCCCTCAGGACAACTACGGCATCTGCAGCTGAGAGCAGGCTGGGGAGTTTTTAAACTAAAGTTGATTTGGGGCTCGGGAGACAGCTGAGGGACAGGGGCGCACGCCTCGTACGCTCGGGAGCCTCAGTTTGAGCCGCAGCTGTGCATGCCCTCCCTTCAGCAATGCTTGGTGGGTATTGGACCCTATGGCACAGCTGGCCAAGTTCCTGGGGAGCAGCCTCTGGTTTCCTGAGCACTGCTGGAGAGCCCCCAACCCCTGAGCGTCATCCACATCCTCAGCTGAGGAATTTGAGAACACTAAGAATAGGGGAAAGTAAGAAGAGGGGAAATAGAAGATAAAATTCTAGGAATGACTTAACTGGAGTAGAGGAGGAAAGAGAAATTAAGTTTAAGATGAAGAAAACCTTTGAAAATTATCAGTCTTTATTAGAAGATGAAACATAAGATAAATGATCATGTCAGAAAGTAGAGAGAGTGAATGAAATAGTGTGCCTGTTAAAAAAAGTTGCTGAAAATTTCCAAAACTTTAGGAAAGAACAAGCTATAGAAATCCAGGAAGCTGGTTAATAAATCACTCAAAATTTATGAAAGCACAAAGATTTACACCAGAACACATCTTTGTTAAGTTATTCAAACTCAATGTTAGGTAAAACATGTTAAAATTCTCTAGAAAAAGATAGAATATACATAGGTAACCCAATCTACTTGCCACAAGATTTATCAGCATAAACTCTGCAAAACAGAAGATGGAATGATATACTCATCACAGTTCTAAGAGATAAATTTCATCCTAAAATACTCCATCATGCGAAATTATCATTCAGAAAGTTGCAAAGAGAATGGCTTTCCCTGAAAAATAAAAGCAAATGGGGTTACCATCAGATCTGCACTGCAAGAAATATTGAAAGAAGTTAATTTGTAGCAGAAGAAAAAAAGTAAAATCTTCAGTATGGTGAGAAATAGTAATTTAGGGTTAGAAACACAAATTAGAATAAAATGAGATTTTAAAAAAATGTTGAAAGGTCAGAAGAAGAGGACAAAGTCTACTTAAAAACAAAGATTGGGTCAGATTCCCTCATAAACAACAAAATAAACATCTGGAGCAAAGGCATTTAGAAAAATTGAAGAAATTTAAACAATCACTAGGGAACACCTCCCCCCAAAAAAGGCACATCCAAATAGAAACACACAGGGGAAGAAACCACCTAAAATGTGAAACAATCAGGAAATATACACAGGGGAAGAAACCATCTAAAATGTGAAAATAACCACAATGTGGGAACTTTTGTTTTGCTTTTTTTTTTTTTTGGTTGTATCTATTCACTTAATTTGTCTTGAGGGAACATTGAATCAACTTAAGTATTTCCAAAATGTGTAGATCAATAATCTAGTTCTTTCTCTCAAAATCCTAATGAGACTTTTGGGCCACTCTTAAGACTTCACAATATTGGTTGGCACTCCCAAAATAGATGGGATGATTTAAAGCCCAAGCTTGCTTTTGAGCCTGAAAGATTGGCCTTCCCCCCTCCCCCCCCCCGCTTTCTTTTTTTTTAAATATAAATTCACAGGAGGCTTTCCAGAATCTGCCTTTCTGCGAGTATCCTCCTAAAGACCATACCCACCCAGGGGCTGGGGCCTTCTGCTATGAGTTGGTGTAAGGAGAAAGTTAACGCTAGAGTGGGAACATGGGAAGGATTGCGATATACTGTGTTCATGCAACCAATCATGTTCTAGGATTCAAAAGGGGGAAATAGTTCATCCAAATTAGTAAGCTAATTAGTAAGTGGTCTAGGGAGTTTGGACCTAGGCTTATCTCACTACAAAACTACTGTGCCTGGAATGGGAGAAGCATGCTGAAAGTAGACTATAGACCAAACATGATTGCCACTCAATGCCTCTTTTGCAAACCACAATACCCAAAAGGAGAGAGAGAGAGAGAGAGAGAGAGAGAGAGAGAGAGAGAGAGAGAGAGAGAGAGAACAGAGGGGAATGCCCTGCCACAGAGGCAGGGTGGGATGGGGGGGGGTGGAGGGGTGGGAGGGATACTGGGATCTGTGGTGGTGGGAAATGTGCACTGGTGGAGGGATGGATATTTGATCATTGTATAATTGAAACCCAAGCACAAAAGTCTACAACTGTACCTCATGGTGTCTCACTAATAAAAATAAAAATAAATAAATAAATAAATAAAATAAATAAATAAAATTAACTGCCAGTTTTCTGAAAGAAAGAAAGAAAGAAAGAAAGAAACAGAAAAACACTGTGCCAGGGTAATAATAGGAAGCAGTTACTGCGTGATCCAAGACTTCTACACCAATAGCCTGTGGCTACTTACTTGATGGCCCTTTTGCTTACTGATTCTAGGCAAGTTATTCAACCACCTTGTCCCCTGGTTTCCTCATCCAGATAATGGGAATAATACTATGACCTGCATCAAAGGGGTGTTATGAGGTATTAAGAACAATGCTTGGCACAAGATAAATGCTAGGTGTGCTTGTTATATAAAATAAACGTAGCATGTTATTTGCCATTAGATAGATGTGTCTAAAGGTTGATATTTTCTGTTTTGAATCAATGTCAATGTGTGCCTTTTAAAGAAAGTAGAAATACTTTAGTTTGTTTCTTGTTTTTTCCTTTTTTTTTCTTAAAAACACTGTGATTGAACTGGGAATAGATGACCGTCCCCCATCTCCCCTTATTTCCGGTGGCTTCGTAGTCACACCCACTTGCTGCCGCTGGTGCCATATAATCTCATCAGCAGCCATAATCCAGAGACTCAATATAAACTCTCAGAGGAGAGCAGAAAACAAGATGCCATAGCCATGTCGCCAGACTCCGTGCCAGGCTGTTTCATTTGGGGAGAAGGGTGAGTGAGGCCCCTACCTGCCCCCATGGAGCCAGCCTTGGCAGTCCAAAACTTCCAGAACTCAACTGCCACTATGCTCACAGCAGCCCTCCACACACTCAGGCCAAGCCTCACCCACGAGTGAACCTATTCCTGGACATCTCATACTTTATACCATCAGTATACCAAGAGTAGCTCACCACATTTGATTGGGAAGACAACCAATCCTAGGGGGTAATGTATTTATAATAGAATATATGTGTGTGTGTGTGTGTGTGTGTGTGTGTGTGTGTGTGTGTGTATAAAATCACACAAGGCTCAACCTTTAACAACATGTTACTAATCTCTTATAAAAGGGCTTAATGGCTCCTGGGTGAGATACAACAATCTTCACACACTGTCCTCTAAGAAACCATTTTTGTCTCATTTTTTTAGTGGATTATTCATAACAAGCAATACTGTAGCACTGTAGCACTTTCCTCCCATTGTTCACCGACTTGCTCGAGCGGGCATCAGTAATGACTCACAACAAATTGTGAGACCTGTTGTTACTGTTTTTGGCATATCAAATATGCCACGGAGAGCTTGCCAGGCTTTGCCGTGCGGGTGAGATACTCTTGGTAGTTTGCCGGGCTCTCCAAGAAGGGTGGAAGGATCGAAGCTGTGTGCAAGGCAAATGCCCTACCCACTGTGCTATTGCTCCAGCCAAACTCAGCTCCAGCTCAAGCAATACAAAATAAATTATATTAGGGCATTTACCTTGTACGTGGCCAGTCCAGGTTCAAATCTTCCATCCCTTTTGGAGAGCTCGGTAAGCTACCGAGAGTATCCCACCTGCACGACAGAGCCTGGCAAGCTCCTCGTGGCTTATTCGATATGCCAAAAACAGTAACAACAAGTCTCACAATGGAGAAGTTACTGGTGCCCTCTGGAGCAAATCAATGAACAATGGAAGGACAGTGCTACAGTGCTACAGTGCTGCTTTGGGGGGGGGGGGAGGAGGGCTGTGGGAGGGGGCAGGGTTTGGGGTTTGGGATGGAAATATGCTGGTGGGAAGATGTAATGGTGGTGGAATTGGTGTTCAACTATTTGATAATGTAATCAAATATTGTAAACAACTATAAAAATAAAATAAAGCAAACCACCATGATTCACAAAGTTCTTCATTATGCTGTTCTTTCAGGCATTTAGTGTTCCAAAACCACCAGTGTCACCTTCCCTCCACCAATATCCTCATTTTGCCTCCCATCTTCAACATGCCCTCTTAGACACATAACAAATTTACTTTATATTGCTTGTTCCAAAAAAATTTAAGAAATGGCCAATAGAATGATCAGAAACTAAATCATTATTTAGGTGTGATTAGGGCATCTTAGGTGTGATAGAGTGGGAAAAAATTCCACTAAAGAAATTAAAGTTTAAGGCTGACATTCATACAAGTTTCTAGGCTCTTCAGGATTTCTTATGAGTGATCAGAGATTTTCTTTGCATATTGGGACTTAAAATCAAATAGGATTTCAAATAATAGCACACTCTGCATATATAGCTATAGTCACTAGAGAGTTCTCATTTCTTTTTTGTTGTTGTTGTTTGTTTGTATTTTTGCCATTAACGAAAAAAGCTTTTCCTTTTCTTTTTGGTTTTCTTTTGCTGTTGTAATGAAAGATTTTTAAATATTTTAAATGTTCACATATAAGCCACTTTAAATGTCTGCATTGGTTCTGAATAAATAAACACAAAAATGGAATACATTTTATTAGCAAGTAAACATAATACATATCACAGAACACTTCACATAAATTCCCTTCCGTGCTTGTCAAGCAAAGACTGGAGAAATGCTTGTCTCTGCAGGCTGCACCAAAACTCATAAATTGCTTCACAGAATGAGGAAATACTTGGTAAACTCAGACAATTGATAACCAAGCTCCCAAGAGGCTGAAGTGGAGCTACTACGTAACTCCTAAAGAGTCCAGGAAAGTGTTTGTCCTTACATTGTCCTTGAAGGGTCTGCCTCTGGGCACGAAGAATGGTTGAGGTGGGCTCAGTTAGGGGAGGAAAAGAGATCTAGTCATTCAAAAGTCATCACTGTGTGTATGTATGTGTGCAGTTATTATATTTTCCTTTCCTCAAACAGATTGCTTCTCTATCAGAAAGAAAACTCTTCTATGCCTTTGACTAATCCAGTCTCCCCTATTGTCAGCTTTTTTGGTTGTTGTTGAGAAAGCAAATCAGCTCTCTTGTTTCATGGGTAGGAATGTGATTCAGACCTGTACAATCAACAGGTTCTCTCCAGTGACTGTTTTGAGAGTAGTAGATGATCAGGCAAGAAGATTCAGTGAAGGGAATTTAAAAAAAAACCATTGTATTTGAAACACTATAATTTACAATATTGTTAATGATAAGGTTTCATACATACAATGTTCCAGCATCACGCTCCCCACCAGTGTCTGCTTTCTTTTACCATTGTTTCAGGATCCCTTCTGAACCCCCAAACCCCTGTCCTTGGTAAACTCAGTTCTGTAGACCAGTTGTCAGGCTCTGTTGTCTTTGAATTCTGGGGCTTCCTTTGAAATTATTAGGAAAGAGCATTCCAGTGTGTAGCTAGCGAAGGTCCCACGGGAGAATAGTTTGTTTGGAATAAGAGTCAGCAATGAACAAAATGTCCTGTGAGGGAAGGAACCAGCTATGAAGATACCGTGAGTACCTTGCTCCAGTTATATCTTAAAACTCTCTCTAAACTTTTCATTAACATATGAAATAATAAATTCTTTGGGGAAAGCATGATGAGGAGGCTATGGTGATTGCTCAATGGAATGAGCGTATGATTTGTATGCTGGAGGCCTAGGTTTGATCCCTGGCCTCATAGGGTTCTGAGCAATGCTAAGACTGACCCTGAGCACAGAGTCAGGTGTAGCCCTCAGGCACTGCTGAGTGTGGCACAAATTAAAATCACTTATCACTTAATCACTTAATCCCCGTTATTCATCGATGTATTCGAACGGGTGCCAGTAACGTCTCCATTCATCCTGGTTGTGTGCTAGCGTAGCCCAATGGTATCTGTTCATTCTAGGAACATGCAGAGCCTCAAACCGATCATTTAGGGTCTTGACGAAGAAGTCTGACCATCTTATAGGTGGGCGTCCACATGATCTTTTGATGTCCCGTGGAATCCAATCAGTAATGGCTCTAGTCCAGCGGTTGTCTGTAAACCTCATTACGTGTCCAGCCCATCTGATTTTTGATGTCTTGGCAAATGAGACAGCGTCCCTGATTCTTGAGCATTGACGAAGATCAGAACTCCGGATTCTATCTCTCATTTGAGTGAATCGTGAGATCCCAAGCATAGTTCTTTCGATTCCTCTTTGAGAGACCCGAATAGCGTTTTCATCCTGTTTTCGTAGGGTCCAGGTCTCTGAGGCATATGTTAATGCAGGAAGAATAGTGGAATCAAAGAGATGTGCTCGTAGCTGGAGGTTCTTTGTCCTTTTAGTTATTTCTTCAATGCTCTTGAAGGCATTCCAAGCCGCTCTCTTCCTCCTGCGCAACTCAGGTGCCAGGTCATTCATCATGTTGATTTCTCGACCTAGGTATATATAACTGTTGCATTCGGAGATGGTGGTTCCATTGAGAGCAAATGGAGCGTCAGGAATAAGGCTGTTTCTCATAAACATTGTCTTCATAAGATTCAGCTGTAGTCCGACCTTTCCACATTCACGGTCAAAGTTGTTCAGCATTTGTGCTGCTTGGCTGATGTTTGGTGTTATTAGAACGATGTCATCAGCAAAGCGGAGGTGGTGTAGTTGCCGACCATCTATCTTCACTCCCATGTTTTCCCATTCCAGTCGTCGCATGATGTTCTCGAGGGTGGCACTGAAGAGTTTTGGTGAAATGGTATCACCCTGCCGAACCCCTCTCTTGATATGGATGATTACTTCTTTGTAGAATGGTGAGATCTTGGTAGTGAATCCGCAATAGAGCTCACGAAGGATCCTGATGTATTGAGTTTGTACAAATTAAAATAAAGTTTAAAAACAACACTTACTTCCTACATTATAATGTAGGAATGTGAATGGAGTTCAGTGGTAGAGCATTTGGCTTGAATGTCAGAGGTCTTGGGCCAACCATAGCGCTGCAAAGCCAAACTGAACCAAGAAAAAAATAATTGCTTCAGTAATTGTTTATTTGTGATGCTGGTTTGAATTTATTTTCATCATTGTAACAGAAAATGCTCATTCACAAAGTTATAGTAGAAAAAGTACCATTACAGTTATGTGAGTAAAAGACCTTGCCACATCTTTGATAAAGGAACTCAGGAGTGATGTTTGAATTGAGCTTCAACGGATGTGAGTTTCCAAGGGATGTATGGCATGGAGAGACATTTCAGAGACTAAGTTCACCATATGTGAAGAAGAGGGGTCATTTAGAGAATGTGAAACACTTGGGATTACCAGTGTTGGGTGAGAGATGCTGAGAGATGTGGCTGGACAGAGGGGCTAGAGCTTGAGGGTCTCAGATGTCAGATACATCGCGGGAACCTCAGGCATATGAGGAGCCCATGAGGCATGCTGTGATTCAATTTGCCTGTTCCACTACTGGCCGTGATGCAGAAAGGAAACCACCTTATAGCGTGGAGAGCTGTAGTCAGGAGAGATGCTTGGGAGGTAGCAGTTCAGGAAAGAAAATATTCATTGACTAAAGTTAACAAATCTGTGGTAGTATTGCTCTCTTTGCCCTGTGTCTGACACAGCCATGGCTCACTGCCTGCCCTTTTCAATGTACTATTCTCAGCTCAGTGTTTGACGCAGTTATTCTCAGTTATTTGTGACACTTCCATTTGGGTTGGAAGTTACCTATTATTCCAGGTCTTCTCTTGGGCCAATTCTTGTATTATGTTTTGTAGGTTGTTTCCCTCCTATTTTCACTTATAGAAGGAAATCGGTGGATGTTTTCTGAGAAGAAAAAAAAAGATTCTGAGTGAAATCTCAATCCCTAAGGGAGACTGAAACTTTTCTTCTCTTCTCAATGCAAACAATGCCCTGATCGAGTAACCAAAACATGGTTGAAGGGCTCCATGGGGGCCACTGTCTAGCTCAAACTGCTTTTAATGGGATGTGAAACATGTGCATTTTCTTGAGGTCACAATTTTAAATCTGACCTGTGGCCGTAGGCACCACCAGCTGACAGCTCTCTGCAGTATCTGGGAAATGAGTTATGGGTCTCAGGGCCATTACTACTAGCATGAGTCCACTTCAGTGAAGTTGTTCTGGAGTTACTGCTGGAGAGGGAGTACTAAACTGAAAGGCAGAGGAATAAATGGAGACAGAGCTGTTCTGAACACCCATCAAAGATGTTTTTCCACAGCCACCTTGAGACCTGCTGGGTTAAAGGCTTCCCTGAAAGATTTCTGTGGAGAGATGACAGGGTCCTGAAGGAGATGAGGATTCTTTTCCTGGCTCAAAGGCATCGATTCAGAAATCAAGAAAATGAGTGGTTTGGAAGTTGAGAAAAGTAACTGGCCTCCAAGATAGCAGAGAGGTGCTATTTTCCACTAATCCACCAGCAAAAGAATCTTGAGAGTCTCATCAGATTTTAATTTTCATTAAAGAAGAGCAGTTCCTCATTTGGACAGATACAGAGACCATGCAGAAAGGAACTTGGGTTTTGGATGAGAAGTTTTGAAACGTTCTGAAGTCTTTTCTCATTTTGTTTCCTAGCAAGTTTGGTTCTGGCTTAAATGGAAATGAGAAAACACAGAACTTCATTATTTTAGGGGATCCAGTTTATAATAAAGAAAAATGGGTCTAAAGGAGGAATGATGGCAAAGTGAAAGATCCCCTTAATAGCTGTACTTCCAGAAGTTCAAAGAAAACCTATATAAAATATTATATGTTAAAAGAATTACCATCATTTCTCAATCAAGAGAGATTTATTGGGTTATTTTCTTAATTTATTAATGCAATAAACTAAGAGTTTCAAAAAAATTGCTCTCCCAGCTTACATATGTAAAAGTGATGGAGCCCCGATCTGTCTAATTGCCAAGCTCTTGCAGTATTCACTCCATCGTGTAGTTTGTGGTATATAAAATATGTTGAATTGGAGCAGATATCACAGGCAGGATACAGTGGAGTGGCTTACAAGTGTCTAAAAATAATGGATACTGGATACTCTGCTGAACACATTACAAATATTTCGGTTATAAATCCTTAGCAGTAGACATTTGGATCTATTATCTATTTCATAAATGAGGATATTTAGATTCCAATATAGGCCTAAGGCCTCTTATTGGAGAAAAAAAGTTATAAAGCTGGGATTAGAATTCAAGTTTTCTCCATTGCAAAGCGAATTTTCTTCTTTTCATTACATTGTTCATTATTGTGAGGATCACATCATGGTGGTACTCACAGAACCATTTGGTGTCATAGATCAAACCTCGGTCTTTGCATCTGCTAGGAATATGCTCAACCAACACAATTACTCTTCTTTGGGTAGTTTTATGTAATATATTTGTTTTTCCCTTCCCTCATTTTTAATGAAATCACTGAGATACAGTTACAAAGCTTTCATGTTTGAGTTTCAGTCATACAATGATCAAACACCCATACCTCCACCAAAGCACATTTTCCACCACCAATGTCTCTAGTATCCCCTCATCCCACCCCTTCCCCTGCCTCTGTGGAAGACAGTTTCCCCCATTCTCTCTACTTTTGGGAATTATGTTTTGCATTATATATACTGAGAGGCTATCACATTCGTTTCTTTAAGCATACATCTTTTAGCACACACCTCCCATCCTGATTGATCCCTCCAAGGATCACTGACTTCTCTATTCCAGCTGCTTTGTCCCCCAGCTCATGAGGCAGACTTCCAACTATGGAGCAATATTTCTGGTCCTTCCACACAATTATCCTTAAGCAATAAAGCCAAGTGGTACACTGACTTATCAACAGACATACATGAGATGATTTCAGGGAGCACATAAACTATTTTCTTTAGTTATTTAAATTCAGGTAAAGGAAAGAATCTTTTATTATTACTGGTAGTGCTATAATATTTATATTTAAAATAATTTTATTTAAAGTAAAGGATGAGATAAATCAAATGAAATAAAAGCATAGTAATAAAGTGGCACATGATACAGTGACAGTGCTCAAGGCACTTCATGGAAGGTTGCGTGCAGAGGTCACTGTGCTGTGCTGTGCTGTGCTGTGCTGGTGTCCAGCAGTACCCCCGCCTGATCTAAGCTTCAGAATGGGGGAGATTCAGAGAATCACTGTGCATGGAGCTGCAGGCACACACCAGGGTGAGGAAAGTTTTCCCAGGT
Source organism: Sorex fumeus (assembly GCF_029834395.1). Lineage (NCBI taxonomy): Eukaryota > Metazoa > Chordata > Mammalia > Eulipotyphla > Soricidae > Sorex > Sorex fumeus. Next base: position 45,237,205 of record NW_026606108.1, on the reverse strand, counting down.
CAAGGGGCTTGTTGCTTGGAAGTTTTGAAAGAAAATTTGGGTCTTCCTGTTAGAGGTCCTTGGCTTAGTACCTTAAATATTGTATCCTGTGGGCAGGGCAGGTTCATCTGTAGCATATGTTCAATTCTGCTAGGGTTGGAGGGATAGTAGAGAGGTTAAGGTGCATGCCTTGCTACCTGCTGACCTGCTTCTAGTTCCTGCTACTTCCTGTGATTACCTGTGCACCAGCAGGAATCACTCCCGAGCACAGGGCCAGGCGTGAGCCATGCTGGATGAGAGCCCACTCTTACAGAGGCTCTGGTGCTCCCCAATTTTCTTTGAGTGATGCCTTCCTCCTCCATGCAGTTCCTCTCTGAATCCCTCCCTGCCTTCCCATCTGTACCATAAAACTTCACTTCACAATTATATCTGGTTAAAGGTCCTTATTGTTTCTCTGTCTAGGGCAAACAGGGATGGCAACTATATTTCAAACTATGCTCCAACTCTGAAAGATGGTTAGATGCTCTTGCAGTCCCTTGTTGGAAAGAATTTTGAGGATGTTTGTGAGAGCAGACAGGAAGGATAACAAGATCAGCTAGGAATGTCTGTTGTGAGAGGTAAGGGGAGAATAAAAGTGTGTTATCCCTGATTATTTGTTATCCCTGATTCTTGGTTCTCCAACTAGATAGTGGTTTCTAAGAAAGTAATCTTCATCTGTTGGATATCCCTGAGCATACAGTGTAATTATAGATAAGCTGGTTCAGTCTCTTTACCTCCTGGATCTGAGTATAGAATTCTAAGAGAATCTGAAGCCATCATGTTAAATTTCACCACAGATTGCCGGTATAGAATTTGCAGTTCTGGTTTGAACACAATTTAGCTGCTTATCCAAGAACAATTGCCACGATCCCCCTTTCCCTTCTTATATGGTATTGTCCATAACTATGGAATAGGAGATTTGTGTGGGGTAGGGAAGTGTGTTAGGAAAGAGACTGGATAAGAAAAGCAATGCCTTTAGGGCCAAAAATGAGTCTATGCAAAAACATTTGGGAGACAGTTTCTCTCAGATGACAATCCTGCCATTGATTTGTCATTCTCCCCCTTAATACAATACTTCTTTCATAACCCCAGATTTCATGACTTGCTCCTAAAGAGCAGATGGAATGGTTAGTTCATTGATCATCTTTGCTTGAGATTTTATTAGCACCACATGTGGGATAAGCCACAGCTATATGGATTTGATTACAATGAGGGTATTGATAAGTTCCGGCATTGGGCAGGAAGAATCAAATTCTAGCTGTGTTAAAATGATCTTCAAATGAACCCTGTATTTTCATCTAACTTGGGCACTTTTTAGCAAAATGCAAGCACTGCTCATCCGTTCCTGGGCCATGAGCTACCTATTTTCTTCACTGTTCTCCATGTTTGCCGCTCTCTTTTTTCCATTTCTATGTGACCCAGTATTCTGGGTCACTCTCCTTTTTCTCTTGCTCAATATATGCCACTTAGAGTAAATTATTCATGAATGCCTCATGAAGTTACCTTTGCAAATGCCACTTCCATGTATAGAGTACATTGTTTTAGTTAGCCAGCTTGGTTTTTAGGTCTTGAAATCATGTCCATGGTGTGATTTAGAGCATTTGACTAACATGTGGAGGAAGTGTGGTGGATGTAAAGGTTTCTATTGATTCCTGCAGTGAAGCACTTCATACGTCTGGCTGCATATTTGGACTCTCAAATGATCAATAGTAAAACACAAGTTGGCTTTGTCAAGGTTCAATGCTATGCTTGTTGCAATGTAGACTTAAGTGGGTCATACAATGCTGAGTTGGGTATATGACAGAGTGCAAGGACAAAAACATATAGCATATCATTCAGTTGGTGCACAAAGACTGCACATCCACCAAAACATGAAGAATACCAGGTCTTCCTGAGCGAATTTAGGAGATGCTTCCATTTCAACACCCTTTATAAGGCACTGCTTTAGAGAATTTTGTGCTTTACTCCCCAGTGATTTTGCTTGAAGCCTGGTGTTAGGAGGTGTTTAAGAACTATTTTTATTATAAGAAATTATCAAAGTTATTCCTTGGTAGTTAACCCCCAGATGCCCATTTATAAAGCTTTGCATGTTAGGGCATCTTGAATTTTCTTCTTCAAATATAAGGTTAAAAAATACTTTTTGAATTGAACACATACTCTTCTAAGTGGATATATGAGATAGTTACCAAATAATAATTAAGTTTTGAGTTTATTACACATACATACTTCAGAGGGTGATGTAATAATTTAGAAGCAGTTTATATCATTTTTATATATTGAGACAATTATATTCACTCTTCAGATGCATTTTTATATGATTATCTCTGACAGTACCCCTCTTATGCTTTCAAAGTTGTTTTTCCCTTCTTAGAGTTGTTCAAAGGAAACTTAGGCTTCTGCCCAAAGATGTCTCATAGTTGACAGGATAGCACTAAATTATGCAGAACCTCCTTGGCACAAATTGGTGTGATGCTGGTTCTGGAATCCATTAATTCTTTATTTTAAGAGTCATTTTGGTGGGTTAGACGGCAAGTATGTTGACAGAATTGGAGCCATGAAGGGGCATATTTTCCCCTCAGACTTCCCCCTTAAGAATAAAATACAAGAAGCTTTCTGCCCAGATTCATTTTGGTTCTATTAATGTCTATTAATATTCACATTTGAGTTCTCCTCATAGCTAGAGAATTAGGAGAGGCTGGGAGCTGGGTAGAGGAAAATCAGAGATTAAAGACATGGGGTGCAGGATAGGATGCTGATGACTCTGGAGTGTGTGTCTGGAAGGGGTGGTGGAGATAATTAAAAAAAGCAGCACCTTATTGTTCAGAAAAGAGACATGAAAAAGACCAGGAGATTCCTATCTCCTGCAGCTGTCCCTTCCTGTGACTTCCAAGCTTCTGTTCCCAACCACAGTTCTGTCTGTCCTTCAGCTCTGATTCCTAGTAATGGTTGTTATTAACTATGAACCCTTAGGCAAGAAACCAAGTTTCTATGAGCCTGACGTTATTATCTTCAAAATGCAGCAATAATCCCCAAGGTGACTTCCTTTTTTCCTCTCTGCATTCCCCCCTCCCCCACCCCGGGTGATTTTCTTAGCAGAGATGAAATACTCTATGTAAAGTGTTTATCACTGTAGGTGACATTGCTGTCAGTATATAGTAGCTATACCAACACTCATATCGGAGCTGTTATTATTTTGTATATTGTAAGACTCATCTAAGCATCAAGAACCCTCCTGTTCCTCATTTCCAAACCCTTTACACTATACATACTCACTGGACTGGGATAGTAAATATGCAGTAAAAAATGAAGCTAAGAAGCCAACTAGACTGTGAGATCTCATTGGATTATGTTATTCACAAACTCTCCCTTTTTTTTCAGAACTCTCACTCATTCTTTATGATTCAGATCAAATATTACCTCTTTCAGGAAGCTGATCTGTCCCTGCCAAAATGAAATAATACTCTGAAAACTAGAAATGTGGGGTGAAGGTGAAATGGTGTGTATGTGTGTGTGTGTGTGTATTGAAACGTAGAAAGTGGCAGAAAATAATATCCAAATGTTGTGTTTGAGACACTTGACAGTTTGATTTGAAACAAAAGAAGAATGTGGCATTTTTCTGTCCTGTAGCGCAGTAACCGGACCTTCAGAAGCGAAAGGTCTTTTATTTATCCTCCTTGTTTGAGAAAATGAGCCCATCTCCTGACAGAGGCACTAAATTAGATATTGGTAAAAGCTGGTCATTAGAGTTCCAATTAACAAGTGTCTCATTGCCGCTCACTGGGTTCATGTTAATTGATAGAGAGTCTCGTGGCATCCTGCAGGCAGCAGCTTGGCAATCTCTAAAATATGGCCACTATTATATTCTCTTCCTATCTTCACTGAAAAGCATAATTTAAAAACATCTTTTTCTTTTTATAGGAATTGCTCTAGCTAGAAAAATTGATGGTTCATTTCTATGGGACTAGATGCTCAAAGGTCACAATTTGCAGCCCATGACTCTCCAGCCCAAAGGTTAAGTGTAAACTTGAAGGACTCAAGAAGCAATTTAAGGAATGGAACAAGAAAAACCAGCTGGGGTTGGGTCAGGGGTGGACTTCCCTTCCTGTTGCTCTCCCTCCCATTTCTTGTTCTCTTCCATGAGAGTCATTTTCTTCTTTACTCCTTTCAGCCCTTCAGTTCGGAGCACTTGAACTTTCTAGTAGTTAGGCCCTGCTCTGCTTTTTAAAGTGAGTTGAACTTTGTGGCTGAAGAGGTAGTACAGTTGGTAGGGCATTTGTCTTGTATGCAGCCAATCTGGGTTTGTTTTCTGGCACCTCATAGGGCCCCTGAGCACCACTAGGCGTGATTCCTGAGTGCAGAGCCAAGAATAACCTGTGAGTAACCCATGAGTAAGACCCAAAACCAAACCAAAAAAAAAAACCCCAAATAAGCTTAACTAACATTTATAGTGCAGTGATAGTTTTTAATGGTCTTTGTCTTTTTCATATTTCTTTTAAATAAATTTTAAAATCTAATTTGAAAACTCTGATTTACAAAGCTATCGATAGTTGAATTTGAGGCATATAATATTTCGATACCAGTCCCACCACCAGTGTCAACATCCCTTCCCCAGTTTTCCCATATTCCCGCCCAACCCCCAGCCCCTGCGCCATTCCCCACCTGTCAACTTGACAGGCACATTACAAAGTTCTGGTGTTTGCAGCTTAGATCTCATGTTCTCAGTGTTCTCGAGTCTGTGTTTTAGATCTATGACTATCCTTTCACCCATATCACCAGTATAACTGAAACCCTGATGCCTGTTGTCCCAGTATTTCCCATTCTCTTCTTCCCTCTTTGATTTCTTTTCTCTTGTCCACTTTTCTAAACTCTGGGGTCAAGGGTGATCTATGCATCCTCCCTTTACTAGAATACATTTCCTCATCCAGTATTCTATGTATCACAGATAAATGAGATCATTCTGCATTTGTTTTTATTCTGGCTTACTTCACACAATATGATATTGTCTAATTCCAACTATATTGAAGCAGATTACATGATTCCATCATTCCTTGCAGCTGCATAGTATTCCAAGGTGTAAATATACCACATCTTCATAATCCATTCAGCTGCCATTGGACAACTAGGCTGATTATATATCTTAGCTATTGTACTGAGTGCAGCAATGAATAATGGTGTGCATATGTCCTTTTGGGAGAGTGTTTTTATGCCCTAGGGGTAGAAACCCCAAAGCAGAATTGCTGGGTCATATGGCAGTACAATTCTAAGTTTACTGAGAACTTTCTATACTGTTTTCCATGAGAGTTGCAGCCGACAATATCCCATCAGCAGTGAAGTTCCTTTTCCACCACATCCCTGCCAAAACAAATTGTTTCAACTATTGTTGTTATGTGACATTCTTACTGGTATGAGATAGTATTTCATTGTCATCTTTGATTCATATTTCTCTGATGATAAGTGATGCTGAACAATTTTTCATGTGCCTGCTGGCCATCCACCTGTCTTCCTCTGAGAAGTGTCTGTTCATTTCCTCTCTCCATTTTTGATAGAGTTTTTGATATTTGTGAGTACTTTATATATCTTGGATATCAAACCTTTAATGTGTTGAATACAAATATTTATTCCCATTCAGTGTCTTATAATTTTATTTTAACAGGGCAAAAAAATAAAATGGTACATGAAGACTCAAATGTTAGTGAGGAACACAATTTCTAGTTGTAGGCTTCCATTTCTAATTGAGGCTAAAAAACAGCTGTAAAGTTTCAGATAGAAATAGGGAGATAAGGTGTTGGCCTTAATTCCCCATGGGCTTTGGGTAAACCCTCTTTGAGATTCAGGGAATGGCAACATATTGTTGTCAGTTGTACAGTAGAATTTTACTAGCTTGATGAGCTATCATTCTATTTACTGCCCACTCTTCCATGCCTGCAAGAACAGGTATGTCCCAACTCCAGGCTTATCTCATGTTGTGCTCTTTGCTGATACCTCCACTCCACACTGTTCAGGATGCTGAGCATTTCTGCCTGGAGTCCTCATGCATCTGCCTTAAACTTTCCACCCTTCTAATCTAGCATAAGTCATCATGGCAGGGTGGCATTACCAGAACACATTTCTAAATGTTATCCCCTCTCAGTTGCTCTTTAGCCTGATCCTCAGTTTTATTGCCTTAGCAGCTAATCTTTAGCTCTCTGGCTTATTTATTGGTTATGTGTTCTGCCCTATTCCCATAAAAATGTTCATCCGTCCTGAGGACAAATTCCAGGAAGGGAAAAGAGGTGTCTTCCAGGGTAGGGGGAGTATATGAGATCACCTTTTGACAATCTCTCTCCCATCTACTTTACTATTTTGGATTTACTATTTCTTTTCCTGTAACAGATCAATATTCCTAACACTGGCAATGTATACATTTTTAAAGGGAACGGGTGAAAGAGTAGGGGTTCTTCTTTCTAGTTCTCTCTCTAGAACTTGGTGGGGAAGTGCCTGGCATGTACCAGCGTCTAGCACGTTGTCTGGTACACAGGAAGGATTAAGAAATGGTAACGGAGTTGCCTGTTGCCTATGGCCTGCGTGACTTTGGCAAGTTCTATGACTCTGTAGGTGATGGGAAGGTTTGGGGCAATGTTGTTGACTGGATGGCTCAGATGCAGGAGAAGAGCGAATGCAGAGAGATAAAGAATGCAGAGGACTTATCAGAGATGTGACAATGGAAACTTCATGAGCCAGAAGTGGACTCTCTGAATCTCTGCCTCTTTGAGATGAGAAACCTTACCAGGATCTGTCTTCGTGGCTGAGTCAGCGTTCAGGGAGGCTCGAGTTTGTGTCAGCTGCATTGCTCAGCGACTAAGAGCTCATTTCACCGCTAGCTCCTGTATCCTTGAGGAGGTCAGAGAGTAGAGTCAGCTAGCAATTACCAGTTCTGATTTTGCTCTTTTCTTATTTAAGATTTACTTCTCTACATGGATTTCATGTGTTAATGAAATTTACAATTGTATCCATTTTAAAGGGACAAAATAACGGAGTTTATATGCCGGAATCTAAAGACAATTGCTGGGAATTTTATTAAATCAACTATTATTATTGTCTATTAGACTACTTCCAGGAGATCTAGCGACAAACTTTGAATATCAAGATGAATAAGCAATAATTTGTTATTTTCACTAGTCATGAATAAGTAGCATTTGTTGAATATTATCATGGGCCAGGAATAGTACAAGGTATTTTTTTCTATATATCATAATAAATCCTCTAAATAAAGCTCAAAGAAAATTATATTAGTGCTTTATTTTTCTGTTTTCTTGGGGGGCACATCTATCAGTTCTCATGTTCACTTTAGGTTCTATGCTCAAGGGACTATAATTGGTGCTGGGGATTGAACTGGGCTTGGCTGCATGCAAGGCAAGCACCTATCCTGTCACTATTCTGGGGAACCACTGTCCCGCGTAGATCTGAGGTCCCCTGCTGCTTTGGGGCTGATTACTGTCCTCATGCCTAGCCTATGGACAATAAAAGAGTAAAGGAACGGGAGCCACAGGCTAGTTGGTAATCAGTGGCGATTTATTCAGGTATTACAGTATTAGTTGTAGAGAAATTGTGAAGGATTGGGAGGGTTAGCAATTACCCATAGGTGTGGTTGAACATTATCATAAACAATAAACAGATGTAAAGCCTTTCCTTCAGGGGAAGTTCTTCTAAGAGATTCACACAAGGATAAAATCTCATTTAGAGGCTCCAGCACTTTAGATCCCTACTAGGAGATCTACCCAAGGGCAGAACTCCATCTTATTCCTCCTTTCCTTAGCTAATAATCTATTTAAGCAATCAGCTTAATATTTCTAGTCACATTGTATGAACACAGTAAGGGATATATTAAGTTTAAAGGGTGGCTCTTCCTCGGGACATCTCACTATATATTCCAGACTACAATCCTCAGGCCAGGTTAGTCTTTCCTAACCCCAACAGGGTTCTATTCATGAGTTTGTTTCCTGACTGCTCATAACATATACTTCTTATGGTGCTTAGTTTGTCACTTTTTGATGCCAGAGTAGCTTACAGCTTGCCCTGGATTCATCCAAGTCCCTTGTTGGGACACCCCCCTTTTGGAATGTTAGGAAGTAAGGGCAACTGAGCCTTATGTCAAGTAAATATGAAGAATGCCCAGGAGTAAATATTCTTTTTTTTTTTTTTTTTTTTTTTACAAGTGCTACAGTCATTTATTAGAACACTTGTGGAGAGCAAGACCTGATTGTAACAGAGTCCTATCACACATCTTGACATTTTTGTTTTATGTTATAATTTTTCTAGTCTCCCTAGGCATGAAGAAACTCATTTTTTATAATTATAATTTTTTTTTATTTATTTATTTTTTTATTTATTTATTTTTTTTTATTTTATTAGTGAAACACCATGAGGTACAGTTGTAGATATACAAATTTTTGTGCTTGGATCTCGGTCATAGCACGATCAAATACCCATCCCTCCACCAGTGTCCACTTTCCACCACCAGGACAACATCCCTCCCCCCCCCATCCCCCCATCCCCCCCTGCCACTGTGGCAGGGCACTCCCCCTTGTTCTCTCTCTCCTTCTGGGTGCTGTGATCAGCAAAAGAGGCATTGAGTGGTGAACATGTTCAGTCCAGTCTACTTTCAACCTGCATCTCCCCTCCTGGGAGGATCCTCCAAACACCCTCCACTTGGTGTTGCCCTTTCTATCTGAATTGTCCTTTCCCCTAGAATACCCGGCTGGCCTCTAAGTTATGGAGTAATTCTCCTGGTGCTGATCTCAGCTATTCTTGGGTATTAATCTCATATTTTGTTACTTTATATCCCCCAGATGAATGCAATCTTTCTATGTCTTTCCCTCTCTTTCTGGCTCATTTCACTTAGCATGATACTTTCCATATTGTACCACTTGTATGTAAAGTTCATGACTTCATCTTTTCTAAGAGCTACATAGTACTCCATTGTGTAGATGTACCAAAGTTTCTTTAACCAGTCATCTGTTCTTGGGCACTCAGGTCTCTTCCAGTTTCTGGCTACTGTAAAGAGTGCTGCAATGAACAAACAAGTGCAGATGTCACTTCGGCTACACATTTTTGCCTCTCTGGGATAAATTCCCAGGAGTGGTATTGCTGGGTCAAATGGGAGCTCAATTTCTAATTTTTTGAGGAACGTCCATACTGTTTTCCAAAAGGGCTGAACCAGTGGACATTCCCACCAACAGTGAAGGAGTGTCCCTTTCTCGCCACATCCACGCCAGCAACGGTTGCTTTTGTTTTTTTGAATGTGGGCCAGTCTCTGAGGTGTGAGATGGTATCTCATTGTGGTTTTGATCTGCATCTCCCTGATGATTAATGATGTAGAGCATTTTCTCATGTGCTTTTTTGCCATTCGGATTTCTTCTTTGAGAAAGTTTCTGTTCATTTCATTGCCCCATTTTTGGATGGGGTTGGATGTTTTCTTCTTGTGGAGCTCAACCAGTATTTTGTATATCCTTGATATCAACCCCTTGTCAGATGTGTATTCGGCGAATATTCTTTCCCATTCTGTAGACTGTCTTTGTATTTTGGTCACAGTTTCTTTGGAGGTACAGAAGCTTCTTAGTTTAAGATAGTCCCATTTATCTATCTCTGTTTTCACTTGCTCAGCCAGTGGCGTGTCATCTTTGAACATACCATTAGCCTCAATGTCATGGAGGGTTTTACCAACTTTGTCTTCAATGTATCTTATGGTTTCTGGTCTGATGTTGAGGTCTTTAATCCATTTTGATCTTACCTTTGTACATGGTGTTAGGCAGAGTTCTGAGCCCATTTTTTTGCATGTAGCCGTCCAGTGATGCCAGCACAGTTTGTTAAAGAGGCTTTCCTTACTCCACGTCACATTTCTTGCACCTTTATCAAAGATTAGATGATTATATGATTGAGGGGAGATGTCAGTGTATTCAACTCTGTTCCATTGGTCTGCAGTTCTGCCTTTGTTCCAGTACCATGCTGTTTTGATTATTACCGCTTTGTAGTAAAGTTTGAAGTTAGGGAGGTTGATTCCTCCCATTTTCTTTTTCCCAAGAATTGCTTTAGCTATTCGTGGGGGTTTATTGTTCCATATAAATTTCAGGAGTGTTTGCTCCATTTCTTTGAAGAATGTCATGGGTATCCTTATAGGAATTGCATTGAATTTGTACAGTGCTTTCGGTAGTATTGCCATTTTGACAATGTTAAGTCTCCCGACCCATGAGCAGGGGATGTCTTTCCATTTCCTCATGTCTTCTTTTATTTCCTGAAGTAGCGTTTTGTAGTTTTCTTTGTACAGGTCCTTTACTTCCTTAGTTAAGCTGATTCCTAGGTACTTGATTTTCTGGGGCACAATTGTGAACGGGATTGATTTTTTCATATAACTTTCCTCTCTCTCACTGTTTGCGTATAGGAAAGCCATGGACTTTTGGGTATTGATTTTATAGCCTGCAACTTTACTATACAAGTCTATTGTTTCTAGGAGTTTTTTGGTGGAGGTTATTGGGTTCTCTAAGTATAGTATCATATCATCTGCGAATAGTGAGAGCTTGATTTCTTCCTTTCCTACCTGAATGCCCTTAATATCTTTTTCTTGCCTAATTGCTCTTGCTAGTACTTCCAGTACTATATTGAACAGCAGTGGAGAGAGTGGGCATCCTTGTCTCGTCCCTGATCTTAGAGGGAAGGCTCTCAGTTTTTCCCCATTGAGGATGATGCTTGCTGTAGGCTTGTGGTAGATGGCTTTAATTATGTTGAGGAAGGTCCCCTCTATACCCATTTTGGCTAGGGTTTTCATCATAAAGGGGTGCTGGATCTTGTCAAATGCTTTCTCTGCATCTATTGATATAATCATATGCTTTTTATCTTTTCTTTTGTTGATATGATGGATTATGTTGATTGATTTCCGAATGTTAAACCATCCTTGCATCCCTGGGATGAATCCTACTTGGTCATGGTGTATAATCTTTTTGATGAGTACTTGGATTCTATTTGCTAGTAGTTTGTTGAGGATCTTTGCATCTGTGTTCATCAGGGATATCGGCCTGTAGTTCTCTTTCTTTGTGTTATCTCTGTCTGCTTTTGGTATCAGTGTGATATTTGCTTCATAGAAACTGTTCGGAAGTGTATTTGATATTTCAATTTCATGGAAAAGCTTAAAGAGGATTGGGAGTAAGTCTTCTTTAAAGATTTGGAAGAATTCACTGGTGAATCCATCCGGGCCCGGGCTTTTGTGCTTGGGGAGACTTTTTATTACCATTTCAATTTCCTTGATGGTGATAGGTCTGTTCAGGTATTCCAGGTCTTCTTGGTTCAGCCTTGGGAGTCTGTAGGAGTCTAGGAATTTATCCATTTCCTCGAGGTTTTGATGTTCCGTGGCATAAAGCTTTTCAAAGTACTCCCTGAGGATCCTTTGAATTTCTGTAGTTTCTGTTGTAATGACCCCCTTTTCATTTCTGATTCGGCTTATTAGGGTTTTCTCTCTCCCTTTCTTTGTGAGTTTTGCTAGGGGCTTATCGATTTTGTTAATTTTCTCAAAGAACCAGCTCTTGGTTTCATTGATCTTTCGGATTGTTTTCTGGGTTTCCATCTCATTAATCTCTGCTCTGAGTTTTATTATTTCCTTCCTCCTGTAAGGGTTGTGCTCCTTTTGTTGTTCCTTCTCCAAGTTCTTAAGCTGTGAGGTTAGTTTATTTATGTGGGCTCGCTCCTCCTTTCTGAGGAATGCTTGTAGAGCTATAAACTTTCCTCTTAAGACCGCTTTTGCTGTGTCCCATAAGTTTTGGTAACTCGTGTCTTCATTTTCATTCATTTCTAGGAATCTTTTGATTTCCTCTTTAATTTCCCGTCTAAGCCACTCATTGTTTAACAGCGCACTGTTTAATTTCCAGGTGTTTGATTTAGTTTTCTGTTTTTGTGTGTGATTTACTTCTAATTTCAGCGCATTGTGGTCTGAGAAGATTGTTGATATAATCTCTATCTTCTTAATTTTATGGAGGCATGTTTTGTGGCTCAGCATGTGGTCTATCTTGGAGAACGTTCCATGTACGCTTGAGAAGAATGTGTATTCAGCTTTTTGTGGATGAAGTGTCCTGTATATATCTACTAAGTCCCTTTCTTCCATTGTTTCCCTCAGATGAAGTATGTCCTTGCTAAGCTTGAGTCTGGTTGATCTATCAAGAGGTGACAAAGCGGTGTTTAAGTCTCCCACTAGTATTGTGTTGCTATCGATGTCTTTTTCCAAATCTATGAGTAATTGTTTTAAGTATTTTGCTGGTCTCTCATTAGGTGCATATACGTTTATTATTGTAAGTTCTTCCTGTTGTACAGATCCTTTGGTCAATAGGAAATGGCCTTCACTGTCTCTTATGACCTTCTTCACTCTGAAGTCAATGTGGTCTGATATTAGGATAGCTACCCCAGCTTTTTTCTGGGAGCTGTTTGCCTGTAGGATTGTTTTCCAGCCTTTGACTCTGAGTCTGTGTTTGCTTTGACTATTGAGGTGTGTTTCTTGCAGGCAGCAGAATGTTGGGTTCAGTTTTCTGATCCATCCTGCCACTCTATGTCTTTTAATTGGTGAGTTTAGCCCATTGACATTGAGAGAGATTATTGTTATGGGATTTTGTCCCATTGTTCTGTTGAAATTTGGTGTATTTGAGGGGCCTGTCTTGCCTTAAAGTAGCCCATTTAGTTGTACTTGTAACCATGGTTTTGAGTCTATGAAGTTCCTGAGCTGTTGTTTGTCTGTGAAACTGTGTGTTGTTCCTTCTATTATGAATGAGAGTCTCGCTGGGTAAAGTATTTTTGGAGAAGCATTTATTTCATTGAGTTTTTTCACTATGTCCCACCACTGTTTTCGGGCCATGAGGGTTTCATCAGAAAAATAAGCTGTGAATTTTAAGGATGCTCCTTTGTAAGAGATTTCTTTCTTCGATCTTGCTGCTTTCAGAATTTTGTCTCTGTCTAAGGTTTTGGTCATTTTGATCAGGATGTGTCTTGGGGTATTTTTATTCGGATTTCTTCTAGCCGGTACCCTTCGGGCCTCCTTGATGTGGTCACAAGTTTTCTTCAACTCTGGAAACGTTGTAGCAATGATTTCTTTGACAGTTTCTTCTTCATCAAGGTTTTCTTCCCGTCCCTCTGGGACTCCAATAATTCTTATGTTACCCCTCTTGGCTTCATCACGATCTTCTCTTGCCATCTGTTCTCGAACTGTGAGTCTCTTTTCCATTTTCTGCTGTTTTCTGATAAGACTCTGAACTTGATCTTCGAGCTCACTGATTCTGTTCTCAGCCGCTGTTACTCTGCTGCTGAGGCCTTCCACTGTGGTTTTCAATTCGGCTACCAGGTTTTTCAGGTCCGACATTTCCAATTGCATTTTCCTCATTTCTGCCTTCAACTCCTCTTGTCTTTTATTGGCATTGGTTTCCATTGTTTCTTTTAGTTCCCTAAGCATCCTGAGTAGCTCCATTCTGAATTCCTTGTCAGAGAGGTTGTCTAACGCTATAGTACTGTTGGTGTCTTCTGGGCTAGCTTCGTGAATAAGAAAGTTTGGTGGGCTTTTGCGTTGCTTTACCATTGTGACCAGTGTGGTTTGGTCCTTCACACTCGCTGCTACTGTTCTGGTTGAGTGAGGAGAGACTGCCAGGAGCCGTTCAGCTTTGTTGCTGCTAGATGCGCCTCTTTTACCTTTCTGGGTCTAACCTTCTTCTGAATCAGGCGTTATTCTTTGTTTTATAACTGATATTGAGTGAAACTTTTGGAGGAGTTGCTATTTACTACTGAGCTTGTATAGCTATTTTCCAACAGAACTTTTGTTGGAAATGGAGTAGGCGAGTGGAATTTTGTTGAATTGTAGTAGAAGAGGTGAGAAATTTTGGTTGGTATTAGGTAACAAGTTGATGAAAAGGATGAAAGGATGAAGGTCCTAATTGCTTGGAGTGATTGATATACCTGCGGCCGCGTAAGCGGCCGCCGGCCCGGAAGCAGGCCACGCCCACTTTTGGAGGCCACGCCCCTTTCTTTGAGGCCACGCCCCTAGCCAGTCCCAGGCCACTCCCTCCCAGGATCCTGAGTTCGCTCGGCGGGCGGCGCTCAGGGGCGGGGCTCCGCTGGGCTCATCCAACCCACCTGGATTGGGGGCCGGTCGGAGCTGGTCGCGCGCTGGGGCTGGGGGCTGGGTTCCGCGCTGTCCTCCGGCGGCGGGGCTCGCTCGGCGGGCGGCGCTCAGGGGCGGGGCTCCGCTGGGCTCATCCAACCCACCTGGATTGGGGGCCGGTCGGAGCGGTCGGAGCTGGTCGCGCGCTGGGGCTGGGGGCTGGGTTCCGCGCTGTCCTCCGGCGGCGGGGCTCGCTCGGCGGGCGGCGCTCAGGGGCGGGGCTCCGCTGGGCTCATCCAACCCACCTGGATTGGGGGCCGGTCGGAGCTGGTCGCGCGCTGGGGCTGGGGGCTGGGTTCCGCGCTGTCCTCCGGCGGCGGGGCTCGCTCGGCGGGCGGCGCTCAGGGGCGGGGCTCCGCTGGGCTCATCCAACCCACCTGGATTGAGGAGTAAATATTCTGTCTTTAACTGTCTTCCTGTGTCTATGCAAAAGGGAAACTGCTCTAAAATAAACTAGACAAAGGTCATAAAGGAAAGAGAAAAGCAATATTTCACTTTCATACGCAAAATCCAGAAGAATTTGACTTTACAAGTTACAGAATCTGATTTGGAGACATATGTGATTAACAGGTAGAGGAAGAAGAGCACAATGGAGAGGTTAAAGATCAGCACAGAGGAATGGGATTGCCTGATGGAATTGGGTGTGCCTTGGGAGCACTGCAGTTGGTGTAACTCAGTCAACCTAAGTTGCCTGTGGGAGGAGAAAGGACAACCCAAACTGAAACCTAAAATGCCTGGAACTATAATCCAACACTTTCCTGGTGCTATCTCTCCAGTTCCTGCATTTGAAACAAGAAGACTTCCTAAGAAAAGAGTCTGCATTGCTTCCCTGGGGTATCACAGCAAGTAAGTTAAATACATATTTAAATTCTTCCTTTGCCCTGGTGATGTGTGTAAGAACTTTGGCGACCCTTACTCAGCATTACAACCATAATGTGGATGAACAACACAACTAGAAGGAGAGCAAGCACACTGAGCTCTCTGCCCAGATGTGCGACCACCACAACCTGAAGTGAAAGCCCCAGGGAGCACCACAATTCAATGTGTGAGCACCATAGTTCAGTGTGTACAGAAACAAAAACACAGAGGGAAAGCACGGAGGGAAAACAAGTAAACACACATGAAAATTAAGTTTCTTTTTTATAAAGAGCCTCTGTATAAACATAAATAAAATTCAGTCCCTAATTTTGCCTCTTGTTATATCATGTTACATCATATAAAATGGATGAATGAATGTTGACTAAATCCAGAAATGTGTTTGGATCAACCAAGATAGAAATACAGGCAAGCTGACATGATTTACCTTGTGATATTTTGCTTCTGGTAATGTCAGATTATGGTTTTTAACAAATTAATTTTAGTTAAAAACACTTATGTACAAAGATTTTTGTTTCAATCATAGTTAGTGTTAAAGTAATTTTTTTCTCCAAAACTCTCTATGAGACTTACTGGTGGTGTTCAGAGAACTCTGCATGACTGGGGATTGAATCAGTGTTGGCTATGTGCAAAGCAACTACCATAAACCCTGACCTGTCTCTCCAATCCCTGTGACTCACTTTTTATGATCAGATTCTCATATGAGTTATATGTGAATGAAATCTATTTGGATCTTCCATTCTGAAGCTTTTATTCCGATTCCATAAATAATGAGGCTTCATCTTCTGCTTGATTATCTTCTGCCCTTAGCAGTTAAGTTTTCCCTTCCAGACAGAGGCGTTTTGATAAAAAGACTGAATTTCAAAGTAGTGAAAATAGCTTACAAGGGAGAAATGGCTGTTATATGCAAAGGAATTATTTTAAGTAAGAAATATAGTTTTTCTTAAGTAATACATCTATACAGACTGCAGTTTGATCTCTGGTTTAATCTTTGGGGAGTTCAAGTCTTCAAAAAGGCTGCCGTCTTTGCCCATCCCCCAAAGAACTCTTTGACAATTTTTTTGTTGTTTTAAGTTGTGAAACTCTGAAAGAATATTTCCATTCCCTGTAGATATGCATCTACCCCATCTGGTGGATAGAAACAGCTGTTTAATGACTTCCTAGCACCATTGCTCAGTGGCTGAGGACAAGCTGGGTGAGGGTTTCACCCAGTGGAATACCCTAGGACAATTAGAAAGACAATGTAATTACACAAGTTGGAAATAGGTCAGGATTTGGGACAAACACTGGGATGCATGGGAAAATAGCTTTGGGATTTGAATGCCTCTGGAGTGAGAAGTTATTTGGGCTGGTGTGTCTGGGGGCTCTCTTTGCTGTGTTCTGAACACTTATGCAGAAAGAGAAATTCTGAGTATTCTCTTTAGGTATAAACTTGGGTAATGCTGGTTGTCAGTGTAATGAATGGACACATAAATAAGATATCTAAAGGGTTATGAGTGTGGATTATGAAGTTAAGACTTATGTTTGATTATCTCCCCTCACTTAGCCGGGCTATCTTAAATCAACATACTTTAATACTTTAAATAGTGTAATTACTTGATGTGTCAATATTTTCATTTCCTTATTAAGTATAATAACTTGTATTGGATTATGTGGATTAAATAGAAAGGATGGAGAAAATGCACGGCAGAGCCTAGCAAGCTACCCGTGGTGTATTCGATATGACAAAAACAGTAACAATAACGGGTCTCATTCTCCTGACCCTGAAAGAGTCTCCAATATAGCAGCATTGGGAAAGACCAGTAAGGAGAGGTTGCTAAAATCTCAGGGCTGGGATGAATGGAGACATTACTGGCGCCTGCTTGAGTAAATCGATGAACAATGGGTTGACAGTGACAGTGACAGTGGGGATAAAATGATCACCTATAACAGTTACTTGGAAAAATAACTAAACAGTGTGTGATAAAATGCTAAGCTTTTCCTTGACTTCTCTTGTGTGACCTAATATGGCCTTCTCTCCCATTTCTTGAATATCCATTGCAAAGAATCAACAAACAGACAATTGCCACACATGCAAAGGCATTTCTTTTTATTAAATAAATAGGTATTTATTAAAGAAATGAAAAAAATAAAGAAATGGATCTGGACATGTAAGTCAGATAGTTTACCAGGAAAAAGACTGGTGTTGTCCAATTAATGATTATAATTCACATCTATGGGGTGAATTTTGCCCACAGACATTACTGATTGCCTATGACCTATGAACCAGATTAGGCATAGTTGATACCTCTGTCTCCCAATCTCTCTCTCTCTCTCTCTCTCACACACACACAAACACACAGACACACACACGTACATATACACACACACACCACTCCACCACTCCAAAAAAAATTTATAAACTTTTGTAGGGTTTATTTATTTAAATCACAATATTATTCTGTTTAAAAATCTCCACAAAGTCAGTTGTAATTTTTGAGGCTTAAGCTATTGAAAGGATGTAGACCTTTAGCATCATATGCATGATGAAAATAAGGATAGTGCCAGTGAAATGAGGTCAGGTCTGAGACCAGTCAGACTTGAGTTCAAATCTTGAATCTTCCACATATTATGTGATCTTTATTAGTTTATATAAATCAAATTTCAGCTTCTTAATCTGTAAGATGGAGACACTAATATTCACACACAGCAAATTTTTCAGCAGATTACATGAGTGCATTAAAGCATTCATGCAGGAGTTAGTGCTTGGTTTTCAGGTAATATCTAATGGATATATTGTTATTATTTAAAAGATTATTATTACTGGTATTGTATCCTTTAATCCTAAAGTCACATAAAACCACACATAAAGTGAAATTCATATCACTGTTTTTCTTTTTGGGTAACACCTAGCAATGCTCAGGGCTTTCTCCTGTCTCTGCACTCAGGAATTACTCCTGGCGGTACTCAGGGGACCATATGGGATGCCGGGGATTGAACACAGTTTTGCTGTATGCAAGGCAAGTGCTCTACCCACAGTACTATTGCTCCAGTCCCACATATTACTGTAAATATATATTTACACTATTTTATAGTCTGGGCTGCCTCAGACACTGATGCAGTCCTTAGAGAATTGCATTTCAGTTGAAGAGAAGACACATAAACAACCCAAGACAAAACACCAAAGTGCTCAACAGGAGGCATAGTCTTATGACAAGATATAAGCAGAAATTATTTCTGCATCAGGGGAATTAAAGAAGTCTTATGGAGGCAATGTCTTGATAATAGGATTCTGACAAATAGCATTCCCATTGAGGGAGCTGGATGAGCAAGCTCAGAGATTGGATTGTGATGAGTAGAAATGGGCATTGGTGGATAGCTCAGTCTTGCTGGATGCCAGACTGTGGAAGCATATTAGAGATTGAGAAACTGAATCAAGAGGGCTTTGAACTTTGAAGACTAATTTTGATAAAATACTTATTACTTGTTATTCTGTATTAATTTATTTTAGTTTCTGGGTCACACCCAGAAAGGCTCAGGGGTCACTCCTGGTGGTGCTCGGAAGAGCATATGCATATGGTATATCAGGACTGAACTTGTGTCAGCCGCTGTACTATCTCCCCAACTCTGAAAATTTATTTTTAAAAATGAAGTAACATTATTTTAAGAGTGTAAATGTTTATACACTTTAGGGGTACATCACATTTATCACCAATGTACCAAGATCCCTCTACTACTGTCGTACATACTTTCTGTTGGGCACTGCTCTCTCAAAAACCCCACCTCTACTTGTCATGCTTCACACTTGGTAACCTTAGCTCCGTTATCTGAGTATAAATGTCAGAGTCTAAGAGTTTGTTTTCATTGAATATTGTTTCTTCTCTTTATTTTTTCTGTAGGAGACATGAGTGAGATCATTCCATATTTCTCTTTCTCTTTCTGACTTATTGCTTCTCTAGTTGACTAGCATATTCTTGATTGTTTGAGGGGTCTTGCTCTTCAATACCTTGGCTATAATATGACATCCCCTTTGTTCTATAGAGTTTCAGTTGATAGATCTGTTGAAAATCTTTTTCCCCCAGTTTTTGTAATTTTCCTTTAAAATTTTTTCTATTGAGAACCTTAATTGGGGTTCCCTTATATGCGAGTCTTTGCTTTTAGAATTCTATTTTTAACTTTGACTTTTACTATTTTAATTACAATTATATATGTTTTGGTATCTTTTTTTTTTCTGGAAAAAAAAAGCTCTTTGAGCTTTCTAGATCTGGGTATCTCTCTCTTTCCTCAGTCTGAGGAAATTCTTAGCTATCATTTATTTTTTTTTTTCAGCTAAGAATTATGGCTCCGTATGTCTGTCTTCTCCATGGGAACCCCTGTGAGGTGAGTGCTATTATCATGGATTATGTTCCACAAATATTTTATATTATTCTCATTTAAAAATATCTTACATTGTCACTCAATTATTTCCTTTACCTAATCCTCTAGTTTACTGATTCGATCTCTGGCATCTGTCAATCTGCTGTTGAGACTCTATTTTTCAGTTCAGATACTGTGTTCATTAATTTGGATTTTCTTATGCTGTGTCCTTGTTGAAGTTCTCTTCCATCGATTTCCTTGTTTCAGTAAGAATCTTTTGGATTGTTGCTCTGAAGGAAGTTGCTCATCAGGGAGTTTAGAAACCTATAATGTGCTTGGGGCTCTTCCTAAGCTTTTTCCTTTCCCCATCAGTGCATGTGAATCCCTCATTTTGCCTGGTACCATTCTAGAGATATGGGCAGGAGTCATTGTTCTGGGGTTCTTAATCACAAATTCTAGCCAATGGCTGTGATTCTGATCTTTGTAGGAAGGATTATTGCGATTAATATTTTTAGCTACAAGGGTTCTGCCACTTATCAAGCTGAGGTTGAGCAGACCAGGACTACTACACATCAGAGTATACAGCTGCTAGAACTTGGTAGCAGCTTATAGTCACAGTTTAGTAGGTCTAGTCAATGACTTTTGGGTGCTGTCCTGAGTACCCAACAATACCTCTACTACAGAGCAGTCCTGTATAACTACTGGGAGATTGACATTTTTGAGCATATAGCAGCAACTACAATGCCAAAGTATAGCAGACTTAGGTAATTTCTAATACTGTGATGTTGTGTTTTGCAAGACCTGTGACACTGAGTTTGTACCAGCCCGAGTCACAATCACAAGTGCCTGGGAGCTCTTGAGCACACAATTTGGGTAGATCTGGGCAACAGCTAACAAGTTGAGTTTGCAAATGCATGGGGCTCCTATGTTTGGGCAAAACTAAAGGCTGGTCTATGGCTCAAGGTGGTCAACAATTCAGGTGTATGCTGAATTTGAGCAGGCTTGAATGGTAACCTGAAGTGCTTATCAGTGTCCCAGTGATAGCGGTGTGCCAAATTTGGACAGCATGGGATTACCTGGGTCTCAATATTTAAGCCTACAGAGGTACACGTGCACCAAGATAAAGAGGGACCAAGTGACAAGCAGGGCTTCAAGATTCTCAGAATCTGACATCTCTAAGTCTGCCTGGCTGTGGTCACACAGACTGGCCATGACTGAAGAACCTGTGTGTTGGGCAAGCTTCAGAAGCTGGACCTGGGTCATAGACTATGCCTTCTGCATATCAACGGATCACTGCAGACATGGGGGAACCTCTTGCTAAATGGATTACTGCGGGTGGGGGGGTGTCTTTGTAGTATATTTTCTGACTGAACTGGTCAACCACTTAGCTAGCAGTCATATGGAAATTGGGAATGCCTAGGGTTTTTTGTCATCTCCCCCCTACCCCCAGGGCTTTTATACATATGTCTCAGTCAGAAGGTAATTTAGGTATTAGTGGTATGGGTAGAACCCCAGGGATTTTCCCTCAGGGCCTCCTTCTTAGCCAGCCAATAGGGTTTCCCCAGCAGGGTTGAGTGTGGTCACTGATATGGTATCTACTGTTTCCATTACTATGGCACCTGGGATACAATATGACATCCACCTGCAAGGTCAAAGGTAGTCACCAGCATGACACCCTCCAGTGACTGATACTGTTTATATCCTGTCACTTCAGTGTTATGTGCAAAGGACTGTGGGGTTGAGAACTCCCCTGTTCCTCAAAATCTGCTCTTTGGGACTAGAGAGAAAGTACAGTGGGTAGGGCCTTTGTCTTGTTTGTGTCCAACCAGGATTTGATCCCCAACATTTCACATGCTCCTCTTAGCACTGCCAGGAGTAATCCCTGAGCTCAGAGCCAGGAGTAATTTATGAGTTACTGGGTATGACCCAAAATTAAAAAATAAAAAGACTGTATCTTAAAATCATTAAAATATCTTCCTGATTGCATCTTCAGTAGACGAATTTCTTTCTTTTCTTTTTCTCTTTCTTTTCTTTTTTTTAATTTTACTGAATCACTGAGATAGTTACAAGCTTTCATGTTTGGGTTGCAATCACACAATGATCAAACATCCATCCCTCCACCAGTGCACATTCCCCACCACCAATATCCCCAGTATAGTCCCCCTTCCCCACCCTCCCCCTGACTCCATGGCAGACAATATTCTCCATACTCTCTCTCTACCTTGGATTTCTTTATTGAGGGGTGTCCCTCTCTCTGTTGGGAGCTTTTCTTTTCATTTGGAGTTTCATTTTATTTCTATGGGTTACAAAAATCTTGGTGTAGATTTTTTCAGTGACTATATGCAGAAAGACGCAAGCATAGATTCCTCCTATTTGGACATTTTGGCCCCTCCTCTCAAAATATCTTTTGAAAGTATGACTTCATTCAGTTGTTCCGTTCTTTTTTCCCAGCATTTATCATGTATTCAGTGACTATTCTTTAACAGACAATAAAATGAAGATAAAGCAATGACATGGATAAAGAGAATTTAGTTTCCAGGAGAGAGAGAGAGAGAGAGAGAGAGAGAGAGAGAGAGACAGAGAGAGACCCATGAAGAAGTAATTCTATAACATGTGATATAGGGCTGGAGCGATAGCAAAGTAGGTAGGGTATTTACTTTGCATGTGGCCTACACAGCCAACCCAAGTTCGAGTCCTCCACCCCTTTCAGAGAGCCCTGCAAGCTACCAAGAGTATCTTACTTGCACGGCAAAGCTATCTGGCAAGCTATCTGTTACGTATTCAATATGCCAAACACAGTAACAAGTCTCACAATGTTACTGGGCCCACTCGAGCAAATTGATGAACAACGGGAGGACAGTGACAGTGACAGTGATACAGAGCAAAGGAAGACAATGCTGAATGGAAGCAGTAGCATGTCTTAGAGCTTAGAAATCAGGAAGATCATGGTGGGTTTCAAGTATTGTCAGTTCAAAATTGATAGAGATTTGAGTAGAAAATGGAAGAGTTTGGGGATACTAGGGGTTACAAAGATTCTTGCAAACTATGCTAGAGTTTAGACTTCACATACAAGGCCTAGAAGTATCTAAAGAAATGTTTGCATATAGAAGGACAGAGTATATGCATTGTACTTTACAAAGATAACTTTCCAGGTGGTAGAATGGGTATTGGAGGAAACAAGAACTTTGAGCTTATTTCCTGGCAAGTAAAGTAAAGTAAAGTAAAGTAAAGGCCCTCCCGTTGATCGTCGATTTGCTCGAGCGGGCCCAGTAACGTCTCCATTGGAGACTTTGTTGTTACTGTGTCTGGCATATCGAATACTCTCGGTAGCTTGCCGGGCTCTCCGAGAGGGGCGGAGGAATCGAACTCGGGTCGGCCATGCTGGCCGCTTGTAAGGCGAACGCCCTACCACTGTGCTATCGCTCCAGCCCTATTTTACCTATTTTCCAGGCAAATATCTCTAAACCAGTTTTCCAAGCAAATGTATCTATTTACCTTTATTAAAACTTGACCTTAATGGAAGCATAAGAAGATGACTCATTTTCCTCCACCATGGCCCCATCCTCTGTATAAAGCATGTGTGGGAGCAGTATCACATGGTCTATATCATATAAGGGACTGTCTCTAGCAGTTGTTGAGAGGATCCAAGGCTTCCGTTTACTCCCAGTGGGAGGATAGGGATTCTGTTTTCTGCGACAGGAATGCTGGGATGATGGTCTTTGTAGACTCCTGCAGTGTTTTGGGGGAACAGAAAGCACCCCAAAATGGTTGCATTGCTTTCTTAGACACATTGGCTGTAGATGTGTCAAGTAGGAGAAAACAGTGCCCATTTACTCTAATGAGACACAAGCCTGCAGCATCTGCTCCGGGGAGATGCAAGTCGGGCGGCTGATTTGACAGCAATTGAGTGCACTTGTGAACTTTTTTCTTTTCCCCCTAGGAAATCAGAATAGCAAACAGCATGGTATTGGATTGTGTTGATGCAGGGCTTGTCTGATACCCTCATCAAATGGAACAGTCTTTGCAGATGATTGGAGCTGCTTCTCTTGATCCTGGGGCAGGTAGTTTATCTTCCCGGCTGTTGGCTTTTGCTTCTGCTATGGAAAGAAAGAGGGGAAAGCATGAATTAGTGTAGACTGTTCCTGCTGATACCGACTCAAATCTAGGATCTTTGGCATGGGAGGAGGGCATGAAACAAACTGGAAATGAAAATCAGTCACTAGCTGGTGAATGACTTGATTCTAGACCCTGTATCACTACTGAAGTCAGGTTTATAATTCTACATAAGGTGGGTAAAGGACCGAACATGATGGCTACTCAGTATCTATATTGCAAAATGATCTTTTTCTGTTTATGAGTATCAAGGTCATTACAAAATTTGGGGCATAGTTTTCATGGTTCTTTATCTTTTTGAATTTAAGAGGCTAATTGCTTCTAGAATTTGTGCATGTAATGGCTGCCTTGTACATAAATTAATATTCACACAGATTAGATGGTTTGAATTCAAGACCTCACATTTTGCATGAACATTTGAAAGAATACTATTAGTGACAAAGCAGAGGTTTTTAAAGTTTAGTAATTTATTCCCAGACAAGTATTTATTGAGTGCCACTGATATGTCAGGCATAGCTTGAGGTGCTAAAGATTCACTAGTGAATAAAAATGCCCAAACCTCTGGAGTTTGTAGTGTTGGCAATTTTGTTTTATTTTAATTTGGGGTAGGGATCTTCATGTGTTTTGCAGGAGGCCTAGGAACTCCACCAGTGATGTTTGGTGAACTGGTCAGTGGCTCAATGAAAACACCTGAGGATGCAGTACTACTAAGACCCTGCCACACTGGAGGTACCTGGGTCACCTCAGCAGTACTTGAGGATCTTCAGGATTCTACCCATCTATGTTGAGGGGACCCTGTGGTGCCAGGGACTGAACTCAGGTTGGATTGTCTAACATGCAACCTAATTATTATCTCATTCAGTCTTTAGTATTTTTGAGTTGCCTTGACACGTTCTCTTATTGACTCTAATTTGCAAGCCTGCATGATGTAAGGAAGTATTACTTCTCATAAAGGTTTCTAAAAAGAACATCTAGAAGTCATACAACTGCATCAATTCTTGGTTTATGAATAACCACGTGATGTTCTGAGTTAGTGTCTTGCCATGTGGTGCATTGGAACATTTAATTTTAATTCCTCGGAAGAGACTTTATGTATGATTTTCCATAGGCAATAAGGGCCCTGATGGGTATGGTGGAAAGGCTCCTAGACAACACATCTTCTCGGAGAATAAATAAATGAGAATTTGGGTGGAAAATGGTAACATAATATATGTGCTTACACTTTTGTATGATTTCACTTACAAAATGCACCTGTGGTTACTCTTTTCAATAACCTCTATGTTTCTGTGGAAAAAGCACAATGGTGGCTTATACCCATTCTGTAATGAAGAACACTGAGTCACAGCGAATGACTTGGTGTAGTCGCACTGATAGTAAGTGGCATAACAAATGCTAATGGAAATAGAAAAGTTTCATGTGTTCATATTTCTTAGAATTCCAGTGACTGCAGGAATTGATCATTATTGATGATACTGGGATTATTGTATATATTATGTGTATGTTAACCCAGTTCGATTCCTCTGTCCCTCTCAGAGAGCCCAGCAAGCTGCCGAGACTATCCCACCTGCACAGAAGAGCTTGGTAAGCTCCCCGTGGCGTATTCAATATGGCAAAAAAAAAAAAAAAACCGCAACAACAAGTCTCACAATGGAGACATTACTGGTGCCTGCTCGAGAAAATTGATGAACAATGGGATGGCAGTGTTACAGTGCTACAATGCTATGTTGGCTTGAAGTATCACTGGTTATTGACCCGTTTAGCATGCTTTGGTGCGTGTTGTGAATCAGGCAGGCAGTGGTACATTATATAGATAATCCCCATGATAGGAAGGTATTACTTTGGGGAACAGGATATATTTTCTTTTATCCAGTTCTTTTAAATGGCTCTGCATACTGAAACACGTGTGGAGGCCAGTTGGACAGTAGCCCTTATCTGAGCTAACATTCAAACCCAAGAAAGAACAGGTTAGTAGAGAAAAGAAAGTTGAAGGGATGTTGTTGATAGAGCCTATTCAGACCCACTGAAGGCAAATTTGTGAATTGGAAAATTTTGTGGGTCCTTTCTTGTCACTTTATGTACAACTTAATAGGTTAAGTTTTGGAATAGGCGATATATACTGTAGCACTGTAGCACTGTCCTTTGTCCTTCCGTTGTTTATTGATTTGCTTGAGCGGGCACCAGTAACGTCTCCATTGTGAGACTTGTTGTTACTGTTTTTGGCATATCGAATATGCACAGGGAGCTTGCCAGGCTCTGCCGTGGGGGCGGGTTACTCTCAATAGCTTGCCGGGCTTTCTGAGAGGGACAGAGGAACCAAACCTGGCTAGGCTACGTGCAAGGCAAACACCCTACCCGCTGTGCTATCACTCCAGCCCATAATGGAATAGGCAGTATACACACAGACACAAAGTATGTGAGACCCAGGAGAGCAGACACTGTAAAAGGGAGACTTCTCCTGATTGCCTTGAGCTGTCACCCACATTTCCTTCTCAGTTGGCCATCAGTGGTGCCCTTTTGCCTATTTGTGGGCCACCTTTGTGGCTCCAGTGCCCACAATTTTCCCATTGACAGTTCATGCAGCCTAATTGCTCTCAGAAAAAATAGCTCACTAACTTAGTCATCCATCCAAACTTCCACTCACTTGCCCCGTCAACAGTTTTTCAAGTTCTTACTGTGCACCTTGAAGCATATTAGTTCAGACATGCTGAGATGAAAATCATAGTCCTTGACCTTAAAAAAGCAGATTTTGGGAAAGGGGGGCATGTCTTAAATCTTTCACCTCCCTTTAAATGTTTTCTGTTTCTCTTAATTAGGGCTTTGCTCTCTGCTAGCTAATCTGATAAAGCAAGTTGTGTTAAGATTTTTAATGGATGATTATGTGCTTGCTATGCTTTCCAGATAACACCTATAGTTAATAGGATTTTTTGCAGTTTAAAGGATTTAGATAATGTAAGAATTTTGAAAAGCATATAAAAGAGCCTTTTTTTAAAAAAGAAAAGTAGAGCTTGATGTCTTTTTTTCCCCTTCTGCAGAATGCATTAGAGGGAGGGCAAAAGAGATCGAGGACAGGGGTGCATGCTCTGTGTGTTTAGGACTCCTGTTCATTCTCTAGCAACACATACCCCCTCTCAGCATTGCCAGCTTTGCCCCCCGTGGAGAGGCCCTGGTGTTCCTCAGTATTGCAGAACCCAAGTAACACCACAACTTTGGGTCCTCCCATTAAATTGTTCAATAGAGATGATTAAGCAGGAAGTGACATTCTGGGTTTCTTTTTCTATCTTTTTTTAAAATTTCTTTCTTTCTTTTTCCTTTTTTTAAATTTGGTTTTGGGCCAACCCAGCAGTGCTCTTGGCTTACTCCAGGCTCTATTCTAAGGAATCATTCCTGGACCAACTCAGAAAGCATATGAGATTCTGGGGGTCGAACCCTGGTTGGTTGTGTGCAGGGCGGATTTCTCCGGACCTATCCCTGTTTCTTTCTTTTTTTTTTTAAAGCAATGATTGGGGGCTCTCATCCTCAATAAAAGAAGGCAGGAGAGTGTCAGAGTCACTAGCTTAGCTGGGTCTTCCTTTCTGTATTTGTAAAATGGGGAAGATAAATATATAGAAATATTTATCTCATAGACTACAAATTCTTACACTGTAGGTCATGATCCCAGATAAGGGTCTCATAATGGGGGGGTCATAAAAATTTTGGCAATAGCAAATAGTTTATAAATGTGAAATGATAAAAAATGAATACAAAAACAATAACGAAACAGACCTAAGATGTGTTTTTGGCAGTTATCGCCCATGTTACTTTTTTTGGGGGGGCCTCACTCCTGGCTCTGTGCTTAGTGAGCTTTGGGGCACTAAGTGGTGGGCACTGAATGATAAGCTTCTTGCAAAGCAAGTTCTTAACCCATTTGCCTGCCTCTCTGGCCTTACAGTTGCATTTCTTTGAAAAAAATGTGGTCACGAGTGGAAAAAGTTTAAGAGGCTCTATATTAGAGGACCAAATTTTGATGATTCCTGGTAAGAATTTAGTCAAGCTCCTGGCCCATGTGAAGTCCCTAGAGTTGCTATCGTTGTGATAAACATCTTTTCACAGTTGAGGTCTAGATCTTCTTGTCATAAGCTTGCTTGTTGAAATTTCTCACTTTCCCTCCACCTTGCTGGAGGCAGGCAATCCCATCCAGTGGTTGGGGTCCAACTCTTCCCATCTGACCTTCACTGTCACTGTCCTCCTGTTGTCATCGATTTGCTTGAGTGGGCCCAGTAACATTGTGAGACTTGTCACTGTGTTTGGCATATCGAATACGTCACGGGTAGCTTGCCAGGCTTTGCTGTGCGGGCGAGATACTCTCGGTAGCTTGCTGGGCTCTCCAAGAGGGGCAGAGGAATTGAAGGCATAGGAATCAAACTCAGGTTGTCCCGGGTAGCCACGTGCAAGGCCAACACCCTACCCGCTATGCTATTGCTCCAGCCTTTAAGAATGAGAATAGCACAGCGGTAGGGCGTTTGCCTTGCACGCAGCCAACATGGCCTACCCGAGTTCGATTCCTCCGCCCCTCTCGGAGAGCCCGGCAAGCTACCGAGAGTATCTCGCTCGCACGGCAGAGCTTGGCAAGCTACCTGTGATGTATTCGATATGCCAAACACAGTAACAACAAAGTCTCCAATGGAGACGTTACTGGGCCCGTTTGAGCAAATCGAGAAAACTACAAGTACTGAAAATATCAAGGATGCCATTGAAAATAAATGAAACAAATGAACTTGCCTATGGGCTGGAAGACAGTGTAAACAAACATGTCAGACTACTTATATTCCTCTCCTCAAAACATGTGTCCTTTCTGTTCTGGAATCTCTTCTTAGGACCAACCAAGCTCTGTTCTCTCAGAAATCCTGGCCCAAGAGAGCTACATTAGGAACCATTCCCGAGTGCCATGGTCTTTGTGAGCAGCTGAAGAGGACCAATATTTTCTAATTTTTTTTGGGGGGGGGTCACACCCAGCGATGCACAGAGGTTGGTCCTGGCTCATGCACTCAGGAATTACATTTAGCAGTGAATGTGGGACCATATGGGATGCTGGGAATTGAAACTGGGTGGGCCAAGTGCAAGGCAAACACTCTCCCCACTGTGCTATTGCTCCAGCCCCGACCATGATTTTCTGACCTAGTGGTTCTGGTCAATTTGTTGGAGAGCACCTCGTTTTCCTACCCATTGACCAGGAATAAATACAGGGAATATCACCAAAACAAAATTTTCAACCTCCTCCTCCTGGTTACTATGCTCACTCTTTATCATTTTCTGATTTTTCCCTTGTGTTTTTTTCCCCTGTGTCCCTCTGTATGTGTTACAAGCTCTGCTGAGCTCAAACATCCTTTATTTTGCTTTTTGGAAAGGAATTTCAGTCATACTATAACCATGTGCGTGTCGGCTGAGGTGGAGAATCAGACTGTTTTTTAAATTTCATTTTAATTGAGAAGCTAGATTATGACTTAAATCATGGTTCTCCTGTCTTCCATTTCCATTTTCCACCCATAAAAATTCTCTACTAATAGTCGGAGAGCATAGTTATTCCTGAAAGAGCAGGAGGAGCTGGCTGTGATAAAGAGGTTATTCTTCCAAGCTCAGGTGATCATTCAAAATCTCATTAAGAGCACATTTATTGAGAATCCTTGTATTTGCTGAGAAAGAGTATTTATTAAAGACAATACACTTCTTTATAGGCTTGGTGAAATACGAATAGGTTGTGAGTGGGGCCTGGGAGTTGGTGTGTGAGTTTAATAGAACGTCTCCAAATGACCTAGTTGCCTCACAGAGATAGTAAAAACTGGATAAGCTGATGATGTTGTGTATCATACGGTGCAAACATAGCTTCCAAATTCTGTGTGTAAAATGTTTCTAAGCTTTTTTTTTTTTCAAAAAAAAGACACCATCTCCACATTAGGCAAGATAAGAACTTTTCATTTATTTATTTATTTATTTATTTAGGCTTTTTGGGTCACACTCAACGATGCTCAGGGGTTACTCCTGGCTTTGAACTCAGGAATCACTTCTGGCAAAACTTTTTCTGTGAGAATGGTTCAAAGTCACAAATCACTGACATAACACATGCTTGAATCAGAAGCCAGGTTTTCCAAAATGCCAAGGTTGGGAGTAGGAAAGAGGGTTGATTTGTTTTGTATTGCTTGTTATGAATAGAATATAATGTCCAGGAAATTCTGTGTCATTCTCTTCTGGGAGCCTTAGTTTGTAGTCTCTGGGTCTTGGCCATTGATGAGAGATTACATGGCACCGGGGGTGGTTTGTGGGTGTGACTTCCAAGCTTCTGGAAAACTGCAGAACTGTGGGGGAGGAGTCCCAGTCCTGATCCAAGCAGGCTTGGAGATCTCAGTCACAGCTATCTCTGTGCTACAGGCCCTAACTGTGTCTTTTGATCTCTTTCAAGATTTATGGGTCTCTGAAATAAGGCTAATAAGTGAGTTGATACAGCTGAGCCGGAGGTGGTTTGTGAGTGTGGCTCCCACATACCTAACTTTTGGCTGTTTAATTTCTTGGTAAACTTGGCCCCAAGTTGTTGGGGTCTGGCCAAAGGCACAGCAGCAAATTTGGGGTATCTGGAAGTCTGAAGGCACCAAAAGTCTGCTGATGCACTCACCTCACAGGTACAGGTTGAACTGCTGGTGGCACCATACCCATGGAGAAGAACTTTTAAAATTAAAATCCGATAAGTAAAGAATTTGATAAACATTTGATTGTGACACATTTTTTTGTTTTCTTTTTTTATTTTGTAAATCTTTTTTAAAATATATTATTTATTTATTTATTTTTTATTTTTAGTGAAACACTATGAGGTACAGTTGTAGATTTACAATTTTTTGTGCTTGGGTTTCGATTATACAATGATCAAATACCCATCCCTCCACCAGTGCCCGTTTTCCACCACCATGGATAATATCCCTCCCACCCCCATCCCTCCGATCTCACCCTGCCTCTGTGGCAGGGCAATCCCTTGTGTTCTCTCTCTCCTTTTGAGTGTTGTGGTCTGCAAAAGAGGCTTTGAGTGGCAAACATGTTCAGTCCATAGTTTACTTTCAACATGCATCTCCCCTCCTGGGAGGATCCTCCAAACACCCTTTATTTGGTGTTCCCTTCTCTATCTGAGCTGCCCTTTCCCTTAGAATGCCTGGCTGGCCTCTAAGCTATGGAGTAATCCTCCTGCTGTTGATCTCAGCTATTCTTGGGTATTAATCTCATATTTTGTTTCTTTATATTCCCCAGATGAATGCAATCTTTCTATGTCTATCCCTCTCTTTCTGACTCATTTCGCTTAGCATGATACTTTCCATGTTGTACCACTTGTATATAAATTTCATGACTTCATCTTTTCTAACAGCTACATAGTACTCCATTGTGTAGATGTACCAAAGTTTCTTTAACCAGTCATCTGTTTTTGGGCATTCAGGTTTCTTCCAGGTTCTGGCTATTGTAAAGAGTGCTGCAATGAACAAACAAGTGCAGATATCACTTCGACTATACATTTTTGCCTCTCTGGGATATATTCCCAGGAGTGGTATTGCTGGGTCAAATGGGAGCTCAATTTCTAATTTTTTGAGAATCGTCCATACTGTTTTCCAGAAAGACTGAACCAGTCGACATTCCCACCAACAGTGAAACAGTGTCCCTTTCTCGCCACATCCACGCCAGCATCGGTTGCTTTTGTTCTTTTGAATGTAGGCCAGTCTCTGAGGAGTGAGATGGTATCTCATTGTGGTTTTTATCTGCATCTCCCTGATAATTAATGATGTAGAACATTTTCTCATGTGCTTTTTTGCCATTCGGATTTCTTCTTTGAGAAAGTTTCCGTTCATTTCATTGCCCCATTTTTTGATGGGTTTGGATGCTTTCTTCTTGTGGAGTTCAACCAGTATTTTGTATATCTTTGATATCAACCCCTTGTCAGATGTGTATTCGGTGAATATCCTTTCCCATTCTGTAGACTGTCTTTGTATTTTGGTCACTGTTTCTTTTGAGGTCTAGAAGCTTCTTATTTTAAGATAGTCCCATTTCTCTATCTCTGTTTTCACTTGCTCGGCCAGTGGCATGGCATCTTTGAAGATACCATTAGCTTCAATGTCATGGAGGGTTTTGCCAACTTTGTCTTCAATGTACCTTATGGTTTCTGGTCTGATGTTGAGGTCTTTAATCCATTTTGATCTTACTTTTGTACATGGTGTTAGGCAGAGTTCTGAGCCCATTTTTTTTGCATGTAGCCATCCAGTGATGCCAGCACAATTTGTTAAAGAGGCTTTCCTTACTCCACTTCACATTACTTGCACCTTTATCAAAGATTAAATGATCATATGATTGAGGGGAGATGTCTGTGTATTCAACCCTGTTCCATTGGTCTGCAGTTCTGCCTTTGTTCCAGTACCATGCTGTTTTAATTATTACTGCTTTGTAGTGCAGTTTGAAGTCAGGGAGGTTGATTCCTCCCATTTTCTTTTTCCCAAGAATTGCTTAACTATTCGTGGGGGCTTATTGTTCCATATAAATTTCAGGAGTGTTTGCTCCATTTCTTTGAAGAATGTCATGGGTATCCTTATAGGGATTGCATTGAATTTATACATTGCTTTTGGTAGTGTTGCCATTTTGACAATGTTAAGTCTCCCGACTCATGAGCAGGGGATATCTTTCCATTTCCTCATGTCCTCTTTTATTTCCTGAAGTAGCGTTTTGTAGTTTTCTTTGTACAGGTCCTTTACTTCCTTAGTTAAGCTGATTCATAGGTACTTGATTTTCTGGGGAACAATTGTGAACGGGATCACTTTTTTCATGTAGCTTTCTTCTCTCTCACTGTTTGCGTATAGGAAAGCCATGGACTTTTGGGTATTGATTTTATAGCCTGCAACTTTACTATACAAGTCTATTGTTTCTAGGAGTTTTTTTGTGGAGGTTATTGGGTTCTCTAAGTATAGTATCATATCATCTGCGAATAGTGAGAGCTTGATTTCTTCCTTTCCTACCTGAATGCCCTTAATATCTTTTTCTTGCCTAATAGCTATTCAAGTACTTCCAGTATTATATTGAACAGCAGTGAAGATAGTGGGCATCCTTGTCTCGTTCCTAATCTTAGAGGGAAGGCTCTCAGTTTTTCCGCATTGATGATGATGCTTGCTGTAGGCTTGTGGTAGATGGCTTTAACTATGTTGAGGAAAGTGCCCTCTATACCCATTTTGCCTAGGGTTTTCATCATAAAAGGGTGCTGGATCTTGTCAAATGCTTTCTCTGCATCTATTGATATGATCGTGTGCTTTTTATCTTTTCTTTTGTTGATATAATGGATTATGTTGATTGATTTCCGAATGTTAAACCATCCTTGCATCCCTGGGATGAATCCTACTTGGTCATGGTGTATGATCTTTTTGCTCAGTAGTTGGATTCTATTTGCTAGTAGTTTGTTGAGGATCTTTGCATCTGCGTTCATCAGGGATATCGGCCTGTAATTCTTTTTCTTTGTGGTATCTCTGTCTGCTTTTGGTATCGGTGTGATATTTGCTTCATAGAAACTGTTCGGAAGTGTTTTTGATATTTCAATTTTGTGGAAAAGCTTAAAGAGGATTGGGAGTATGACTTCTTTAAAGATTTGGAAGAATTCACTAGTGAATCCATCCGGGCCAGGACTTTTATGCTTGGGGAGACTTTTTATTACCATTTCAATTTCCTTGATGGTGATAGGTTTGTTCAGGTATTCCAGGTCTTCTTGGTTCAGCCTTGGGAGTCTGTAGGAGTCTAGGAATTTATCCATTTCCTCGAGGTTTTGATGTTCCATGGCTTAAAGCTTCTCAAAGTACTCCCTGAGGATCCTTTGAATTTCTGTAGTTTCTGTTGTAATGACCCCCTTTTCATTTGTGATTCGGTTTATTAGGGTTTTCTCTCTCCCTTTCTTTGTGAGTTTTGCTAGAGGCTTATCGATCTTGTTAATTTTCTCAAAGAACCAGCTCTTGGTTTCATTGATCTTTCGGATTGTTTTTTGGGTTTCCATCTCGTTAATCTCTGCTCTGAGTTTTATTATTTCCTTTCTCCTGTTCGGGTTGTGCTCCTTTTTTTGGTCCTTCTCCAAGCTCTTAATCTGTGAGGTTAGGTTACTTATGTGTGCTTGCTCCTCCTTCCTGAGGAATGCTTGTAGAGCTATAAACTTTCCTCTTAACACAGCTTTTGCTGTGTCCCATAAGTTTTGGTAACTCGTGTTCTCATTTTCATTCGTTTCTAGGAATCTTTTGATTTCCTCTTTGATTTTCTTTCTAAGCCACTCATTGTTCAATAGAGCACTGTTTAATTTCCAGGTGTTTGATTTAGTTTTCTGTTTTTGTGTGTGGTTTACTTCTAATTTCAGCGCATTGTGGTCTGAGAAGATTGTTGATACAATCTCTATCTTCTTAATTTTATGGAGGCATGTTTTGTGGCTCAGCATGTGGTCTATCTTGGAGAATGTTCCATGTATACTTGAGAAGAATGTGTATTCAGCTTTTTGTGGATGAAGTGTCCTGTATATATCTACTAAGTCCCTTTCTTCCATTGTTTCCCTCAGATGAAGTATGTCCTTGCTAAGCTTGAGTCTGGTTGATCTATCAAGAGGTGACAAAGCGGTGTTGAAGTCTCCCACTAGTATTGTGTTGCTATTGATGTCTTTTTCCAAATCTATGAGTAGTTGTTTTAAGTACTTTGCTGGTCTCTCATTAGGTGCATATACATTTATTATTGTAAGTTCTTCCTGTTGTACAGATCCTTTGATCACTAAGAAATGGCCTTCACTGTCTCTTATGACATTCTTCACTCTGAAATCGATGTGGTCTGATATTAGGATGGCTACCCCAGCTTTTTTATGGGAGCTGTTTGCCTGTAGGATTGTTTTCCAGCCTTTGACTCTGAGTCTGTGTTTGTTTTGACTATTGAGATGTGTTTCTTGCAGGCAGCAGAATGTTGGGTTCAATTTTCTAATCCATCCTGCCACTCTATGTCTTTTAATTGGTGCGTCTAGCCCATTGACATTGAGAGAGATTATTGTTCTGGGATTTTGCCCCATTGTTCTGTTGAAATTTGGTGTATTTGAGGGGCCTGTCTTGCCTTAAAGTAGCCCATTTAGTTGTTCTTGTAACCATGGTTTTGAGTCTATGAAGTTCCTGAGCTGTTGTTTGTCTGTGAAACTGTGTGTTGTTCCTTCTATTATGAATGAGAGTCTCGCTGGGTAAAGTATTTTTGGAGAGGCATTTATTTCACTGAGTCTTTTCACTATGTCCCACAACTGTTTGCGGGCCATGAGGGTTTCATCAGAAAAATCAGCTGTGAATTTTAAGGATGCTCCTTTGTAAGAGATTTCTTTCTTCGATCTTGCTGCTTTCAGAATTTTGTCTCTGTATAAGGTTTTGGTGAGACACATTTTTATCTTTGTTCACCTGGTACCCATTTTAAATAGTTCGGTATTTAACAATAGGTGCTCTGTTCTGCTGTGGGAGCCTGCATTGTATGTGTAAGGGATTCCAGTGAGACATCACAGAGTAGGTCTCTTCAGAGTATGGCTGGAGTATTTCTAGGAGATGAGGTCAGAAAAGTAACCTGGCTTCATGTCATGAAGGACTTGGATTATATTCTAGGTGAGATTTAAACTGGCGAGGTATAAAGGAAGTGGTCAGATAACCATCGCCATTATTACTTTGAGGACAGCCATGGTATAAGGGCAAGGGAGCAAGGCTCAATGTTGGGGGGAGTTTGGTTAATGGATCTGATGATTGGACTAGAGATGTTATGTTGGCAATGTGAGAGAAGTGCATTTATGAAGTTTGAAGGTAGAACCAACAAGAATTGCTGGGAAAATGGAAATCAAGAATTGCAACTTCATAGTCCTGTTAGTCCCTTAATGGTTCACTGCCTCATCGTGGGGGGGGTGGTAATGGTGTCAACTGGCAAAGAGACAGGTGCTACCCAGAAATGCAGGGTCTCCCAAAGAGGAGTTGAAAGAGCTATGCTTGGAGTATTTACACTTCACTCAAGTGAGAGAAGGAATCTGAAGTTCTGACCTCTGTTGACAATCGAGGATCAGGGATGCTGTCTTGTTTACCAAGGCATCAAAAATCAGATGGGCCGGACACATAATGCGATTTGGAAATGGCCGCTGAACTAGAGCTGTTACTGACTGGATTCCATGGGATGTCAAAGGAATGCCTGGCTGCCCACCTATGAAATGATCGCCATCCATGAGACGGAGCAAGCAGACACCTTCGGGCAACACTAGCATGTGACAGGAATTAATGGAGACATTACTGGCGCCTGCTCGAACAAATTGATGAGCAATGGGATGACAAGTGATACACGTGATACAAGTCCTGTTGGAGCGGGAGGTTGGGCCACATCCTGTGGTGCTCAGGGCTCAATCCTGACTCTACACTGTGGAGTCACTCCTGGTGGTACTCCGGGAACCGTATGTAGTGTTCAGGATTGAACCAGGGTGAATGCAAGGCACATGCTTTAACCCCTGTATTATGTTTCTGGTGGCTAAATTCTTTTTGACTTCATAATACATACATTATCTCAATGATGAGCCTATTTAAATATTCCTCTAGAGTATCCAAAGGTTTCCATTTTCTGAAAATGTCACAGATGTACAGTGTTACTCAGAAGGTTTTTTCCTTCAATGCACTAATTGGCTTATTTCAAAGATTTGCTTAATCAAGCAAGAGAATTATAGTTGCATACCTTGGTTTTCTGCACACAATTAATTCTAATAATTAGAGAAACAAAATTAGGGAAACAAAAGATGTTGGGTTTTTATTGGGGGGTTAAGAAATTATTTTTCCATCCTTGAATAGAATTTAGAGTTTTATAAAAATTGTATACCACGTGGAATAATGCATGTGATGTACTGTGACTTGTTTTTAATTCATTTGCTTCTAGATATTATTCATAATAATGTGTTCAAGTAAAGCTCATTAATTTTCCTTGATAAATGATAGTGTATAAACCTCAAATTATCCATTTTCTTTCCAATTGCTATTTGAATTGTTTGTAAATTTTTGTTGGTTATGCAATTTAAAAATACCTTTTCCTGATTTGAGACTTAATATTTCACATTATTTTTAGTTGTTTGTTTTTTATGAATGGAAGTTATTAATTTTAGTATAAGTAAATATATACATTTGTTTTTAAATATTGCTTTTAGTTTCTTGGATTTTAGATAATATTTCACCTTGAGTTTAAACATCTCTTACATATATAATGTATTTTCTCCTACAAACTTTAAAAGTTTGTTTCTTAAGGAGTTTTGGCAAGATGGTAGAAGAGCAAAGATAATAAACTCAAGGGGTATGGGAACGTTGAGTCTATTTTGATTTATTTAATATGCTCTTCAACCTGTGCAGAGTTATTTTTAGATCTATACTTTAGTGCAGTCTCCTGCCCCTGCGCCTGGCTGTTTCTCGCCGGGGTCCCTTGGAAGGGAGCGGGTTGAGCTTTCCTCCCCACCACGACCAGGACTCTGGCAGAAGAAGACCTCCAGGACCAGCCACCACCATGCCGGGACCACTCTCCGCACACATGAAGGTACTGGCAGAGGGACAAAGCCACGCGGGTTCCAGGGCCGAGATCTCCAAGCCTACTTGGATTGGAGTTGAGCATCCTCCACCCAGATCCTCCAAATTCCAGTAGGCGGGGGTCACACCCACCACCTGGCCCCCTGGCGCTGTGTAATCCCATCAGCGGCCAAGACTCAGAGACTATAAAATCCAGCTCCCGGAACCACGCGGCCGCATCCACGGCCCCGCGACATCTTATCAAAACATCTATGACATCTTATTATCTTATTCCTACTTTGGACAAATTGCAGGCTATCGAATGTAGCCTGCCCACAGGGCAGAGTCTGGCAAACTCCCCGTGGCGTACCAAATATGCCAAATACCAGTAACAATGATGGATCTCATTCTCCTAAAGAGCCTTAAATATAATCTCAGGGCTAGGATAAAAAAAAGACGTTACTGGGGCCTGCTCGAGGCAATCAATGAATAATAACTTTAGTGACAGAATTTATATTTTTTGCCATTTTAATAATGATGACACATTTTTTATAGTTTCTAATCTGGCAAAATAGCGATGCTTATCTTTGATTTTCTTGAATAAGCCTACTGGATCTGTTGGTGCTAATTCCATTATATAAAGTCCTGTGAATCTGTTTCTAGGGCTGTTGTTTCTGCTAATTTTCTGTCATGGTATTAATCTCCTATTTTTATTTTGTTTTTCTTTATTGTTTCTCAGAAATAATATTTGAAATTTATATGTGGAAATAGCAAATTCTCACCTCTATTGAATGCAGATTTTAGTTTTCATCTTCCTCATTGTGAATAGGGATTATTCCTAAAGCAGAGGAATGGATGTTTCCCTAAGATCTCTCTGTGTCTTTGTTGTGCACTGAGTTTTGAATCTTTTCTCTAGCTCTGAGAGAAAAAAATTTAGATATGTTAAATATAAATATTTATATATGATATGTATATATGTATTTCATGTATCAAAAAAAATCCAGTCTTCCCACCCTTTCTAATGAGCGTTCTCTAAGTAGACATATGCTTGGCATATCAGCATATGGATTGACCTAAAGTTTTTCTCTAATTCCACTTGAGACCCAAGAACCAGTGATTTCCTGGGTAGTTAGAGATAGAAGATGGTGTATACTCCTGAAATTTATATGGAACAATAAGCCCCCACGAATAGCTAAAGCAATTCTTGGGAAAAAGAAAATGGGAGGAATCAACCTACCTAACTTCAAGCTCTACTACAAAGCAGTAATAATCAAAACAGCATGGTACTGGAACAAAGGCAGAGTTGCAGACCAATGGAATAGAGTTGAATATACTGACATCTCCTCCCAAACATATAATCATCTAATCTTCGATAAGGGGGCAAGAAAAGTGAAATGGAGCAGGGAAAGCCTCTTTAATAAATTGTGCTGGCAAAACTGGACGGCTACATGCAAAAAAGTGGGCTCAGATCTCTGCCTAATGCCATGCACAAAAGTAAGATCGAAATGGATTTATGACCTCAACATCAGACCCGAATCCATAATGTTTATTGAAGACAAAGTTGGCAAAACTCTCCATGATATTGAAGTTAGTGGTATCTTCAAAGATGTCACGCCACTGGCCGAGCAAGTGAAAACAGAGATAGACAAATGGGACTATCTTAAACTAAGAAGCTTCTGCACCTCAAAAGAAACAGTGACCAATATACAAAGACAGCCTACAGAATGGGAAAGAATATTCACCAAATACACATCCGACAAGGGGTTGATTTCAAGGATATACAAGGTACTGGTTAAACTACACAAGAAGAAATCACCCAACCCCATCAAAAAATGGGGCGAGGAAATGAACAGAAACTTTCGCAAAGAAGAAATCCGAATGGCAAAAAGGCACATGAGAAAATGCTCTACATCACTAATCATCAGAGAGATACAGATCAAGACAACAATGAGATATCATTTCACACCACAGAGACTGGCCCACATCCACAAGAACAAAAGCAACAGGTGCTGGCGCGGATGTGGCGAGAAAGGGACCCTCCTTCACTGCTGGTGGGAATGCAGGCTGGTCCAACCCTTTTGGAAAACAGTATGGACGATTCTCAAAAAATTAGAATTTGATCTCCCATTTGACCCAGCTATAGCACTCCTGGGAACATATCCCAGAGAGGCAAAAAGGTATAGTCGAAGTGACATCTGCAATTGTTTGTTCATTGCAGCACTCTTCACAATAGCCAGAATCTGGAAAAAACCTGAGTGCCCGAGAACAGATGACTGGTTAAAGAAACTTTGGTACATTTACACAATGGAGTACTATGTAGCTGTTAGAAAAGATGAAGTTATGAAATTTACATACAAGTGGTACTACATGGAAAGTATCATGTTAAGCGAAATGAGTCAGAAAGAGCGGGATAGACACAGAAAGATTGCATTCATCTGGGGAACATAAAGCAACAAAACGGGAGACTAACACCCAGGAAGGGCTCAGATTAGTACCAGGAATTTTGCTCCATGACTTGAAGGCCAGCCACATGTGCTAGGTGAGAAGGAAGCTCAGATAGAGAAGAGAGCACCAAATAAAGAGTGTTGTGAAGACCCTCCCAGGGTGGGAGAGACATGCTAAAAGTAGTCTATAGATCAAACATGATTGCCACTCAATGCCTCTCTGGCAAAACACAGTACCCAAAAGAAGAGAGAGAGAACAGGGGGCAATGCCCTGCCACAGCGGCAGGGTGGGACGGGGGGGGATGGGGGGGTGGGAGGGATGCTGGGACCCGTGGTGGGGGAGGATGGGCACTGGTGGAGGGATGGGTACTTGATCATTGTGTAGCTGAAACCCAAGCACAAAAATTTATAAGTCTATAAGTGTACTTCATGGTGTTTCACTAATAAAAAAATGATAAAAAAAAAGAAGAAGATGGTGTATAAACAGCCCTATTCTCTGTTCCCTGGAGTCACATGGTCTATACTAGTTACAAAACTTAAACATATATTACCAGTAGTGGGAACATGGGTGAATAATGTCATTATTTGTCACTGTTCCTAAGTTTCTACTCTCCTACCTGAATTTTCTAGTATCCTATTTCAATAAGGTACTTTTAGTCCACTTTGTCTCAAGAAAGCAGGAGTCATTCAGGAAAGGTGCATCAATCTTGCCTATACCTTGTCTGGGTGAGCCAACTGCAATAGTGGATACAATTATTAGACTCATGCAGATTCAGTCCTTCTATTGAAAATCAGCTCAGTTATTATGTTCTTATGTTCTTATTATGTTCTTCTGCTTTTTTATTTCTTATGTTCTTTTCATTATATTTTTATGTTATGTTCTTGTTAACTTCTTGATATTCTTTAGAGTTCTTAAATATTTTATTTTTTAAAAAATTGTCTGGAGCTGAAAGGTTAGCCCAAACTTCCTGGTACACCATTAAAAATGTGACAGCTTTAGCTCTTCAAACATATTAGTGTGTGAAATATACTTTTGCATGCATGTCTTTTAATTTTTTCTGTGGGATTTCTAATTAGATAGGTATTAAACCTTTCCTGTTTAACTTGAAATATCTTGTAATCGATCTCCTCTATACTTTTTATTGCTCCTCTGTGTTATAATTTGAATGATTTCTTTTGTTCTATTTTCTACTTTGTTCTATTTTCAATATTTCAGCTAACTTTTGTGCCTGAAAGGTATCACATGGCTTAAGGTACTTGCCTTGCATATGACTGACTTTGGTTTGATCCCTGGCACACATATGGTTCCCTAGGTATCAACAGAAATGATCATTGGTTGGTATGAGCAAGGTGAGCATGGTGCCAGGAGTAAGTTCTGAGCACTGCTGGATGTGACCCCAAACCCCAATTCCTTCTCCTAACAGCAAAGCTCCAAATTAATTTACTTCCAACAATTATTTTGATATTCTTTAGAGAATATCACTCTAAAGAATGATGCCACACTCAGCGGAATTGTGGATTAGGCTGGATGGGGCTGAACATCAAACTCAGGGCCTCACACATACTAGGCACGTGCTCCATCACTTCCCTGGGTCCTCATCAACTTTTTAAAAAATTCTATGAAAACTTTCAAAATTTTTATTTCAAAATCTTACTTTCATTACTTTATTTCAAAATTATTTGTGGCGCTTGTTTTTTTTAATACCATGCTTGTTTCAAAATATTGTATACATAGTATTTATGTTATAATTTTATAATCACTGTCACTGTCATTGTCCTCCCGTTGTTCATTGATTTTTGCTCAAGTGGGCCCAGTACCATTGTGAAACTTGTAACTGTGTTTGGCATATCGAATTTGTCATAGGTAGCTTGACAGGCTTTGCCAAGCGGGCGAGATATTCTCGGTAGCTTGCTGGGCTCTCTGAGAGGGGTGGAGGAATTGAACTTGGGTCGACCATGTTGGCTGCGTGCAAGGCAAATGCCCTACCCGCTGTGCTATCATTCCAGCCCAATTTTATAATATAAAATTATAATTTTATAATTGAAGTTCTTGATGATCTGTTTTTATTGTTTTATCATTTAATTCAATCTTGCTTCCTTTTTTTTCTGGTGGCTGTTTCATTCTGTGTTTCTTACTTTGTGTGTGTGTGTGTTGTTTGTGTGTGGCTTGGAGATTACACCCTTGTGTTTCTATAATCTTGTGTGTTCAAATTTGCTCATCTTTATTTTTTATTATTTTAATTTTTAGTGAATCACTGTGAGATAAGAAACTTACAAAGCTGTTCATGATTGGATTTCAGTCATATAGTTTTCCAACAACTATCCCTCCACCACTGTACATTTCCCAGCACCAGTGTCCTCAGGTTTCCTTCCATCACCCCACCCATCCTGCCTGCCTCCATGCAGGTGCTTTTCTCTCTCTTTCTCTTTCTTTCTCTCTCTCTTTCTCTCTCTCTCTCTCTGTCCCTCCCTCCCTCCCTCCCTCCTTCTGGGCATTGTGGTTTGCAATATTGATGCTGAAAGCTTAAGAAGAATGTTCCTTTACCTACTTTTAACACTCAGATCCTGTCCAGCGTGATCATTCCCTGATGTTATTGTCATACTGGTCTCTTCTCTATCTTACCTACCCTCAGCCCCCACCCACATTTGTGGCTACTTCCAACCATTGACCAGTCATTCTGGCCCCTATCTTCCCTGGCTGTAAATATTTGTCTTCATATATATATGTATATATGTATATATATGTATATGTGTGTATATATATGTATATATACATATATGTGTATATATGTATATATATTTATATACCTCAAATGAATGCAACCATTCTATATCTTTCCCTCTCCTTTTGACTCATTTCACTCAGCATGACACTCTCCATGTCCATTTATTTATAGGCAACAAATTTGCTCATCTTTAATCTCTTGTAAACTTGGGTGTCTAAATTCAATTTCTTCCTCTGGTTGGTAAATTATTGTTGATTCTATGGTAAGTTAAGATAGGCATATAAACAAAGGTCATTTGATTCCCAGTTTGACTAATAGGTGAGTCTCAGATTCAGGTTGCAAACCCTAGCTTTTGGCTTTACTATCCCCATAAGAGCTGTGTTAGGAAGCTTTCTCCAGCAGAACTCATACCTTTTGGGGGTACTATCTGTTCACCCTTCTGCTGTTGGAATACTTTCCCTTTATATTCATGATTTATCCTACTTTTTAAAATGCCAGGCAGGTCATTAAAGTTGGATTTTGCCAGAATCTAGTTGTTTTGTCATAAAAAGGCTTCAGAGAACCTAATGGGACATATTGAAAGAAGCCAAAGCACCATTTAAACTTTTAAATTTTGCTGAATTGATTTTACCACACAGAGAAAAATAAGGTTTTCAGAATATAATTATTGACATTGCTCACTATTTAGAAAGCCAACTTGAATTCATTTTCTACTAGTTATTTCGGTATGGCCTTTGTAAGAACGTTTAAAATTGTCCTAGATCACCATATACAGAACAAATTCTTTTGGTAAGTCTCTGAACTTAGTCATAATAGGGTCAATGCCACTACTGATACTCAACATATTCTGTTTTGTTTTTGTCTCATCATCATCCAGCAATGCTCAGGGATTGTTCTTGGCTCTGCACTCAGGAGTCAGTCATGGAGGGTTTGGGTGACCAATGGGATGCTGAGGGTCAAATCTGGGTTGGCTGTGTGAAGGTAAATGCCCTACCAGGTCTACTATGGCTCAGTCCCTTCTGTTTGTTTTTTAAATTTTAATTTTATTGTGATAGACGGACACCCCAAACAGTACTCAGGAGCTTCTGCATCCCCAGTGGCAATTCTCCGGCTACCAAAGGGCATTTCAGTGTAAAGATCTGAAGATGCATTGCTGCCCAAGCCCTGTGGCCTCTAATGATCTGGGCTGTCCTAGTGGTGCTTGGGGATCTGCAGGAACATCATATATCCTATGATGTTCATGAGACTCTGTGGTTCTGGGATCCCTGGTCTGGTGCATGCTAGGTATGTGCTCTAGCCACTACTATCTCCTGGCCCTCTATTTTCTTTTTGTAAAACTGAAGTTACTATGGACCATCCTCCTGGCCCTTGTTTCCATTGTCCTTGGCTATTAATCTCGTTCTATGATATTTTTTATGGTCCACAGTTGGAAACTCGCCACAAGTGGTAGAGGGAGGAGTGTAGCTAGGATAGAGAAGAGACCATTATGAGAAAGATTGTTGGAAGTGATCACTCTGGACAAGTATTTAGTGCTGGAAATAGGTAAAGGGACAAACATGATAGCCTTTCAGTACCTCTATTATAAGCCATAATACCAAAGAGTAAGGAGAGAGAGAGACAGAGACAGAGACAGAGAAGACAGAGACAGAGAGACAGAGAGGCAGAGAGTGTGTGTGTGAGAAAGGAGAGAGAGAGAGAGAGAAAGAGAGAGAGAGAGAGGGAAGTACTTGCATAGAGGCAGGCTGGGGGCAGTGAAAACGGGAACTTGGTTGTGGGAAATATAATCTAGTGGGAAGGACCAGTGTTGGTACATTGTATGACTTGAACCCAATCATGGACAACTTTGTAACTGTGTGATTCATTAAAAAAATTAAAGAAAAACCCTGAAGTTAATTGATAGAACAAGTAACAAAAGAAACCACTTCAGAAGCATTTGGGAAAACCTTTATTTTTGGGAGGGTTGGCATGGGATCTTGGGGCTCTGCAAGCAGTGCTCAGGAGGTCACTCCCAGACATATTCAGACGCTTGGATCAGATCGTTCAGTGCTTAGTGCCATACCATATTTGTCGGTGTTTGGGGTTTTCTGGTCTGTACTTGAAGATGTGCAGGGGCCACAAGATGCCATGGATCAAATTAAGGTCCTTGCATTTGCAAGGCATGTGTCCCTGAGTCCTAGCTATCTCCTAATCCTGGGAGAACTTTTGAAGTTTCAACTTCCCCAAATCTAACCCAGATCAGTATATTCAGATTGGGTATTTGGTGGACTGGGAAAGTGGAACCCAGCTAGAGTATAGTGGCTGTGTTTTTTGTCAATGGGAGATAGTTGAAAGGGTTCTCCTCTGAAACTCATTGTCAATTCATTCCTGTGCTTATTCATTTTTTCACCAAGTATACTTACTGAGCACATATTTATTGAGAATATAAGATTAATAGAACATAACATC
Organism: Sorex fumeus; assembly: GCF_029834395.1. Taxonomy (NCBI): domain Eukaryota; kingdom Metazoa; phylum Chordata; class Mammalia; order Eulipotyphla; family Soricidae; genus Sorex; species Sorex fumeus. The sequence goes on along the minus strand of NW_026606108.1, from coordinate 45,192,537 downwards.
AAGCATCATTTTATTTGTCATGTACTCAGATATCTTGTGTCAGATATTTCAGTCTGATAATCATCACACAGAAAAAATCCAATGCTGAGAAGGTAGTGACCGTGATGGGAATTCATTTTTCCTTGTGATGGTAAGGCCTCTGGCCAAGATATGAAGTCAAGGCTTTCATAGATATTAAAAGCCTTTAAAGAGAGGAACCAGTAAACACACACACACGAGGAAAGAGAGAGAAAGTTGGGGGTTAGTTGAGCAGAGATTTAGTCCCCAAATACTAAGCATTTTCTTTCTTCTGATTCAATCAGAAGTGTTTGAATTCCCTGGAATTTTCAGGGTAGGACAGTATACTTGATTTTTCAAGGCTTTGTTGCGTGGTTATGAAAAATGACTTACAGCCTTGAATGGTTATGTAGTATTAGAAGCATTGAGGGTGGAAATATGACTTCCTAGGCAATAAATATTTACTACTAAGGTTTGGATTTATAGCAGCAATTACCATCTTCATGTGAATTCTCTGCTAGTAGGTTAATGATCCCCTCAGCTGCACTTCCTGTCCCATGGCTCTGTTCAGCATTGGTTAGAAAGGGTAACAACCTATAGACGGATTAAAGCTTTGGCAGAGAGCTAGCAATAGTAAAAGGACAAAAAAGTGAAGTTACGTGGCTTCATAACAATATATTGTTGCAGTATGTTTGCTGTACTGAACCAGTGTTCTTAAAAATTCTTACAGATTTTAGCTTAATGGTATTAAGTGCAGTCAAGTGGAATGCTTAGTGACGAGCACCTAATCAATGCACAGTTTTTCTTCTGCGGGGGTCATGAATTTAACTGGGATCTGCATCTGTGGCCTCCTTATCCTTTAATGAGACTCTTATAGTAGTGGGCATCATAATGGCATTTAAGTGCCTGACCTGTGCTATCAGGGGAGTAGTCGTTGGCCTAGGAGAAATAGCGTTCAAAGAGACAAATAACAATGAAGATAATGGAGATCAAAAAGAATATGGAAACAAATGGCAAATCTGTGTCAGGACACAAATGAAATCAATAGAAGAGAGACATGCTATGAGTGGGGGAGAAGAGAAAGAGTTCTTTGATTGGTCAGTTCTTTGACCACCTAGTCCCTTCCTGACATAGGTTGAAAAAAGAGATCCACTGGTTACCTTTCCTGAAGGCTTCGTGACTCCTGTGATCGTGGTCACTTCTCGGTGGTGCTCGTCGCAGGGGTTTCTAGTGCCCTGCCCCACGTTGGGTGCCACCTGTCCCGTCCCGCAGGACTAGTCAACGTGGTTAACAGGGAGAGGGTGCGAGAGTGAAAGAGACAGACAGCAGGATTAGAGTATAGTGAGCAAAAGCTGAAGCTGCTATATTGTAAATTCAACAGCACTTACATACGTTGAGCTTAAACTTTGTTCCTTATGGCTTTGGGGCAGAGGCAAAACAGGGTAGTCATGGGACAGATGGGGGAGATAACAGTTTATCAGGGGCTCTTCAGAAGGCTACTTGTTAAATAACAGACTGACATCAAGAATGTCGGTACTGTTTTTTAGTTCCTGTTGGCCAACCATCCTGTTCTTTTAAAATGCCTTTCTTAACCCTGTAAATATTTTATAGGCAATGTCTTGGCAAGCTACTGAGAGTATCTTGCCTGCACGGCAAAGCCTGACAAGCTACCTGTGACATATTCAATATGCCAAAAACAGTAACAACAAGTCTCACAATTTGTTGTGAAACATTACTGGTGCCTGCTCAAGCAAATCGATGAACAATGGGAGGACAGTGCTACAGTGGTATTAAGTGAGCTCTTTTTTACTTTTCTCATGAACAAATCCTTTATTATTATCTATAATTTCATCCAGTTTTTTTCTTCTTTACATTTACGGCAGACTGCAGTTTTTTTTTGCATGTTTACTGTTTATTTCTCACTAGAATGAAACTATTTGAAACAATAATTCTTATTTTGGATCATCCTTGTGTCCCCAGAGCCTAGAAATGTTGAAAGAGAGTGCTGGTAAAACATTTGCCGAATAAATCAAGTGCTGAATTGCTACAGCCGTGTGGAATGTTGAATTAGTGTTGTTGAATTGAATCCAAATTCTTACTAAAATTACTCATTCTCTTATTTCATTTCAAAAGTAATCTTCATGGATGCCAGTACCATTTTTGTAGAACATCCTATCCTGTTATGCCTCTTCTAAAGCAATCAGTAGCATCAAATTATTTAGAGACACTGTAAAATATTCACAAGATTGCTTCCCCCACTACTGCTCCAGTTGTGTTTTCAACAATACCTTTGCTTTTCTCTTAGTGAAATTTCTATTTTACTCACTCGCATTTTTAGTCTCTCCCCGTACCTTGCTTGCTTCAAATATATCATGCCCAAATACTCTTGATCATGTTATTTTTTTCCAACTGGTATGCTATCCATTTTTTCAGTCTATTGAAATTCTAATAGACTTGACTTTTTTGTTACCAATGACATCTCTCAAGCCTTAAACTTGTTTTTAATTTTAGCGTAAGTAACATAATTATAGTAATGTTAACATTTTAAGTTAGCATATATATAGTTATTGCATTACTACAAAGGTTCCCATAAAACCTCTGCCTCAATTGTTTTTAGAAATAATTTTCATTTATGTCATATTTTTATAATAGTGTTGACATTTATGGCTTTGATACATAAAACATCTCACTACACCCAACAGGGTACCAAGACCCTTGTATACCCATCAATACCCTTATATTTCTCCCAGTTTGCCCTTCATTATGTTCACTATCTTCCCCCAAATCTGCTATTCTCAGTTCTATGTTATAGGGCCAAAAGATTGTCTTTGCTCATTATTACAAAGACTCAACTTTTAATGACACTTTCCAGATCAATCTAACCCAAGTATTGATGCCTTTCTCTTAATTGTTCCTAAGCGCAAGTATCTTTTCATTTTCCCCATTAATAATCTTATTTTGATGTCTAACTTTTATATGTGTAATCTACACACAAAAGGATTGTATAGACATAGGCATATGTCTGTTAATGTGCATACACATAGACTAATCTCTATTCTCTCCCCTTACTGTTTATTTACTAGGTATCAAATAAGTACTCAAAAATTAATTGGTGAATGAATTAAGGTATGAGTAAATAAATAAATCTTGAAGAAACAACATGTTGAAAGAAGGAACAACATGTTGTTGTATTCCAGTTAAGGTTATATCCTCTTCTGTTAGTGATTGTTTAATATTGTATATTTTCATCACAGAGTTGATACTTCTTGGCTCAGAAAATAGAATACTATAATCAATACATTTAAGCATATAAGGGATACCAGGGGTTAAGTTACATACCATATATTCATTCAAAGTGTTTGAAATGGACCTTCTTGTAGGTAAACAAGATGAAATACTGGCCACTTTCATGTTGTTGAAACTGATAGTAATCTCGAATCAGGAATCATTACAATTTTTTTTCTGCCTTGTAAAAATATCTATGCCTTTCTATCATAATTCATGCCAGCAAATCAATTCACTGTGCATTCAACATCAAAGAGTTGGCAAAATATTGAGAGTATTTAAGTGTTGTGGCTACTACTCTACAGAGATATATATATATGTGTGTGTGTGTTTATATGTGCATATGTGCATATATACATTGAGATACATGGCTATTTTAGACTGACTAATGTCTTTCGAAATAGAAGAAATTAAAATCACTATTTTGGTAATAAATAATAAATTTATTATACATAATTTATAATACATAGGTTAATTTATTTAAATCTTATTAATAGGGACCTTATTTATAAGTTAATGAAATTTCATAGTTTTTTGTTTATGTGAATTGAATGTTTGATCAAAATTCAACTATTTAATTTTCATACCAATATTTGTGCTTGTGTTCAGCAAGGTTAACTCTACTAATGTGCTTATATTTTCTGCTGTGTGGTACTTTTTTGACCATATGGAGTTCTTCAATTACATTATGTGTTTAGTATCCATCTTCTCAATGGACTATAGAACAGTGAAAAATGACCAGATACTACGGGAAGAAATGTTAGTTCTCAAATCAAGACAAGACATGTACAATCATCTTCTCTAGCCTGAAACATTTTAATTCTAGTTATCAAGCTATACTTAAGATTTGCAAACAAAATCCTAAGTTGTTCGATAACCTGAACATCATATTTTCTTAAAATCTCAATTTAAAATGGAAAGCTCTTTCCTGGAATCATGACTCAGTATCATGTACTAACTCTGATCTTTAGGTTCTGGCTGTGTGGATCTTGTAATTGAGAAGTCTGGAGAAGTCATTTCAAATCCCTGAGATTAGTCACAAAATGATTGTTCTACACTTAAACAATTACACATGTCAGACTTCATTCAGATTCTGAAGTCACTCGTTGGAATGGGACTAGACAGCTCTGGATGTGAGTGGGTGCCCCAGAAGAGCTGCCTGACAAAGAGCCCCAGATGAACCCTTCTGCTCCGACATTAACACTGACACAAGACAGCGAGGAACTCAGTGGGTGAGTAAGTGCTCCTGAAATAGCCACTTGATGCTCAGAGTCCTAGATGGAGCCCTTGCCTCCAGGTAACACCTGCACAGGATAGCAAAAGCCACGGAGGAAGGGAGTTGAACCACACACACTGGTAAATGAAAACCAGGAGTAATGAGCAGCTAGAGACTCCTCTATCCCCATTCGACAGTGGAACACCAGGAACTGAAAAATAAACAAAAACCCAAATAATTCAGCTGTTTAAACAGAAATGTACAAAGATCCAGGAAGTTTTTTTTTTTACTGATGGCTTTAGACAATCATAAATTTATAGTCTGAAAAAGAATGTTATTATTTTTTATTGAGTCATCATGTTGCAAAGTTATTTATGATTGAGTTTCTGGTGCATAGTGTTCCCACACCAATCCCTTCACCAGTGCCCACTGCCTTCCACCAATGCCCCAGTTTCCCTCCCAGCCTCCAGACTGCCTCTGTGGGAGGCACTTTTCCCCTACCCTCTTGAACTGGAATACAGCCTAGTGGGAAAAATGAATAAACTCATTCAAGTAGAAATAAATGAGTCAAAAAATACAGTAGTAAACCTCAACAGCAGAATGAATGAAGCTGAAAGCTGAGTCAGTGACCCCAAATATATGTACATAGGTACATCACTAAAGAAGAGGTGATAGAAAAGAGATTGATAAAAATAAATAAAATATAAAAGATATTAAAGATTGTAATGGGAGGAAAAACCTCAGAATCTTATGAATCCCAGAAGGTGAGGAAAGAGTGAGAGGGACAAACAACTAGTTGAAGAGAGCATAGGTGAGAAGATTCCCAATCTGAAGGGGGAGATCACAGCATGGATCCAACAGGCTTAGAGTGTTAATCAACATAAAGAACAAAAAATAACAACACTAAGGCACGTTGTGATCAAAGTGGTATGAACAAAGTACATAGGAGGATTCCTAAATGCAGCGAGAGAAGCAAAACATTATGTACAAGGGGGCTGGGGTGGGGGGTGGGGGTGGGGAATTCGTAAGATGTACCGCAGATTTTTCTAACAAAACTGTAAGCAAGAAGAGAATGGAATGATATAGACAATATATTAAATAGAAAGACCTCCAGTCCCAAATCCTCTACTCTTCAACTTAGAGTTGAAGAAGGAATAAGAACATTTTCAGATAACCATCAGCTGAGAACATTTGTAAATCTAAAACAGCTCTGGTAGGAATATCGAATGGCTAAAGTAAAAAGCAAAAATAAAAATTGAATAAGCAACCAAATTCCTCATAGATATATGGTAAAAACTTTGTTTTATGTTAATAATTTCTTTAAATGTTAATGTACTAAACTTGCCCTTAAAAAGTCATGAAGTGACTATATGGATCAGGAAATAGAATCCAACCTGTTATCTATAAGAAATGGACTTGAGGGCTGGAGTGATAGCACAGCAGTTAGGGCGTTTGCTTTGCATGCGGCCAAGCTGGATTCAATCCATGGCATCCCATATGGTCCCCCAAGCACCGCCAGGAGTAATTCCTGAGTGCAAAGCCAGGAGTAACCCCTGAGCATTGCTGAGTGTGACCCAAAAAGCAAAAAAAAAAAAAAAAAAAAGAAAGAAAAGAAAAGAAAAGAAAAGAAATAGACTTGAACTCACAATAAGCATGGGATCGAGTGCAAGTCTGTATTAAAGAGGCTAAATATTGATTACAATAAACGATAAAAGCAGGATGGCCATATCAGATCAGTTAGCATTCAAGCTAAAGAAATTAATCAGAGACAAGTATGGAAAAAACATTCCACTATTACATACTGGTCAAGAGAATAATAGATCAAGAGGACGTAACCATTATCAATACAAGCAGCAAAGGAAGGGTCAGACAAGTTTATAAGTAAACTAAAAATAGAACTGAGGACATATGTTAAAGGCAATACAACAGTAATGGCATGTTCATTTGCTTCATTGAACAGATATATGGAACAGAACATCAATAAAAACACAAAAGCCCTAAATAAGAAAGAAGAATTGGGATGAACAGACATATCTAGATCACTCCATCTCCTAAAATATGGATACATATTCTTCTCCAGTGCACAGGACACATTATCTAAAATATATCATGTTGAGACACAATTCTACTATCCATAAAATCACAAACATAGAAATCATATTAATTATCTTTTCAGATCATAATGCCATAAAGGTAGAATTTAATAACTAAAGGATATTTGGTAAAATCTTCAGTTTTGAAAACTGAGCAATACACTATTAAATAATAACTGGGTCAAAGAGGAAATAAAAGAAAAAATAAAAATATTTCTTAAAACGAACAATCTTAGTACCTATGGAACACAGCAAAAACTTTACAAATGGAGAAATTCATAGGCCTATATAAGGAAAGAAAATAAAAGCTCAAATCAATGACCAAACCTCACAGCTTGAGAAAATAAAAAAAACGAATAACAAATCCCAAAGTAGAGGAAGAAAATAACCAAAATTAGAGCAGAAATCAATAACATAGAAGTTAAGAAAGCAATACAGAGGGCCAAAGAAAGAAAAAGCTGCTTTTTTTCAAAGCAATAAACAAAATTGACAAAGCCTTAGCTAGACTCCTGAGGAACAAAAGATAAAAAAGCAAAAAAAAAAAAATCAAACAGATCAAAGAGGAAGAATTGCAACAGAACCTCAGAATATAAAAGATCATTATTACTGAACAATTCTATGTCACCAGAGAACCAAAAAGGAATGGAAAATTTCTAGAATCATGCAACTTTCCAAGATTGAATTGGTAATATTGGACAAGTATATCCCATATCAGGAAATTAAAACAGTAAATTAAAATCTCCCCAAGAACAAAAGCCCTGATCCTGATGAATTCACTATTGAGTTCTACCAAACCTTAAAAGAGACAATACCCATATGCTTTAAGTGCTTCCCAAATATCAAAGAAAGAAAAATCCTTCTTAACTTCTATGAAGTCAATACCACCCTAATACCAAACTCAGAAATATTACTAGAAAATAATTAAAGACTGACATCTCTAATAAAATAAATGGAAAGAACCTCAAAAAATTTTAGTGAATGGAATCAGTAATACACCAAAAAGTTTGTACACCATAATCAAATGGGAATCACCCCAGGGATGCAAGGGTGATCCAGTATTTGCAAGTCAACTAATGTAATACATAATATTAACAAAAGAAAGAGCATATCTTGATCTGAGCTTATCAGTAGTGCAGAGAAAGCTCTTGACATCATTTGACAACTATTCATGACAAAACTAGGAGAGATAGTATAGCTCATTATGCTATATATTATGCTATATAACCAGAAGAGATCATATAGCTCAACTATTAATGACAAAAATATGAGAGAGCCTATGAGAGAAAGTATTGCTGGTAAGGTGCTTGCCTTGAATGCATCTAACTCAAGTATGATTCCTGGCAACAGATATGTTCCCTGGAGCACTGCTAGGAATGATCCCTGAGCACAGAGCAAAGATTAAACCTTGAGAACTGCTGGTGTGATCCCAACCCCTATAATAATATCCTCCAAAAAATAGGGATAGAAGAATTGTACCACAAGATAATAATGATCATATACCACAAACAGACATCATGCTTGATGGTGTACTTTATGGTGAAAAACTAAAATCAGGGCTGGAGAGATAGTAAAATGGGTAAGGTGGATGCCTTACCTATGGGCTACATGTATTCAATTTCTGGCACCACATATGATCCCTGAGCTCAGGGACCCCTGAGCACAATGCCAGGAATAAACCTTGAACACTGCTGGAGATGACCTAAAAACAAATAAACAAACAAAAATCCTGGTATTTAGCTCTAGTAATAAAAGCTGTGTGGTACTGGAACAGAGAGTCTGAAGCCAATGGAAAAATTGAGAGTCTCATTTATGGACCATGACAAAAGGAATGTTGCATAAAGTGAAGCAAGGATAACCTCTTAAACAAATGGTCAGGGAAAAACTGAATAGCCACATGCAAGAAAATGAAACTGGATCATGTTTCTTAAAATACACTGAGGAAAATATAGGTAAAACTCTCCATTATATGGAGCTCACAGAGTCTTCAATTATTATACTCCATATGGAAAAGCAGCAACAACTAAAATAAATTGGACTACATTCAACTAAAATTTTTTGTATGACGAAAGACATTCAGACTAAACTGAAAGGACTCCCTTTTGAATGGAAGAAAATATTTGCATTCAACACCGTGGGTAATGAACAAATATTACAGATATATAAAGCATTCTAAAGCTTTACGATGAGTAACCAATCAGAAAATGGGAAGAAAAACATATAGATTGGTAGTATGTATACAAAAAGTGTTCATTTTTCCTTGTTATCAGGGAAACACAAATCAAACTATGAGATATCATCTCACACCAATAAAATGACATTCATCTAAAAGATTGGCACTCATTTGTAGGATATTAAAAAAAACATAGTAAGAGACTAATACCCAAGGGCAGTAGAAACAAAGAGCATCAGGCCTGGCCCGTGGTTGGAAGCCTGCCATAAGTGTTGGGTTTGGAGGGACAGTTCAGATAGAGAAGGGAACATTATGACAATAAGAGTTGGAAATGATCACTAAGGAAGAGAACTGAGTGCTGAAAAGAGATGAAGGGACAAATGATACCCAGAGAGAGAGAGAGAGAGGCAGAAAGAGAGAGAGAGAGGGAGAGAGAAGAGAGAGAGAGGGAGCGAGAGAAAGAGAGAGAGAGAGAGAGAGAAGAAAGAGAGAGAGAAAGAGAGAGAGACGGGGAGGAAAGGGGAGAGAGGGGAGCGGAGAAAAGTGTCTGTTATAGTCAGGCTATGGGGGTTGTGGGGAAGGGTAACTGGTGGTGGTGAGAAACATACACTGATGAAGGGATGGGGTGTTGAAACATTGTATGACTAAAACCTAATCATCAACAACTTTGTAATTGTGTATCTCACCATGATTCAATAATAAAAATTAAAAAAAAATAACAACAGGTATTATTTGAGGATGTGGTTCCAGAAAAGGTAACCCTCAGTCACAATTGGTGGAAGTGTCATTTGGCTCATCTTCCATGGAGAGCGGCATGGAGATTTCTCACAAAATTTAGAATAGAGCTTTCAAAATGATCCAGCAGTTTCACTTCTTGACATCTACACCCCAAACACAAAAAAGCATTAATTTGTAAAGATAAATGTACACTTATGTTCACTGCAGTGCTTATTCTATTAGACACGGTATGGAAACAACCCAAATGTCCAACCGCAGGTAAATGGATAACAAGTCATGATATCTATACTATGTTATGTTAAGATGAAATCATGCGGTTCATTACAACATGGATTGGGCTGGAGGGTATTGTGTTAAGTGAAATAAATCAAAGGGATAAAAAAAATACCAGACTATTTCACTCACCTGTGGAATAAAGAAGGACTAAACAAGAAAATAGATAATATCTAGCAATGTCAAACTTTTGGCCTTTGTTGGTTAACAAAACAGACTTGGGAACATGGGGTGCAGAGGGGACATGGGAAGCCTGGTGGAGGGTCATGAACATTTAGTAATTGATAGAGTACAATAATTTTATCAGTACCACATACTTTCATAGTATTGTAACCATCTCATCTAAACAGTGGTGAAAATAAAATAAAACAGAGAAGAAATATGAAGGTTTATTGGAGTTAGTGATCCTCTACTTAGTGACTGAGGCAGAAAGATCATGGTTTAAAATTTGAGTAGCAAAAGAAATAATAATTTTATTTTCAAATACTCTGGGAGGGTTACAGGGTGAGAAGGACAAGAACTTCCTTCATATTTCAGCTGACTTTTGGCTTGCTGAAAGTGGCCCTAAGGTAGTTTTGAAGCCTTCCATCTAGAACAAATGCCAACTCTAATTATGTTCTCTTTATGTTTCCTTTCTGTAAAACAGAGATAAAACTATGTTACTCTTTTCATTGTGCACTCATAATCTCCCTTCTGGTAAACCTAGCCAATGTGTAAAGACAGAATGATGTAAATAAATTAAACAACCAAATAATTTAGTCAGGAGAGAATTATATTTGTAATCCTTTAATATGTGATTTTCTCTCTTCCCCTTCTTTTATGTATATAATTTTTTATTTTTCAAAAATTTCATTCTTCTATTTTCCTCAGATCCAGATAGACTTAAACAGTGAGTGAAAATATATTAGGAAAGAGTAACTATCATTTTCATTAAGTTGAATTTATCTTTTAGATACACTGAATAACCCAGGGTGATATAGTGGGCATAAATTGAGAAAGTAGATGTGTAAGCACTAGAAAATGGGGAGTAATAAAAATATTTCCAAATATAAATGGTTATTACTTTGATTATACTGAAAAAGGAATATAACTTTGATGATATCATTTTTCTAGGGAGAGCAAGGCATTAAATGACTCTGATTTTCAAATAAGTCTTTACTAGAGGGACTGGGGCAGTAAGTAACAAAATTTGAAAATTCAAGCAAGATTCAATAATCTTCAATCTTATTTACAGTAAATTTACCTAGACTCTTAGCTTATTAAGAGCCAGTCTGAGTCATTCATTATAATGCTGGCTTCTGGTCTAGAGACTGGCACATTGAAGTGTTAAGATGACGTGTTAGCTCCATGGCTTGAAGGTCAGCCACACATGCTAGGGGAAAGGGCAACTCCGACAGAGAAGGGAACACCAAGTAAAGGGTGTGGGGAGGATCTTCCCAGGATGGGAGAGGCATGCTGAAAGTAGACTATAGACCAAATATGATTGCCACTCAATGCCTCTCTTGCAAACCTCAGCAACCAAAAGGAGAGAGAAAACAAAAGGGAATGCTCTGCCACAGAAGTGGGATGGGACGGGGTGGTGGGAGGGGTGGGAGGGTTACTGGGATCATTGGGGATGGAGAATGGGCACTGGTGGAGGGATGGGTACTCGATCATTGTATAACTGAAACCCAAGCACAAAAACTTGTAAGGTCAACAGCTGTACCTCATGGTGTTTCACTAATAATAATAATAAAAAAAAACAACAAACAAACAAAAAGATGACGTGTTAGATTAATGGATTTCTATGTGAAGATGGTGGTGTAGATGGATGTCTGGCAGTATTTGAAATTTGACTTCTATTGTCTGCTATGGTTTATAGCTTTGTGATTTTCTTTTTTCCATTCACAACCCACATTAACTCCATCCCTTTGAACACACAGGCTTAAAAGACTGCTTCCTCTCTAGCTGTCACTATCAATTAACCTGTCATAGAAAGTTTTGCCCAAGGACAAAGTGAAGCAGGAAGTGACAATAATATGACTGACATGTGAGGCATTATTTACTCACTCTGGTTTTGAACTTGTCTATCTTGGTCTTAAACATTCCTACTTGTTAAACATATATGTTCGTTTTCTAAATTAGAGATATTTTTTAAAAACTTGATAATTCTGTCACCTAGAGACAATAAATAAATAATTTGCTGCATAGTTTTAGAATCTTTCTTCTTACTAATTTACATAGCATATATAGGATGTGTTATAGACTGTGTTCTTTTCGTGATGTACTAGGGATTGAACCCAGGGCCTTACATGAAAGGCAAGTTCTCTACCATTAGGCTACATCACTAGTCCTCATATTATTTTTCACACATTCTTCTTGAAATGAAAAAAAAAAACCTATTCAAAGCAAATTGGGATCAGAAAAAAACAATCAAGAACACATGCATTTCTATAATTGGTAATAAAAATGTTAATATTGTTACCACATCATGAACCAGATAGACACTGATGGATGCAAGATGAAACATAATATTCTACTCATCAGTTGGTGGATAAAAGGTAAGTTCATTGTCAGTATAAAGGTTGGAAAATGGGCATTCCTTGATCAATTTGTATATACAATGACATTTTTTTGAAGGGGCACTCCTGGAAGTGCTCAGCTCTTACTCTTGGCTCTGTGCTCAAAGATCATTCCTGGAGGTGCTCCGGGGATCAAACCCAGGTCAGCTGTGTGCAAGGCAAATGTCTCACCAGCTGTACCATTACTCTGGTCCCAATTTAATGAACTTTTTTTTAGTAAAAAAAAAAACTAGTTTTTGTTGAGTGATGTGTTCAAGTGAGAACATGAACTTCTCCAATGGAGAATAATCCAGGGAATGGCTTTGGAGAGAATACTATAATGACTTTCAAATTTTACTATAATGACTTTTAAACTTTACTTCTTTATAAACATAGCTTGCCATTAATAATTTAAAAACAAAAACAAACATTGTCCTCCTGTTGTTCATCAATTTGCTCGAGCGGGCCCAGTAACATCTCCATTTTGAGACTTGGTACTGTGTTTGGCATATTGAATACATCATGGGTAGTTTGCCAGGCTTTGCAAATACTCTGAGTAGCTTGCCGGGCTCTCCAAGAGGGGCGGAGGAATTGAACTCGGCTTGGCTGGGCTGGCTGTGAGCAAGGCAAATGCCCTACCGCTGTGCTAAAATCTTAAAAATTATTTATATACATTTAAAAACAGAAAATCCATCATGTAGATTTAAATGGAAAGTTGTAACTAATGCGATATTATCTCTGTCTTACTAACAAAAACTTGTAATTATTGTTATTATTATATTTGTTGTGTGTAGTGCCACTATACTGGAGCGATAGCACAGCAGTAGGGCGTTTGCCTTGCATGCGGCCGGCCGGCTGGCTGAGCCAGGTTTGATTCCTCCGACCCTCTCGGAGAGCCCGGCAAGCTACTGAGAGTATCTCGCCTGCACAGCAAAGTCTGGCAAGCTACCCGTGGCGTATTCGATATGCCAAACACAGCAACAACGAGTCTCGCAATGGAGACGTTACTGGGTCCGCTCGAGCAAATCGATGAACAACAGGAGGACAGTGCTACAGTAGTGCCAGGGATTGAACTTAGTGTTTAACCCATTTAAAACATATAACCTAATACTGAGTCACATCTCCAGCCTTTCCAATTATTTTTTAAGCAAATATCATAGTTCACATCACTTTATTGATAAATATTGAGAATTATGTGTGAAAATTTATTAAAATATGATTGAAATACTATTATCATAACTAAAATATTTGATTCTTATTAATATTAACCCTGTTCGAGTTTTCCTGATTGTCTCATTTTGTTTCCAGCAATTTATTTGAATGAGTTTATGGGTTCTAATTACAGGATTTTTCTCGTCTCTTTTAATCAATGAGTTTGTCAGCCACCTGTTCCTGTAATTTTTTTTAAGTTGAGGAAACCAGGTGCTTTTTCCTATAATATTTCTGTAATTTCAATTTTGCTGATTCCACCTAAGTTATTGCTTAGCTGTGTGATTACGTTTAGGTGTAGTTCACACAGAAAAGGCAAGATAGATACTTTCAAAATTTCTAAATTTTAATTTTGCACCATGATTGTCAACTGTTATTGATAGAGTTTCATGTATATAACTTCCCAAAATCTCAGTGTCTGCCAGAATGTCCACTTCCCTCTACCATTGTCTCTGGTTCCCCTCTCTTAATTGTTTTTCCTTTCCCTGCCCATAACGGTAATCTCAGTTCTGTAGACCAGTCCTCTGTTCTGTTGCCTTTAGCCAGTTGCTGTTGCTTTATTATGTTTCTTTACAATCCCCATCTGAGAGATACCATTCTGTTTCTGTCCCTCTCCTTCTGTCACTAATCTTGGTACTCTCTGGATCCATCCATGTCGTGATAAGTTGCATAATTTTATTTTTCTGATAACTGAGTGAAATATATACTTTCTTCCTGACTTTCTTTCCTCATTAAATTTTATTTTTTCAATTTAAAAAAATTTGTCTAATAGATTTTTTATTCTTTTACACTTAAAGGTAGCTTATGATTTTATCTTTTCGTTTCATTACAAATCCACAAATTTAAATTTCTCCATGCATGTTTTAGCTTGTTTGTAATCATCATTCAAATGACTTCAACTGTAGCCAATAGTTCTTTGTTTGAATTGGCTCCTGGGTCCTCTTGAAATGATCCTTGAAGTCTTTCTTGGACTTAATGAAAACAGTTCCAGACTTAGTCTAATCAGTTTCCTCCTACATACTTGTCTTCAGTCTTATCTCTAAGGATCTCTGATTCCATTAGAGAGGACATAATGTTTAAAGTCCATAAGTTGAGGATTAGAGGAAATTTTTCTCTTTGTTTTTGTCTTCTCAGTAATCCATAAACTTGATTATTTGTTTATAATAACTGTATTAATTTGGAATACTACTCTATTGTATTTTTATTATAGTTTAGGTAACATGGTTACAAATAAGGCTAAATTTTATGGTTCTGAGTATAGTGTTGCTGCACCTTCACCACTACCAAAATGTACAAGACTCTGTACCACCATCATTTCTCTCTCCACTGTTTGGTAATCTCAGCTTTGCAATAAAAGGTCAAGGACTTATCATCATTCAATATCATCTGTTCTCTTTTTTTGTTTCTCTATGTACCATAGATGAGAGAGATAATCTGGTATTTATGCTCCTTCAGATTTATTTAATTTAAGATGATGCCATCCTGACCCCCCATGAGCGGCTCTCTGGCATGGCCATGGCTCAGAGGCACAAGAACTTAATGCAGAGCCTGGCAGCTTGTGGCAGAAAAGTGAATGAACTATGCGTTAAACTACTGTGCCATGCCTCCCCGGGAGGGAAAGGGTGTCGCTCCCTTCTGGATGACACCCCCCCCCCCCCGCCCCAGCAGCAAGGTGGCCGCTGCCTCAGAGCCTTTTGGAAAGCCAGGTATGAGCCCGCGGTGATGGGGTAACTACAGCCTCACGGGAAGGGGGCGGTACTGGCTCGTCCTTCACGCCCTACTGAGGTCACAACTTGCCTCCCACAAGCGGCTCTCTGGCACGGCCATGGATCCAGAGGCACAGAAACCAATCTTGTAATTATCTGATTCTTAGCAGAAATCCCTCCAGACTTAATTAGTAAAATATCAAAAATCCAAAATCTGCACGACATTAGTTCCCATAACCAGCAATAGAAAACAGTTTTTTTCACAATGCCTTTTCAGCAGTTCTGATTGTTGGGTGGAAACTCTAAACAATAATGGTGCATCTTTTGTCGAAATAATGAATGTAACCAAAGTAGAGAGAGAGTTAAGTAGAAATCATCTGCCTCACAGGCATTGGGAGGTTTGGGAGTGGGGTATATTGGGGTTCTTGGTGGTGAAAAATAAGTACTGGTGAAGGGAAAGGTGTTTGATCATTGTATGACCGAGGCTTAAACCTGAAATCTTTGTAACTTTTCCCACAGTGATTAAATAAATAAATAAATATAACAACAACAACAAAAAAAGGGTGTAAGTTGCTCCCAGTACAAATACTTATACCAGATAATTTTTTCTGCACCATTTATGATATCTAAAACAAAGAATGCATGATCATATGGATCATAGGCGTTCCTTGCCCCACTCTTAGATTGTCACTGTCACTGTCACTGTCCTCCCGTTGTTCATCGATTTGCTCAAGCGGGCCCAGTAATGTCTCCACTGGAGACATTGTTGTTACTGTGTTTGGCATATTGAATATATCATGGGTAGCTTGCCAGGCTCTGCCATGTGGGCGATATACTCTTGGTAGCTTGCCAGGCTCTCCTAGAGGGGCAGAGGAATCGAACTCGGGTCGGCCATGTTGGCTGCGTGTAAGGCAAACACCCTACCGCTGTGCTATCGCTCCAGCCCATACTTAGATTATGCCACTCTTAGATTATGATCTTCATTTTATGAATTTTTGTTAAGCAAAATATTTTCCACTGAACATTTGTTTTAATTTAAATAGAATCTATGGGTATATATCAACACTTTTACATTTTTTATTTAAAACATAGAAGCCTTGTTAAATACTACCTTCTCAATATTTTGGCATTGCACATTCCCTTTGCATTTGAAAAATAATTTCTTTCAGTCACATGAAGAATTTAAAAAAAAAGATGATGCCATCCAGGTCTATTTAAGTCATAGCAAACTTCAAGAGTTTATCATTACTTATAGCTGTATAATATTCCATTGTGTATATATGCCACAGCTTTTTGATCCATTAATTTGTCACTGGATATTTGGGTTATTTACATATCATGCTAATGTGGCAAGTTCTACAATGAACATACGTGTGTACACATCTTTTCAATCAATGTTTATGGTATGCTTGGGATAGATGCCAGGAAGTAAAATCAGTGGGTCATATGGAAGTGAATTATTCAGAATTCAGAAGTTTCTATAGTTTTTCTCATAGAAATAAACCATATGGCATTCCCAGCAAAAGTGAAAGAGGGTTCCTTTTTCATCACATAACCAGTCACTTGTTGTTTCCTGTCTTTTTGATATGTGCCATTCTTATTTCTGTGAGGTGATATTTCACTGTCATTTTGATAAACATAGCCATGACAACAAGTGACAATGAACATTTCTTTATATGCCTTCTGGCCCACCATATGTTATCTTAGTGGAGTGATTTTCACTAATCTCCCCATTTTGATGGAGTTACTAGTTTCATTACTGTGAGAGCTTTGTAATATCTTGGAGGTAGGGCATGAAAATATTTGCTCACATTGAGGAGGGTGTTTAAAAATTTTTAGCCTGTGTTTATTTTCAACCTTCAAATTTATTTATTTAAAAAATATTTTTAAAAATAAATACTGTTCAAAAAGAAAGATGGCAGCTGCTTCGGAGCTTTGTGAAAAGCCAGGTATGAGCCGGTTGTGACGGGGTGACTGAAACCTCATGGGAAGGGGGGCGTTCCCGGCTCATCCTTCATGCCCTACCGAGGTCAGGAGTTGCCCCCCACGAGTGGCTCTCCTGCATGGCCATGGCTCCAGAAGCACAAGGACTTAATGCAGAGCCCGGCAGCTTGCAGCAGAAAAGTGAATGGACTATGTGTTAATCCTTGCCTCCATGCCTGCCTGGAGGGGAAATGGTGTTGCTCCCTTCCGTCTTTTTCCCTCTGGAAAGAAAGATGGCAGCCGCTTCGGAGCTTTGTGGAAAGCCAGATACGAGAAGGTCATGATGGGGCAACTGAAAACTCATGGGAAGGGGGACGTTCCCGGCTCGTCCTTCACTCCCTACTGAGGTCAGGAGTTGTCCCCCATGAGTGGCTCCTCGGCACAGCCATGGCTCCAGAGCATAGAAACCAATCTCATAATTATCTGAATCTCAGCAGAAATACTTCCAGGCTTAATAAGTAAAATACCAGAAATCCAAAATCACGTGGCCGCTATCGTGGCCACACGACATCATTTGATTCTTGTGACCAGCTGTAGAAAACAAATTATTTCACAATGCCTTTTCAGCATGTCTGATTTGGGGGTGTAAACTCTGAATAATAATGGTGCATCTTTTGTCGAAACAATGAATCTAATCAAAGTAGATAGAGTGTTAACTAGAATTCATCTGCCTCACGGGCATTGGGAGGGTTGGGGTGGGTTTATTGGGATTCTTTGTGGTGAAAAATAAGTATTGGTAAAGGGAAATGTGTTTGATAATTGCATGACAGAGACTTAAACTGAAAGCTTTGTAACTTTTCCCACAGTGAGTCAATAAATAAATAAATAAATAAATAAATAAAATATATAGCAGCTGTAAATATTTGTGCAAAAAAAATACTGTCCACAAATGGTAGGATTTCAGTGCCAGACCCTCCACCAGAGTGTTTCACTCTCTCCACCTTCTGTAGATGTGGATTCTCAGGTTATGTTGCCTTTGGGCTTATGTTACTTTTCTTACTATGTCTTTATATCCCACACATGAGAGAGATAATTCTGTATCTGTCCCTCTCTTTCCAACAATCTTCACTCAGCCTGATACTCTTCATCCATTTCATACAGCCATAAATTGCATGGTTTTGTCTTTTTTATGGTGAACTAAGTCTACATATACGTAGATCCTTTTTCCAGTAATCTGTTCTTAGACACTTCGGTTTTGGCTATTGTGAATAATGCTGCAATGAACATAGGAGCACAGAGAACTTTTTTTGAAGAGACTTTTTTGACCCTTAAGGTAGATGCCAAGAAGTGAAATCTGCAGGGTATATAGAATCTCAGTTCTTAGTTTCCTGAGAAATTACATACTGTTTTCTAAAATGATTGAACCTTTCCACCAGTGGTGGACCAGGGTTCCTTTCTCTGTACATCCACACAAATACTGATTGCTTTGTTCTTTGTAATGTGTATTAGTGTGACTGGTGTTAAATTATATTTCATTATTATGGGAATTGCATTTCCTTGCTGATAAATGATACAGAGCCTCCTTCCGCCCCAACCCCACATATACTTATTGGCTGTCTTTGAGAAAATTTCGGTTCATCTCTTCTCACCATTTTTGGGTAGGGTTTTAAAATGTTTTTGTTAAATCCTATTGTCTGTCATCTACAAGTTGTTCACTCGAGTCATCCTAAATAGGATTGGCAGAACACTAGATGAAGGACAACCATGCGAGCAAGCAGGGTTCCGCAAAGGATTCAGCACCATCGACCATATCCACACTATAACCAAGCCCATTGAGGTTTCTCGGGAGTTCAAGATGCCACTCTGTTTAACGTTCATTGATTTAAAGAAGGCCTTTGATTCTGTTGAGACGGAAGCGGTCATTGAAGCCCTAGCCAATCAGGGCATTCAAGTCCAATACATCAGGATTCTCCGTGAGCTGTATTGCGGATTCACTACCAGGATCTCACCATTCTACAAAGAAGTGATCGTTGATGTCAAGAGAGGGGTGCGGCAGGGTGATACCATTTCACCAAAACTCTTCAGTGCCACCCTCGAGAACATCAGGCGACGACTGGAATGGGAAGGAATGGGAGTGAAGATAGATGGTCGGCAACTACACCACCTCCGCTTTGCTGATGACATTGTTTTAATAACACCAAACATCAGCCAGGCGGCACAAATGCTGGCCGACTTTGACCGTGAGTGTGGAAAGGTAGGACTACAGCTGAATCTTACGAAGACAATGTTTATGAGAAACAGCCTCGTTCCTGACGCCCCATTCGCTCTCAATGGAACGACCATCTCCGAATGCAACAGCTATGTGTACCTAGGTCGAGAGGTCAACATGACAAGTGACCTGGCACCCGAGCTGCGCAGGAGGAAGAGAGCGGCTTGGAACGCCTTCAAGAATGTCGAAGAAATAGCTAAGAGGACGAAGAACCTCCAGCTCTGGGCACAGCTCTTTGATTCTACTGTTCTTCCTGCATTAACATATGCCTCAGAGACCTGGGCCCTATGCAAACAAGATGAGAACGCTATTCAGGTCTCCCAAAGAAGAATAGAAAGAGCTGTGCTTGGAATATCACGTTTCACTCAAATGAGAGAAAGAATCGGAGTTCTGACATCCGTTGACGATCAAGAATCAGGGACGCTGTCTCATTTGCCAAGGTGTCGAAAATCAGATGGGCTGGTCACGTAATGAGATTTAAAGACAACCGCTGGACTAGAGCTGTTACTGACTGGATTCCACAGGATGTCAAAAGGCCGCGTGGCCGCCCACCTACCAGATGGTCAGACTTCTTCGTCAAGATCATGAACGATTGGTTTGAGGCCCTTCATGTTCCCGGAGCGAACAGATGCCATTGGGCTACACTAGCACGCGACAGGGACAAATGGAGACGTTACTGGCGCCCGCTCGAGCAAATCGACAACTAATGGGAACTTAAGTGAAGTTAAGTGATTGTTAAATCTTACAAGTGATTTTTTATATCTTGGGTATTAACCCTTTGTCAGATGAGTGGTGGACAGATATTTTTCCCAGTCTGTGGTGTGTCTATTTAATTCTTGTCATCGTTTGCAATGCAGATACTTCTAAGTTTGATGCCATCACATTTTTCATCTTTGCTTCTGTTTGCTTGCCTAGTTGCATTGAATCATTGAAGATACCTTTGTATGAAATGTCATGAAATATTCTGCTTATGTTTTTCCCAATATAATTCATGGGTTTGGGTATTATATTGATATCTTTAAACTAGTTTGAGTTGCCTTTTGTGCCTGATGTGAAAAATGAGTCTGTACGTTTTTTACAAGTAACCTCCCATTTTCCCAACACTATTTGTTGAAGAGGCTTTCCTGATCCAGTTCATACTTTTTTGCTACTTCATCGAATATTAGCTGTCTATATACCTGAAAATATGTCTCTGGGATTTAAAATATTTTCCACTGGCCTCAGAATCTGTCTTTATTCTAATACTTAACCTGATTGCTATCACTTTTTAGTATAATTTAAAGTTGGGGGAAAAATTAAAGTTGGGGAAGGAGGTGTCTCCTATCTTTTTTTCCCTAGGATTTTTGTAATTTGGGGGACTTTTTGCTCCATATAAATTTTAATAGTGTTTGATCTATGTCTTTAAAATACCATGGGCATTTTTATAAGTACTGCATTTAATCTGCGTGGTGCTTTGGGTAGTATTGTCATTTTAACAGTATCAATCCCTCCACTCTATCAGCAGGAGATATGTTTTCATTGTCTTGCTATCTTCTTTTATTTCTCTTAGTAGTGATTTATAGTTTTCTTCACATAAGTCACCTCTTTTGTTAAACTAATTCCAAGGTTTTTGATGTACTTGGAAGCAATTGTGAATGAAATTGTTTTAATTTTTTATATCTTCTATTTCATTGTTTGCATATAAGAGTGCCATGAATTTTTGCATTTTGGTTTCGTTGCCTAACACATTACTGGACAAGTTATTTTTAGGAGTTTTTTTTTTCTTTGCAGAGTCTTTATGTTTTTCTTAGGGTCATGATATCTGCAAAGAATGATAGTTGGACTTTGTTTTCAATCTGTATGTCCTCAATATCTCTTTTCTGACTAACTTCTATGGCAAGGAATTCAAGTACTATATTGAATAGCAGTGGTGATAATGGGCAGTCTTGTCTTGTGCCTGATATTATAAAGGAAAGTCTTTTAGTTTTTCATGATTGAGTTTCATGTTGACTGTGGTTCATGATAAATGGCTTTAGCTATATGGAAGAAAATACCTTCTACCTTCACTTTATTGGAAGCTTTTATAATGATTAATTCTTGTATCTTGTCAAATACTTTTTCTGGATTTATTCATATGATGATATGATTTTTCTTTTTCCTTGTATTGATTTGATTGATCAACTTGCATAGCACTGCACTGTAGCACTATACTCCTGTTGTTCATCGATTTGCTCGAGCGCACACCAGTAACGTCTGCATTGTGAGACTTATCACCGTTTTGGCATATTGAATATGCCACGGGGAGCTTGCCAGGCTCTGCCTATCAGCTTGCATATATAAGTTAATGCACTCGTGTATTCTCTGGGTAAAACTTACTTGATCATGGTGAAATAAACTTTATGATGCATTGTAAGATTTGGTTTGCTAATATTTTGTTGAGGGTCTTTGTATTTATATCCATTAGGGATATATATGTATATATATGGAGCGATAGCACAGCGGGTAGGGCACTCGCCTTACAAGCGGCCAACATGGCCAACCCGAGTTCGATTCCTCCGCCCCTCTCGGAGAGCCCGGCAAGCTACCGAGAGTATTCGATATGCCAAACACAGTAACAACAAAGTCTCCAATGGAGACGTTACTGGGCCCGCTCGAGCAAATCGACGATCAACGGGAAGGCCTTTACCTTACCTTACCTATATACATATATATATAATTTTTTAGTTATGTCTCTGCTTTTGGTATCAGGGTAATGTTTGCCTCATAGAAACTTGAATGATTCCTTGTGGGACTCGGAGTATCATTTGGGATACTGGTGATTGAACTCAGGTTAGCTGCATGCAAAGGAAGTGCTCTACCTACTGTACTATCTCTCCAGTCCCTAAATCCTGGTATCCTAATAGAAACCTAAAAATTAAAAGAAAACACTTGAAGAGGACTGAAGATGCAGCTTAATGGGCTAGAGCACATTCTTTGCTTGAATAGACCAAAGTTCAACACCAAGTACCTACAGCACTACTGGGCTTGGACCTAAAATAAAATTTAAAAATTTTAAAAACAAATCACTAGAAAAAATATAAATATGTATATGATCATGGGGCAGAAGAGAACATAATGTAAGAATAATGAATGATATCACAAAGAAAATGATCTCATAAAGGAAAATCAATTATGATCACGACCATCCTGTTATTCGTCGATTGCCTCAAGCAGGCCCCAGTAATGTCTCCATCGTCCTAGCCCTGAGATTTTTTAAAAAGTGTCATATTCAAGGCTCTTTAAGAGTTAGGCGAATAAGACCCATCATTGTTATTGGTATTTGGCATATTGGGTACGCCACGGGGAGTTTGCCAGACTCTGCCGTGTGGGCAGGTTACATTTGGTAGCTGCCAGTTTGCCCAAAGTAGGAATGAGATAAAAAGATGTCATAATAAGAGGTCGCATGGCCGTGAATGCGGCTGCGCGCTTCCGGGAGCTGGGTTTTATAGTCTCTGGGTCTTGGCCGTTGATGGGATTACACGGCGCCAGGGGATCAGTTGGTGGGTGTGACCCCTGCCTACTGGAAGTTGGAGGATCTGGGTGGAGGATGCTCAGCCCCGATTCGAGCAGGCTTGGAGATCAAAGCCCCAGGACCCGCATGCCTTTGTTCCTCTGCCAGTACCTTCATGCGTGTGGAGAGTGGTCTCAGCATGGTGGTGGCTGGTTCTGGAGGTCTTCAGGTGCCAGAGCCCTGGTCGGGGCAGGGAGGGAAACTCAACTCGCTCCCTCCAAGGGGCCCCGGCAAGGACAGCCAGGCGCGGGGGCAGGAGACTCTAAAGGAAAATATATTCAGTAAATGTGGCCATGCATATAAGGCTTGTAAAATAAGCCAAGAAAATACTAGCATCTCAATTAATTTGATAACTTTTTATGCTGGCAAATAAAAATGATCATGTTTTATGTTTCCAATAATGAGTCAGTCTGCCCATATTATAGTATATTTTATATAAGTTGGTTTTTCTGCAGTTTTAGCTTTATTTTATGTGAACCTATATAAAAATATTTGGTTAAAGTCTACCTTGGATAATTTAGCATATGTTACTTCCTTTGTGAATTAAATAATCATAGCTATGGATAAAGATTTCAGTGCAAGATTATTTAGTGTAGTTTGTAAGGAAAAATTAGGTAGTGGCATACATGCTTTATAGTGAGACACAAAAATGAGATTATCTAACTACAGAAGATGAAGCTCTGGCAGATTTTCAAAGGATAAGGGAAAATATAATGTCAGACATAAAAAATTCTAAATGGCGCTGTAGGTATTTTATACAAAAAATGCCAATTTTGTGTTTATACAGCTTTCTACACATTCATCTTTGCTCTCTCTCTCTCTCTCTCTCTCTCTCTCTCTCTCTCTCTCTCTGGAAGATACCACAACCAAGTTGACATGGTAATAAACTAGAGATATGATTATGGAGGGATTTTCTTTCCTTCTTTGTATTTTCCAAATGTTTTGCATTGATAATTTATAACATTTCTAAATTAAGGAAAATGACTATTATCTTGACTATTAAAAACACTCCCTGATATCCAAGAATGTTGCTCTGAAACAGTCCATAACTAATAGCCATTGCAGAACTCTATTTCCTCTCCTTACCTGGCTCCTGCTAAGATGGCCTCAAGTGGAAGGGTGGGAAGGATTAAGGACTTTTATTTATTTATTCATTTATATATTTATTTATTTTTATTGAATCACCATGATATACACAGTTAAAAGGCTGCTCATGACTGGGCTTCAGTCATACAGTATTCCGTCACCCGCCCCTTCATCAATGTATGTTTCCCACCGTCAATGTCCCCAGTTTCCAACCTGTCCCCCTCCCCTTAGCATGCTTCCGTTACAGGTAATTTTCTTCATTCTATCTCTATCTTTCTCCTTTTGTGCACATGGTTTGTAGTATTGGTAGGTAAAGGTAAAGGTAAAGTCCCTCCCGTTGTTCATTGATTTGCTCCAGCGGGCCCAGAAATGTCTCCATTGGAGATTTTGTTGTTACTGTGTTTGGCATATCGAATACATCATGGGTGGCTTGCCAGGCTCTGCCGTGTGGGCGAGATACTCTCGGTAGCTTGCAGGGCTCTCCGAGAGGGGCAGAGGAATCGAACTCGGGTCGGCCATGTTGGCTGCGTGCAAGGCAAACGCCCTACCGCTGTGCTATCGCTCCAGCCCATTACCAGTAGTACTGGTAATGAGAGTTTATTATGTTTGTCCCTTTACACACTTCAGCACATAGCCACTAGGAAAAGAGAAGTCATGAGATTTGTGTATAAGTGGATGGACATAGAGTATCATGCTGGGTGAGTCAGAGAAAGAAGGACAGAATGATTGGACTCTTGTGGGATATAATAAAACATAATATGAGACTGGTACCCAAAGACAGTAGACACAAGGGCCAAGAGAAATGGTCCACAATTGGAAGATTGTCACAAGTGGTGGTGGGGAGAAGGCAGCTAGGAGAGAGAAGGGATCACTATGACAAAGTTAATTGGAAATGATCACTACTCTTGAGAGACGCTAGGAGTTCAAGATTGGAAAAAGAGAAAAAAAGAGTGAGATTATGAGTAACAGGAAGCGCTTCAGGCAAGCTCAAGAGAGAACAAGTTTCCATGTGCTCATCTGCTAAATCAATCCATTTTTAACACACGTAGACATTCTTTTTTGAAATTATTGTAATGTCACCTTAGTGTACCACTTAAAGTCTCATCAGAGATAGGGGTAGTATTCCATCAAAAATAAGCTAAATTTGTGATAACAACCTCCTATATATAATAGTGATTTCAAATACATAGGTGACTATTGCTTGGATTAAGGTTCATTAAGGCGTCTATATGTAATAGTTTCATTTAGGACAGAATCAGTGATGTTGAATGTGTTTGGGTGAATAGGGATTTGTCCCATGGGGAAAGGAAGGCAGATGGTGTTTTCGGCATCATGGAAGGCTGCTAAGAGTTGGGATGCATAGTAGAAGTCAGACAATGAGAATATTCTGTGTCTCTGTGTGACTTGGAACAGGGTAGAGTAGCATTTAGGATCTCAGGTTCTCGGTTCAGTAAGATTCAGATTTAAATTTTGTATGGATCAATCCTTTGGACAATTATTTAATATCTCTAAGCTTTAATTTTCATGTAAATATCATCACTTAATCACTTAATCACTTAACTTCCCGTTAGTCGACGATTTGCTCGAGTGGGCACCAGTAACGTCTCCATTTGTCCCTGTCGCATGCTAGTGTAGCCCAATGGCATCTGTTTGCTCTGGGAACATGAAGAGCCTCAAACCGATCATTCATGATCTTGATGAAGAAGTCTGACCATCTGGTAGGTGGGCGGCCACGCGGTCTTTTGACATCCCGTGGAATCCAGTCAGT
This sequence comes from Sorex fumeus, assembly GCF_029834395.1. Lineage (NCBI taxonomy): Eukaryota > Metazoa > Chordata > Mammalia > Eulipotyphla > Soricidae > Sorex > Sorex fumeus. Next base: position 45,166,735 of record NW_026606108.1, on the reverse strand, counting down.
AACAGCTCTAGTCCAGCGGTCGTCTTTATATATCATGAGAGAACCATATTCTAGAGTAGGTAGTGTGGGTGTAATTAATATAAAGATGCATATTATAGCGTTCAGTAAATATTAGTGATGAAGGTAATGTAACTGATGGTTTATGGATTTATAAAAGTTCCAAAAGAATGGAAAGATGTTTGACATCACTGGTTCTGATAGGCAGGAAACAGAAGTTTTTCCCTTTCTCCTTCTGATAGTTTGAAGGTTCATATTCCTAAGAACCTGGAAGAAATAATCAGTATGAGAAATTTTCTATCTTTTTGTTTCTAAAGTGGTGGTTGCTAGTATGGCTGGAACAAAATATTCCTTGTTACTCATTTGCTATCATACTTCAAAGTAAATTGCTCTGTGATACTTAAGTGATCCGAAAAAAAATTAATTTATCTTCAAAGCTTGCTTTCATCCAGGAAATAGCTGAGTCATTTGTGGAGAATCTGAACCAATTATTAGAGAATCAACAAAATGGAAATGACATTTTACAGTTAGGTTGCAACTGAATAAAAAGGACAAGATTGGACTGTTGTAGAACTTGCCCAGTGTACCTTATTATAATGTAACAGAAGCCTATAAGGAATAGCTAATAAAATTGAGTATAAAGTATCATGCTTTCTCAAAGTGATGTAGAAAAGCCAAATTTTACTATTTATGCTCTTCTGTAAACATCATTAAGATTGGATTCTGTATTGCCCCCAAAGATACATTTTAGTATCTCCTACAAAATTAGAGCTGAATTTTATGACTCCTTTTTTATGGGTATATGCTCTGTCAGCAGATGTTAACTGAAGATGCATGAAGAGGAGAAAGTCAACTTGACATCAGCCTCTTTCTCCTGCTTGCTGATGTATAAAACATGCCAGCCTGCAGAGCCCCAAGGCAGGAAGTAAACTGCATTGCTACAAAGAATAGCGTAAGTCAGTGTTCTCCCATCTTGAAGAAATGTTTTCACAAAAGCATCACATACTGAATAATAAACTTTCATATTCTTTCCCTATCACTGTAAAATGAGGGAGAGGCCAGGTTTAACTCATCACTTTTTTAGAGCTATCACTGGTAGGAGTGAAGGTGATATGATTACATCTATATTTTTCATGTATTTACTGACTCCATACTGTTTCTTTATTATATTGGCTGGAGCTTCCTGATTATGGGTAATGACTTACCAGTCACACAGTATTTACCTGGCCACATCAGACCGTAAGGCCATATGTCCTTCATAATAACAATAATGTTTATTGGTGTGTACATGTAGGTTTTATATTTAGTTCCAACTCTGTCTCTTCCTCTGTTATACTTGTTTTGAGATTGTAGACAAGGGTTTTTGAGAAATACTAAACAGTGGCCCAAAAGTTTGTTGTTATGTTCTGATTCTGGAATCATGGGTCTGGGTGAACTTGAACAAGTTAGTTAAGTTCTCTAGGCCTGAGCTGTCTTATCAGCAATATTAGGGAAATTGAATTAAATGGTCTGATTTTCTTTCTTTTAAAAAATGTTATGAATCTTGCCTACCATTTGCCCAGTGATGTGTGAGATATGGGGACTTTTGGAATGTTGAAGAGAAGCATAAGACATAGCCTGTTTCCTCAGGGAGTTTATGTTCGTCCTGAAAGAATAAGGGAGAGATTAAATAACAAAATGAGCTGGTGTGTGATTAAAGCAAATAGCTAGCAAGTAAGTTATCAGTTGACATGTAGTTATTTGTTAGGTGCCAAGTTAAGGCCTTTTCAAGCAAAGATATTAGTAATTATGGAATAGTCTGAAAGGGAAGATGATAGAGAAATGCATTTCTGGCAAAAGTCTTACGCAAGATGAATGTAAGTGGAATGGCCAGGAGTGACTCTGCACACGGATAAGGAAGTGCCTTCCAAGCAAGGATTTCGCAGGAGCAAAAGTGAGGATCTGGAATGAGTCTTAACTTGTCTAATCTTCTAACGCCTGTATTTTTAAATGATTCTCCCTAGAAGAAATCTGATTTTGTGGTTAAGATCCCTTTTCTCCCATCTTCATTCATATATATATTTTTGATTTTTGGGTCAACCTGGCAATGCTCAGGGTTTACTCCTGGCTCTGCACTCAGGAATTACTCCTGGTGGTGCTCGACGGACCATATGGGATGCTAAGAATCGAATCCAGGTCGGCCATGTGCAAGGCAAATGCCCTACCTGCTATACTATTGCTCCAGTCCCTTCCTTCATATTTTTAAGGAAGGGTTATTAAGTCTAGGGCCAGGGACTTTAAGTCTATGGATTGGCCTGGCATAGTCTTAGGTCTCAAAAAGCATAAGAGGGGTATTGTGTGATCATGGCGTTGACCTAATGGACCCAAATTTTCACCTGTGTGATAGCTGGAGGATACCTCAAACATGTGGTTTACTCTTGCCATGGATTTTCCAAAGCTTCCTTACCTCTTGAGATCTTCCTTCCAACATTCACACTGTAAGACTTTTTTTTATTTATTATCTATGTTTTATGGTGTGTGTGTGTGTGTGTGTGTGTGTAGTTCTGGAATCAAACCAAAGCCTCACACATGCAAGGCAGGTGTTTTCTCCCTGAGCCACATTCATGGTTCTTGTTATCACTGTTTTATAGATGAATCTATGAATGCCCCCGCGCCTGGCTGTCCTCGGCAGGACCCCTTGGAGGGGAGCGGGTTGAGCTTTCCTCCCCGCCCCGACCAGGGCTCCGGCAGCGGAAGACCTCCAGGACCAGCCACCACCATGCTGAGACCACTCTCCGCACACATGAAGGTACTGGCAGAGGGACAAAGCCACGCGGGTTCCAGGGCCGAGATCTCCAAGCCTACTCGGATTGGAGTCGAGCATCCTCCACCCAGATCCTCCAAATTCCAGTAGGTGGGGGTCACACCCACCAACTGGCCCCCTGGCACCGTGTAATCCCATCAACGGCCAAGACTCAGAGACTATAAAAACCAGCTCCCGGAACCTCTTATTATGACATTTTATTATCTCATTCCTACTTTGGACAAACTGTCAGTCTACCGTATGTAGCCTGCCCACATGGCAGAGTCTGGCAAACTCCCCGTGGCGTACCCAATATGCCAAGTACCAGTAACAATGATGGGTCTCATTCTCCTAAAGAGCCTTGAATGTAATCTCAGGGCTAGGATGAAGGAGACATTACTGGGGCCTGCTCGAGGCAATCGACAAATAACAGGCTGATTTGTGATTGTGATTTGTGATAGAAGAATCAACTCTCTCTGGGAAAGAAGGGAATTTGTGTGTTTTCCCAGCAGTAAGTGGTAAATTTGAAATCCAAATTAAATTGTATTCCCAAATTCTTTGTTCCTAATCACAGCAATATGATTCAAGAGGTATATACTTACAGATAACTGATCATAACCCCCCAAATGAGCTGTCTCCAGATTAAGGAAATCTGATGCTCAGGTTGTTTTCTGTAATTTTTTTAAATAGTGCTGAATAAAAGCTAATTTGAAATCAGGCAATCTGGGAAGAAAAAAATAGCTGGTAACACAAAGACATTCATGTCTAATTGAGCATCAGCACTTGTTTGGAATAATTACTAGAATAATGATACTTCCACTAACTCTGTGGTGATAGAGTGATCCTCAATGTATCTTGAGCAGAACACAGGTGATGCTCTTAGGTTTGCTGGGAGCTCTAATGTTAATGTAAAAATCCCAGAAGTGTTACTCCTTGGTAACCTTCAAGCCTGGCATCTAGTTAGGGGTTTTGATTCGTATAGGAAAAATAACTAATACTTATTTTGAAAATGCACTTTCTTCTTAATATTGTGTTGTATTTCCCAAATGGATAGAAGGAAGAATTTTAATGGCTAAGAATAGACGAACTTCTAAGATGAGACACAGCAGGTACCAGATATCCCTTGCATCATAGAGGGTTATAGAATGTATCTGGAGGGTAAACACTGCAAGGAGCTTATCTAACTGCATTATGCAGAACTGTGCTATTAGTGAATGGAGATGCTGTAATTTCCCCCACTTCTTTTCCAGAAAAGTGATGCCAACCCAGAACAGAACTGACCTACACATCTAAGTATCAAACAACTTGCATAGGGTATATGCAGTATGAAACATTGTTCCAGGCACTAGGAAGAGAGAGGATAAAGAGAGATTGTTGGATGATTTTGGCTTATGGTATGGCCTGTATGTGTGTGTGGTGACAATTAAAGCTGGTTCTGGAAAAGAAGGAGGGCAGGGTGGTATAAAAGCACCTAAAGAGGCATAGAAATGAGCTCTAGATAAGGGCAGACTTGGGAAGTCTGTGAAGGCAGACTTAGAAAAATGTGATGGAAACCTGAGTAGGAGTTATAAAGCAAAAGAGAGGTGGGGGTTGTGTATTAGGTAGACAGAAGCTCTGCTTATGGCCAGGAGAGACAAACCATCACTTCTTTTGGTGGAGTGGAAATACGGAACTTAGGAAAGACTAGAGATGAAGCAGAAGAAATAGCAGGTCAAGATTTTAGAGGTTTTGAAATTTATGCTGAGAATACTTGTATCTTATTTCCCATGTGGAAAGCCATGAAAAGCAGACATTAGAAAGAAAATTTCAGCTGGTGGTAGGATAGCAAAGCAATACTATCTTTAAATGGACTTTCTAGACTGTTTACATGCCTTGTCTGTCCTCTGCAGTTGTAGAACTCTCTATGTTGATGTTGTCACAGGGATTCCCAGGACTTTTCTGAGAGCAGAGTTCTAGCTAGTTCAGGTGTTGAGGAAGTGACAAAAGTAACATTTAGGACTAGGATTACTCATGGTTGAATGTTTTCTATCTTTGCCTTTTGGTCACTGAGGATCCAAATGCCTTATGGATGTATTCTCATGCATTCTCTTTTTTTTTTTCCCAACAGATCAAGATGAGTATTAAGTGGCTTTATGTAAATCATGGCTAGACAAAGAAGGATCAGTTGAATGGTTGTAGCCTGTATTTAACATAGGCCTTTGAGCCATACATTAGAGAGCTATATATAGGTGTTAGCCTTCCAGAATTGGATCTATTAGTGATGGTAACATGAATTCCTTTCTTTTTTTTTTTTTTGCTTTATGGGTCACACCTGGTGAGGCACAGGGGTTACTCATGGCTTTGTACTCAGGAATTACTTCTGCCAGTGCTTGGGGGACCATATAGGATGCTGGGAATAGAACCCGGGTTCGCCACATGCAAGGCAAACACCCTACCTGCTGTACTATCGCTCTAGCCCCTAAACTGAATTCTTTTTTCTTTCCTTTTTTTTTTTTTTTTTTGCTTTTTGGGTCACACCCGACTATGATGCACAGGGGTTGCTCCTGGCTTTGTACTCAGGAATTATTCCTGGCGATGCTCAGGAGACCATATGGGATGCTGGGAATTGAACCCAGATCGGCCACATGCAAGGCAAATACCCTAACGACTGTACTATCACTCCAGCCCTAACCTGAATTCTTGAATGCATGTTTAGATGAATCTATCAACAATGGCAGAGGAGTGGACTTTTCTCTGGCTTTTATATATCCTGTTTAATGTTGATATTAAGATAAGAGGGGTAGGTGTTGGCCACCAAATAATTTCTTTCTTATCAGAGTATTTTATAAGTTAGGTGTTTTGTTCTCTGATTGCTTTTGATCATCTTTAGTCCTTGGGGCATTTACAAAAAATATAGGACTGGGATTGGAATAATATATATATATATATATATATATATATATATATCTCCTAGCTAACTTCTATGATTTAAGGCAGCACAAGATACCATGACATTTTTTTTTATTATTTTTATTTATTTGCTCGAGCGGGCCCAATAACGTCTCCATTGGAGATTTTGTTGTTACTGTGTCTGGCATATCGAATACATCACGGGTGGCGTGCCAGGCTCTATTTATTTATTTTTTGCTTTTTGGGTCACACCCAGCAATGCTCAGGGATTACTCCTGGTTTTGCACTCAGAAATTACTCCTGGCGGTGCTTGGGAGACCATATGGAATGCCGGGAATCGAACCTGGATCGGCCACATGCAAGGCAAACTCCCTACCCGCTGTGCTCCGGCCGACCATTACATATTTTGGTAGTGTTACAATCTATCTGAATGTTTACCACATTTTAATTACACCCTGGATCTACCCTAAAATGTTTCAGGAATTCTCACTGTTCAATTTGTAAAGGAATAGGAATGCTTGCTATTTGTAAAATTAGCTATTCAATGTGGCTAGTTCACTGTATATCACTGTCATCCCTTTGTTCATCCATTTCCTTGAGCAGGCACCAGTAATGTCTCCATTTGTCCTAGTCCTGAGATTTTAGCAAGTGCCATGATGGAGGCTCTTTCAGGGTCAGGGGAATGAGACCCATCATTATTACTGGGTTTGGCATATTGATCATGCCATGGGGAGCTAGCCAGACTCTGTCGTGTCGGCGGGATACTCTCCTTAGCCTGTCTGGTTCTCCAAGAATGAGAACTAGACAATAAGAGGTCATGCGCCAATGCAACCATGCGCTTCCAGGAGCTTGGTTTTATAGTCTCTGGGTTTTGCTCTTGAGGAGGTCCACTACATATCTAAGCAGGCTTGGAGATCTCAGCCCCGGGTCCTGCTTGCCTGGGTTCCTCTTCTGGTTCCTTCATATGTGAGGCTCGTCCCAGCATGTGGAGAGTGGTCTTAAGCATGGCTGTGGCTGGTTCTGGAGGTCTTCAGCTGCCAGGGCTCTACTTGGGGCGGTGGGGGGAACTCAATCCACTCCCCCTCCAAAAGGCCCTGGAGAGGACAGCCAGGTGCGGGGGCAAGAGGCTCTGTGTTCTTCTCTTTCAGAAGCTTGGTTTTATAGTTTCTGGGTCTTGGCCATTGATGGGATTATATGGCGCCGGGGGTGGCGGGCATAGTTGGTGGGTATAATACCTAGCTACTGGGAGATGGGAGATCTGGGTGGAGGAGGCCCAGTCTCCATTTGAGCAGGCTGGGAGATCTCAGTTCCGGTTCCCGCACACCTGGGTTCCTCTGCTGATTCCTTCATGCTTGAGGCTCGTCCGAGCATGTGGAGAGTGCTCTTAAGCATGACTGTGGCTGGTTCTAGAGGTCTTCAACTAATTATTCATGGTTTATCAAATTTTTATTTTATACAGAGATATCTTGAGTTATATTCTAGGATTAGAGATAAACCAGATAAAACCTTTTCCTCAACTGGAAGAGGCAAGGAAAGATAATAGAGATGACATATTTTTAAAATGTGAATTTCTTTCCCTCAACTAGGACCCAATAACTCATATGTGGGCAAACATCATGGAATTTGCTAAATACCCCTTCCAATGAGTGTTTGCTACCATTTTTTTCCTATACATGAAAAAATTAGCTCTCTTTTATTTATTGAGCATCTAAATATAAAAGGTAGCCAATTCAATGTTTCACTCCAGCTAGTGTTCACAGGTGATTCTGTTTGTTTTATGTTCTTCTGATTTTAAGTGGATGAAGGCTACATAGTTAAATTATATATTCAATAAACCTGGTACTTGACTCCTCTTGTCATGGCTTGATAGTCTCCTTAAACTTCAATGGTCCAGAAAATACAATTGCACAATTACTGCTCTGACTGAGAGTAGTAAAATTGATGGATGAAATGATAAAGATTGGCCAAGATGACATAACCAGGACCACATAGCACCTATAAGTGCTACCTCATTTCTATTAAAAATTCAATAAAAAAGGAAAGTAAACACTTTCTACCCACACTTAAAATTTATATACATCAGATGATAGGTATTGATCATTTTTTAGGAAGTTTCTAAAAAAATCAAGTAGTGAAGTTTTAGGCAAGATATTATTCAGTTGTACATTTCTCAGGATTTCCCAGGAATCTTCTCTTCTCTTCTCTTCTCTTCTCTTCTCTTCTCTTCTCTTCTCTTCTCTTCTCTTCTCTTCTCTTCTCTTCTCTTCTCTTCTCTTTGTGTGGCAGTCATAGTGTAGTCATAGTTCGTGCGGCAGTTTATAAGAGTGATAGCACAGTGGGTAGGGCATTTCCCTTGCATGCAGCCAACCGGGGTTCAATTCCCCCATCACTCTCAGAGAGCCGGCAAGCTACTGAGAGTATCCTGCCCACACGGCAGAGCCTGGCAAGCTCCCCATGGCGTATTAGATATGCCAAAAACATTAAGAGCTAGTCTCACAATGAAGATGTTATTGGTGCTCATTCGAGCAAATCGATGAACAATGGGAGGACAGTGCTACAGTGCTACAGTGTGTGCGGTGGAGGTGGGGGAGAACACACCTGTCAGAACTCAGAGGTTACTCCTAGCTCTGCACTTTTTTAAACTGAGAAATGGGAAGATTGAAGCACAAAGTAATAACATAAGTTATGCTATAGTTGGTGATTTTGGCAATAAAGCTAGATAGGACCAGGGCAGTTTTAAGTAATTGAAAAATATGGAACTTAGCTGGGATCAAATCTTAAGTTGACCACTGAGGACATGGTCAAAGTTCATAACTGTTCTAACTCTTGGTTTCTATTTGTAAGATTGGGTTAATTATAAAATGTACTTAGCATAATTCTGAGCAGCTAGCATTCTGACATATATACAATGTGCTGTGTTTCTTACATAGAAAACATTCAGCCATGCTAAGACTAGTTTCTGGAATGCTTTATTCCACCTTGTATTATACTGTGGCCTGTATCAGAAGTCAGAAATGTGAAGTGTTGAAATGTCCACAAATAAACAGAATTGTGAGGCATTCACAAAATCAATCACAAATCATCCTGTTACTCGTCGATTGCCTCGAGCAGGCCCCAGTAATGTCTCCTTCATCCTAGCCCTGAGATTATATTCAAGGCTCTTTAGGAGAATGAGACCCATCATTGTTATTGGTATTTGGCATATTGGGTACGCCACAGGGAGTTTGCCAGACTCTGCCATGTGGGCAGGCTACATTCGGTAGCCTGCCAGTTGGTCAAAGTAGGAATGAGATGTTATAATAAGATGTTTCCTGCATTCGCGGCCGCGCGGTTCTGGGAGCTGGTTTTTATAGTCTCTGAGTCTTGGCCGCTGATGGGATTACACGGCGCCAGGGGGCCAGTTGGTGGGTGTGACCCCCGCCTACTGGAATTTGGAGGATCTGGGTGGAGGATGCTCAACTCCAATCTGAGTAGGCTTGGAGATCTCGGCCCTGGAACTCACGTGGCTTTGTCCCTCTGCTGGTACTTTCAGGTGTGCGGAGAGTGGTCTCAGCATGGTGGTGGCTGGTCCTGGAGGTCTTCGGTTGCCGGGGCCCTGGTCAGGGCGGGGAGGAAAGCTCAACCCGCTCCCCTCCAAGGGTCCCTGGCGAGAAATAGCCAGGCGCGGGGGCAGGAGACTGCACTGTTCTCCTCCAGGAGCTGGTTTTTATAGTCTCTGAGGCATTACTGGTTTAAAATTAATTTTTTAGGGACTGTTGAGATAGTTCAATGAGTAGGCTGCTTGCCTTGCATGCAGACGACCTGGGTTCAATCTCCAGCATTTCCATATGTTCCCCCAAGCACTGCTAGGAATGATTCCTGAGTGCAGAGACAGGAAGGAATGATTCCTGAGTGCAGAGACAGGAGTTACCCCTGAGTACCGCTGGGTGTGCCCCCGTACAAAACAAAACAATAAACAAAACATTATTTCTGCGTGTAGAGACTGGTTAAAAAAAACCTTTTTTTCCTTCTGGCAAACATTTCGTTTTCACACATTCTTTCAGAATAGCAGATTGTGGTGATTATTCCAAGATGACCACATTTACCTTTAACTCCAGAGAAGAAATGAAGCTCTATCTCTCTGAGCTTGTTGGCACTGCTTGTAGTCTGAGACTCCAACTGTACTTGGTTTTGTACTCCCACTACTTGAAGCTCCACCAAGCTATTTTTGAAATGGCTCTCATGCTCTCAGATTCTCAGAGTGAAGGCTGGAATGTCTGAGAGCACATGTGCTGTGTAGAATATAGAATGGGTAGTTGTGCATGGGTGTGTCTTTCCAGGAATCTGTGGTCTGTATTATTGGGAGGCCCTGTGTTAGAACATGTGAGAAGGTGGTACCTTTCTCTCTCTCTCTTTCTCTCTCTCTCTCTCTTTCTCAGTTCTCTTCTTAGATGAAGCTTCTTATTGCAGCAGAGTCAAGTTATCTTGATGTCTTGATCATGACTAAGCTCATTTGGTACCTGGCTACTCATACATTGAAAAAATGAAATTGCAGAACATTAGGGTTATTAGTAAGAAATATTTATTGATTAATTGAAAGGGGTATGTCTACATTAGGAAAAGTTACCTCCTTTTGATTACTCCCATTTTAAGTTCAATGTCTATAGTTCTTTTATTAATTTGTGAATTCTTATATTTAACAAGCAGTTGTTGAGTACCCATAGTACAAGAAAATACAATGTTTTATCAGGCATATTTTCTACTAATTATGATAGACACCTGCCCAGAGCTATAATATACAGCATGCAGGGTTCTTGCTTTGCACATGGCCTCCCCAGGTTTGACCCCTAGTATCCCATAGAGTACCCAGAATTCCTCCAGTAGTGACCCCTGAGTGCAGAGCCAAGAGTAAGCCCTGAGCACTGCCACGTGTGTCCCAATAACACAAAAGCAACAAAAAGAAACAGATACCAAAGAAATAAACTGTTAAATTCAAACTTTCATGAAAAAAATCCCAACTATCATCCATCAACTGATTCATGGAAGTATACCCATATAGTGGACTATTATTCATCAATGGAAAGGAAGTGCTGATGCATTCTGAGCAGTATGAATGATCCCTGAATATATATTATGTTGTTAAGTAAAAGAAGATACAACACAAAATATTATACAAGGCCATGGAGACAGAAACATATTATTACATTTTATTATAAATAAATTGCCAGAGAGGAGAGTAAATGGGGGGAAATATGGCTATTGTTAATGAGTATAAAGTTTCTTTTTGAAAGTCCCATACTTTCAGAGTGACAAAAATGTGATAATCATTTCAAATCCTCTGAATTTACTAAAGCCTTTGACTCATGTACTTTAGTTTTAATTTTTTTCCCCCATTTTCCTCCACTCTATTGTGGCTAGCACACACTTTCAGTTATGGAGCTCACACAGTTTTTGTGGTGGTTACTAAAGATCACACTCCTGAGTTGTGCTCATGCACACACTTGATTGCAGAGCTTACCAGGAGAGACACACTTGGTTTTGTACTCACATGCTTTTTAGTTGCTGGTACTGGCTTTTCACCATCCTCTTGAATGTGCTGCTTGCACAATTTAGTGACTCCTACATTATTTGGTTGTAGTACTTGTTTTTGCATAAAGGGCTTTTGATGAGAAAAGGTTTGTGCCTTTGACTTTATTGATCTGGGGACCATAAAGAAGTGAAGTATGTGGGTCCAGGACCTGGATTGGGAGTCATAAAGATTCCGACTTTGTAATTATGTTCTAGGCATTTGTCTCAAGCCAACAGCAGGAAAATAGCTCATGTCTGCCTAAGGAGCATCACTATAGAAGTTCCATAACATTTTCTATTTCCCAGAGTCTCAGCAAGACTTGGTTCCCAACTTCTAAGTTGTTCTCTAGCCAGTAAGTTCTCTGCAATAAAGCCTTCTTTAGCCAATTCATCTTTTCCTGTGATTTTCTGGTGGCAATATATAGTTATATTTTTAGAATGTATTAAGTTCCATATTGCTACTGTAAGAAATTACCACAAACTCTGTGGTTCAAAGCAAAAAAATTTATCTCAGTTTTGGAGGTGAGAAATCTGAAATGTACCTCCCTGGGCTGAAATGAAGGTGTCAACAGGGCTATGTTGATTTCTGAGGGCCATAGGGGAAAGTTCATTTCTTTGCCTTTTTTATCTTCTAGAGACTGCATTTCTTGACTCAAAACCTTCTCCAACATCTTCAGAGTCGGAGTCCTATGTCACATTCTCTCTGTTTCTCTCTTGTCCCTTCCTACTCCACTGGTAAGAGCACCTGTTCCCTTGGACCCATTTGGAAAGTCCTGAATACTCTCATTATTTTTAAGTCAAAAGATTTTTTTTATATAATATAGGAGTACTGCTCTCTATTCAGTCACTGATTAAGCTGATTGAATTGGGCATGAACTCCACATTAGTTTTTTTTAAACTTCTATTCTGAATGTTAATTTTATTCTTTTATTTTATTATTATCCTCCCCCCTTTTTTTGATTCACGGTGAGATACAGTTACAAAGCTTTCATGTTTGAGTTTCAATCAGACAATCATCAAACACCTATCCCTTCAACAGTGCACATTTTTCACCACCACAATCCTCAGTATCCCCCCCACCCCTGTTCCACCCCTTCCCTTGCCTGTGTGGCAGACAATTTCCCCTATACTCTCTCTACTTTGGTTACATTCGGTATTTCAGCAGATAAGTCAGCAGATTAATCAGATTGATCTTATAATATGATACACTGAAATTTTTTTAGAGTACAGTATTTCTCCTACCAGAGGGGTATGAAGCATTTATGAGATGGCAATCTCATACATCTGTCCTCTTTTCCCATCTCAGAGGTAGGAAGTGGCATAGACCTCTCCACTTTCTCCTAAAAGATGGAGGGTGACAAAGCATTCTTCCCTCTAGTTAGGGACTAGTTGTTGTTGGAAAGTTGTCAGAGATTGATGATGTGGTAGCTGTATCTGAAACTCCCGGAATATGGAAAAGGGAGTAGTAGAGAGATGATGGAATGATGCAATGATGCAGAGGGCTATGTCTCTGTGTGTGAGGTAGGGGTAGAGGTAAGGGTACAAATGTCTCCACCTTTTGGTTTAGAAGGATATGGTAATTTCCTTGAGTTGGGTAGAGATTTTATTTTGTTTTATTTTTATTTATTTATTTTTTCTTTTTAGTAGTGGAACACCATGAGGTACAGTTGTAGACTTACAAACTTTCATGCTTGGGTTTCAGTTATACAATGATCGAGTATCCATCCCTCCACCAGTGCCCATTCGTCACCACCAATGATCCCAGTAGCCCTCCCACCCCACCCCATCCTCCCACCCCACCCTGCCTCTGTGTCAGGGCATTCATTTTTGCTCACTCTTTACTTTAGGGTGTTGTAGTTTGCAATAGAGGCATTGAGTGGCCATCGTGTTCGGTCTACAGTCTACTTTCAGCATGCATCTTGCATCCTGAGCGAGTCCTCCAAACATCCTTTACTTGGTGTTCCCTTCTCTATCTGAACTGCCTTTTCCCCTAGCATGTGCTTCTGGCTTCCAAGCCATGGAGCAGACCTCCTGGTACTTATCTCAACTATTCTTGGATATTTGACTCCCATTCTGTTACTTTATATTAGAGTGGAGGAGAGATTTTCAAGTTGATAGGATAATCTTTCTATATCCTTTTGCTACAGGGGTAAAGGGGCAGGGGAAAATCTGTTGGGTCTATGGATATAGACCCAAGAGCAAAAGGTTGTAGATTGACTAAAAAGATGTTAAAGAGATGGTTGGAGATGGTGTGAGAGGTTGAGCTGGATGGTTTAAGCCAGAGAATTAATTGTAAAGAATTCTTCACCAGAGTTTAAATTCATGCTCACTTGATTACTGTCTCAGAGAAGACTTAAATATTGTCTCAGGGAAGACCAACTTGGGCATGAAGTCTGCCTCTCTAAAAACATTTACATAACAGTTAAACTATACTTTCTATTTTATACCACAGCATAGAAACTCCAGTGAGGAGAAAGAAGGTGATCAGATAAGCTCCTTTCCATAAAACTTAATCTGGAAGAGCCATAAGTGATTATTAAACATGAATAATGGCAAGGCAAAATGGCAAGTTTCTTACCGGAGAAGAAAAAAATCACTTAATATTTAAAATCATTCAAAATTGTGACTTTTCTTAGTTAAAATAATTTTGGCAATAATAGCTAATAATTATAGCTCTCTTATGCCATGCGCCATGTGCTTTTAATGTATTAATTCAGTTAGGCTTCAAAAAAGAATCTGATTAGTTAAGTAATTTGATTATATCTATTTTACAGATGAGGAATTCAAAGAACAAAAAGAATAAGTAATGTGCCCAGCATTACACAGATATAAGTAAATAGTACTGGGATTTGAACTTGGGAAATGAGGCTGAAATATTAACCTTCTCAAAAAATTAACTTCTTTTTAATGTCAGTGTATATTTGTAGGTTACATATGTGGAAATTTTTCATAGTTACTTGTATTCTATCTTTTTGATTCATCTATTCAAAGTATATAAGAATACAGCATATTTAAGGAACAGCCAGAGCTGATAAAGCAAGAAAGAGAATTGTGGGAGAGAGGTTTGGGTAGATTAGGTTAGATCTTGGAGTTGCTGTAAGGCCTTTGGTTTCACTCTCAAAGAAGAGCCTTATCAGGTTGCTTAGTACAAGAATAAAATTACTTATTTTTAAAAAGAATTGCCCTGATATTTTTTAATTCTGAGGGTGAGAAAAGAAATGATGCAAACATAGCAAGAAGCAACAGAAGCAGTTGTTGTCATAATCCATGAAATAAGTAATGGCTGAGCCAGTTGGAGGAAGAGGAGGAAATGATACATGAACTGATTCTGATCTGGTTTGAGGTAGGACTAATATACTTCATCAGTTGTTTGATTCGGATATCTGAGATAAATTGCTACTCATTCTAAGAAAAACTTAGAAGCTAGAGAGTTTTAGTACTGGAATCATCAGTAGTTAAGCTTATTTTCATCTTTTAAAACCTGTAAAACATAGTTTTATTATGCTTGGAAAACAGTATTCGTGAAAAAACTTAAGAGATAAGGCAAAAGTAGAGTGCAAATGAGTATACATAGATTTTGTTAAAATATGCCCATAAATTGTTTTTCTAGGATATATCATATGGTATCCACCCCTCTCGGAGAGCCCGGCAAGCTACAGAGAGTATCTCACCCACACGGCCGAGCCTGGCAAGCTACCCGTGAAGTACTTGATATGCCAAACACAGTAACAACAAGTCTCATGATGGAGACATTACTGGGCCCGCTCGAGCAAATCGATGAACAATGGGAGGACCGTGATCATATGGTATATTTTTCTGGTGAATGTTGTATTTACTTGTCATAGTAGAAAAACAAAAGGAACCGCCATTCTAGAGGCTGTTATGGTTTGACTTGTACCTGTCCTTGAAAAAAAGGCATGTTGGAGTCCTAACTCCAGGAACCTTTGAGTGGTGTCATTTGGATGGAGGCGCTCCATAAATGATAATAGCAATCAAGTTAACATGAGGGCATTAGAAAGTACCCTAATTCACCATGTCTGACTGAAGTCCTCAGAAATCAGGAACATGTGGACACAGATAGGAACTCAATAGAATACCAAATAAACATCAAGTCAGATATCTGGCAGATGATTCTATATACCAAAGAATAGCATAGATTGCCATCAATATTCTAGAAGTAAGGACAAGGACCTGGAACAAAGTCTTCCTGATGGCAGTAGGAAACAACCCCACCAGCACCTTGACCTTGAACTTCTAACTACAGAACTGTAAGGCAATACAGTTCATTGTTTTTTAAGAATCACCCTCCCTCCAAATCAGGACCTCCATTTTCCCTGTTATGATATTTGATTATGGTACCATTGGTAAACTAATAATGGTGTTCAGAGGTGACAGTAAGAAGGCATGAGCAATAGTACAATGGGTAGGGCTCTTGCCTTGCATGCAGCCAACCTGGGTTCAATCCCTGGCATTCCATATGGTCCCCTGAGCCACCAGGAGTGATTTCACCTGCTGATAACCAAATAGGCATCCCCATTTCCACTCCATTTTTTTCTTTTTGGGTCACACCCGGTGATGCACAGGGGTTACTCCTGCTTTGCACTTAGAAATTGCTCCTGGCAGTGCTTGGGGGACAGTATGGATGCTGGGAATCAAATGCAGGTCAGCCAGAATGCAAGGCAGATGCCCTACCCACTGTACTATCGCTCCAGCCCCCCATTTCCATTCTTAATATTACCTGATGTAATGTTTAGTGTATGAAAACACCTGATACTTTGTAGATTATCTTAGAAACCTGCCCACCACCTCCACCCCAAGAACTAAAAATCTTTGAAAACTATAATGGGGTTTTTGATATCTTCAACTTCCAGAGTTTGAAGCTGATATTTCAGGGTCAGCCAGTGAAATTTTGTTAGCAAGAGAGCCTTTGGTCTTCTCTTATATAAGATTGTTGCATCAAGATGCTATAACCCTGAATAACTTTAATTGTTTTTATGAAGTCAAAAGTCAGCCCTCTAGCCTTATGGACTAAGATGATGAGAAAAATAGGCAGTACTGAAAGCAAAATTTCTAGCAACATAATTATAGTCTTTCAAAATGATAATTGAGGGCTATATCTGAACTTATTAGGTCTCAAAGTTTGTTTAGAGTTTCTACTTTAATAAAATCAGACTTCCTTATGATCACTGATCAATGAGCACATTCCTTTATGAGTTAATAAAGGATAATGAACAATTATCAACAATAAAGATGACGAACAATTTTGCTACTTGATTTTTTGTCCTATCAGTAGCTTATTTTTGAGCTTTATTTTACTAAATCTCATTGCATTGATCAAAATTATTTTTGAGAATTTTTTAGACTGTGATTTTTGTCACTGTATGCATCATAACTGGTGAGGATGCTATTTGGTGTTCTAGACCAGTGTTGTCTCAACATTTTCCAACCAGGGACCCCCTCTGACCTTGTTTCCTTCTTGTGACCCTCCTGTCCTACTTGTTGACACCCCAGTCTCATGTCCTGGACTTCATTTATGTGATTTTCACCTGTGGCTCCTTTGAAGTATACTGGAGACCCACAGGGTGCCATATGGCCCTCAATTGAGAAACACTGTTTTGGGGGGATGATGTGATGAATGACCTTTATAAAATCTTTACAGTGTCTCTTTGAAGCCTCATGAAGGAAATATGCAAATGGGAAAAGTTTCAAATAGCACTAGTCCAGAAGGAGCAGAATGCCATGTTTCTTTATTATAGGAGCAATAAAATATATGCCAATTCCAGTGGGCTGAATAAATCTCTCAGTGGGGGAGCAGGCACAGTGTGTAACAGCCATTCCTAGGTTCTCACTATGACCCATTGCCTCCTTTTTGAGAGTAATATTGAGCTAGCATGTGGACAATGATTGGCTGCCCAGCATTGTTCATAAATAAAAGCAGCTGGCTGCAGCCACACTCCAAGTAGCTGAGACTTCATCATTATTTATGAGACTGGTCTGGGAGATGAAGGTATTCAAAGTGCAGGAGCAAACCCTGTCTTTCCCCTAAAAACACAACTAACAGGGAAGGAGGGGAATTGTAAAAGAGGAAAGAACTCAGTGTCACAAGAATTTCCATGGTGTAATATTCTTATAGGTAGTAAATTATACGAAGTCATGATTCTAATACTGGAATTGCAAATTCCCACTGAAAAACTTATCTGGCATGATGGCTGCTCTAATTAGTTGGTTGGTTTAGAGAAAAGACTTCTAATTATCTTATTGACTTCCAGTCATTGAAAATAGGCATGGGTAACCAAATCTTGAATAATATTTCTTTCCCTGATAGTAATTCCACTGAGAGGGGTAATAGATGCTATATGATGGTTGACTTGCCATAGACAGGACTCAGAGAATTCAGTCCCTGAATAGCAGAGGTATACAGAATCTCAACTGGAGAGTTTTGAGCTTGTTCCTCACTACATTGTTCATAGTGGTAGGAGATTGTCAAGTTGTCTAAGCAATCATAACTCAGCCCTTTGTTTGTCTGTAGCAGAAAGCAATCCTTCTGTTCTTCTTTCTGTCATAAGTATTGTGGGGACAGATCTCCAAGGGTATGGTCCAATATGGTCCAGAATTCCCAGTAGTTAGGACTGAACAAGTGTGTCTGAATGACAGGATGAAGGATCAGTGAACCTAATTGTTTTATAAGCATTGCAATTTCTCTGGTATTGGATTATTTATCTTCCTTATTTGAATTTTGTGACATTTTTTCAAGTAGCCTTAAATTTTTGGTTGGGAAATTAAGACATTATTAAACTTCACCTTCATTAATGAAATGATATATATTCTTGATCATAGTAGGAAGTGGCTTGAAGGATAACTTTTTATTTATTAAGTATACCTCTACTATAAAGAATGCATCCTGATGCTTATTTTATTCTATTGCTTTTTATTTTAGGGCCACACTTAGTGGTACTCAGGACTTACTCCTGGTTCTGTGCTCAGGAATCATTCTCTTTTAAAAAATTTTTTATTGGATCATGATGAGATATAGTTACAAAGTTTTCATGTTTGAGTTTCAGTCACACAATGATCTAACACCCATCCCTCCACCAGTGCACATTCTTCATCACCAATGTCCCCAGTATCCCTCCCTTCCTAGCCCTCCCCCTGCCTCTATGCAGACAATTTCCCCCCATACTCTTTCTCTACTTTTGGGCATTATAGTTTGCAATACAGATTCTGAGGGGCTATCATTTTTGGCCCTTTATCTACTTACAACACACATCTCCCATCCCAAACTATCCCTCCAACCATCATTGACTTAGTGAGCCCCTCTCTATTCCAGCTGCCTTCTCCCCCAAATTGTGAGGCAGGCTATCAACCATGGAGCAATATTCCAGGCCCTTTTCTCTTCTGTCCTTGGTGTCAGTCTCATATTATTTTATATTCCACAAATGAGTGTAGTCCTTCTATGTCTGTCCCTCTCCTGACTTATTTCACTTAGCATGATTCTCTCCATGACCGTCCACTTACCAGCAAATGTCATGACTTCATTTTTCATAACAGCTGCATAATATTCCATTGTGTATATGTACCAAAGTTTCTTTAACCAGTTGTCTGTTCTCAGGCACTCGGGTTGTTTCCAGATTCTGGCTATTGTGAGCAGTGCTGCAATGAACATACAATGCAGATGTCATTTTGCACCCTCAGAATATATTCCCAGAAGTGATATTGTAGGGTCATAGGAAAGCTCAATTTCTAGTTTATTAAGGAATGCCCATGTTTTTTTTCCAAAAAGACTGGACCATCAGCATTTGCAGCAACAATGAAAAAGAGTCCCTTCAGGAATCATTCCTAGTGGTACTCAGGGCACAGGGAACTGAACAGGGGTCAGCGATATGCAACGCAAGTGCCTTAATCCTTGGAGTATCATCTAGCTCCAGTTCATGCTTATTTTATCTCATTTTATTATTATTATTATTATTATTATTATTATTATTAGTTTTGCTTTTTGGGTCACACCCGGCGATGCTCGGGGTTACTCCTAGCTCTGCACTCAGGAATTACTCCTGCCAGTGCTTGGGGGATCATATAGGATGCCGGGGATTGAACCCAGGTTGGCCACGTGCAAGACAAACACCCTATCTGCTGTACTATTGCTCCAGTCCCAATTCATGCTTATTTTAGAAATATCATAACACATAAATAAAAAACTTTCAAAAAATTTTTAACAGTTACTGTTTTTCTCAGACCTGCCCTATGGTTCAAGTTGTTGAGCAACTGGTATATGTATTCAAGACCCTGGGTTCAATCCTGGATCCTGCTTCATATGGTCACGGAGCCCATCAGCATGGTCACACTTGAATACGGGCACCAAATAACCAAAACAAGCAAACAAAATCAAAACAGCATCCCTCCTTTTTCAAAGAAACTGTATCAGTGTTTCTCAATTATATTGATACAGTATTTTCCCAGCCTTGACCCCCTTCCAAACTGTGTACTTCCTGTGTCCCATATTATATAGGTTAGTACTCTAGTATGGGGTTGAGGCCTGGTATTTACATGATCTTCACCTGTGACTGTCCTTGGAATATCCTGGGGGCCTTTCAGAGGGCCATTTGGCTCTCAGTTGAGAGGTGCTAATCTATAGAGAATACTGCCATTTTTTGTTTTTTTTTTTGTTGTTATTGCCTTTCCTCCCTATCCTCTACATATTTTTCTTTCTTTTTCTCTTCTCTTTTCAAGTTTGTGCTCCATGGTGTTCCATGTGCCGACGGTGGAAATATTTTCCTTGTAGCTCAGTTCAAGTCTTGGGAGAGTTGTTCTTTCTGATGTACTTTCAAGAATTGGAAGAATAGGTGTGTGGTTTACCTGGCAAGAGAAAGTAGTTGTGGAAAAGAATTTTGTCATCATAAAGAATATGTCCTTTACATAGTTCTCTATCAGTCAAAATCTCTTTTACTTACTTTGGTTACTCCAAATTTGATACTGAGATTATTTTTCAAATATGAAAACATTTGGGGGAGTCCTTGTGACATGAAATATGTAGCATAAATCTTTCATTTTTGTAACCCAGCCCACATCCTCCTTTCTTATAAAATCACTTGGATTCTCCCAGAAGAGTAATCTGTTCCCTATTCTTTGACTTGATCTTCCAGTGAAATATCTCCACTCCAGGTTCCCAGGGAGCGATGTTTCTGTAAGCTTGGCATTTGGAGCTGCACAACTCTCACAATATTACTGGACCCGCTTGAGCAAATTGATAAACAATGGGAGGACAGTGAGAGTGACAGATTCACTCTGGACATTTCAGCAAAAGGTGTAAGACACAGTGAGACTTATAGAAACCTTTGCTTAGACTCAAACCCACTGGCATAAGGCCCCGGACCTGCTGCTAGCTATCTCGCCACTCTGAAGAGCCTGCAACTGTACGCACTGAAAGCTCACACTTGAGACTGACATCCTCCATAAGCCACACAGATAGATGCTAGAGCTTCTGT
The DNA here is from genome assembly GCF_029834395.1 of Sorex fumeus. Taxonomy (NCBI): domain Eukaryota; kingdom Metazoa; phylum Chordata; class Mammalia; order Eulipotyphla; family Soricidae; genus Sorex; species Sorex fumeus. The sequence goes on along the minus strand of NW_026606108.1, from coordinate 45,146,038 downwards.
GTAAGTGACCCTATACATTTCGATTTCTGCTCGAATCATTTATTTCTATTTCTTACAAACAAAAAGGCCCTATCAAAGTCTGCATGTGCTGAACAGTTGCTCTATCTGCCAATTGGCTGGAAATGACCAAACTTCTTGGCTTACAGCTGCCTGTATTACCAATTCAGCAATTGCCTACAATACATGAGAGGTTAAATACACCTTTCCTCAAGGCTGAACTTTGGAGGTGCACAATTGAATTGGGCTCAAATATCATATTTTGCTATTCAGACTGGCAGCCAGGACACTTGGTGTGATGCAGCAAGCAGTGAATGTCAGGGTTAATATAATGGCTCCATGTCCAAACAATCACCCGGCAGCTCACCTGGAAGGGCCATTCAATCACCAAGGCCTTAACACTGCTGGCAAGTGGAGCACAGAGTCACCTGCCTTCCTTTGCTGGACAGAGGGTTGAGGGAAGCTGAATTGCCAACCAATTTCAGCTTAGAAAATAGCTCTGGGAAATCTGTGCTGTCTTAATGGCTAAAATGCTTTTGTAATGGTTTTCTAAGAGGCAACGGAAGCACTGTGAAGCCTCTGGATATTTGGGATAAAGAAGATATTCATGAGAGATACCCTGTTTGGAAGGAATCAAAGCGTGAATTGGGTGAGGGGAAGTTCTTTTCTTTTTCCTTTTCCTTCCTTTTGTATATTTATTCTATGCATTAGAAGTTCAGGCACTGGGGTTTTAAGAGTGATCATTAGAGCAGTGTCTCTTCTCACACAAAGTCCAGGAGGGAGACAGACAGCAAGCATGTGAGCAAGTGAGCTAAACAGTACTATACTGTAAGTAAAATTTCATAGTAGAGAGGAAGCACTTAGGGTGATGTATCTGCTTTGGAACAGCGACTGCCTAGTGAAGAAATATTGAAGCTGACATTGGTGAGTGCTTTCGGTGGCTGATGTAGGGCAGGCATTCTAGTGAGAGAGAGGGAATTGCATGCAAAGTTTGGGTGGGACAGAGGGAGGCCCATCCAGGTGCTGAAAGAAACTCAGTATGACTAGAGATGAATCACAGGAGATCACTGTCAGAGATGAGGTTGCAAAGGAGTGAGGAGTCCCACCACACAGAGGTGTGAAACTTGGAGAACAGAGCGTGAAGTTCATGCTAGTAAAACAAATACTCATTGTGTTTGATGATGCTCTTGGTGCTGGTAGAGCTAGGAGTGGAATTTTTGGAGGTAAAGGAATGCTATCAAGACCCCAGAAGTGATTGCATTATGTTTGCTGAGTGAGACTCTCAATTGTGGCTAATTGTTTCCAAGATGAATTTTCACAGGGGAGGTATGAAACTGAGATCAAAAGAACCATACTTATGACTAGATTCTGCTGCAGGCTACTTTGTACTCTCAAGTTCTTATCCCTCTCTGGCCCCAATTACTTATCTAGAAATATACATGGCTACAGTGGATCTTGTAATTATCATTACTTTTTAATCAGTAGCTATAGAAATCTGTGTTCTCTATTGAGCACTGATCTTTCTCTTTCCCTCCCCTAATTTCTCAAATGTTACTTAAAAAAAAAGAACCAGGAGTCAGAGAGATAGTAAAGAAGGTAGAGGAAGGTAGAGCACTTGTATTGCATGCGGCTAACCTGGGTTCTATCTCTAGCACCCCCATATGGTCCCTGAGCCCCTGAGTGTAGAACCAGAAGGAAGGCCTAAGTACCACCAGGAGTGGCCATCAAAAGAAACAATAAAACAAAAAAATTGATAAACATACAGTTGAAAGTAACTTTAATGGAGAGAAATATTTCCCTTAATTTTTCTGAATAATCCAGTGCATCATTTTTAGCTCACCTTGGATGCAAGTGCTTAGATAGATGCACAAAAATCTGTTTATTTTGTGACTCTGCATTGGCTTCATCTACCAGGAGGTCATTTTTATGGGAGATCCCTAGAACCATTGGTAGAGTTAGAGTTAGCATTATGGAAAAAGACAAACTACAAACTGTGTAAACATCAAGAGTTCCAGGATAGTATCCTGACAAAGATACGTACCCATGACTGAACTACGGCTGTAGAGTAGGGAGTAAAATCAGTGGTCAAGCCTGGATCCTGTGTCCACACTTGGACTCATTCTGAATCACATGAACCTTCAGCAGAAAAGTATTAGTGGAAGAAGAGGACATAAGAACTGAGTAAACAAAAAAGACACATCCATGAATGCTCTCATTGACTGGACCCATTCTATGCATTTGGCAGTGGAGAACCTGCCCTTCACAAACTCTTTCTAGTTCAAGCAAGCCATTAACTCCACAACCATTCTTTTTCTCTCTTGAGCTTAAAATACCATCATGGTATGGTACGTTCACATTGGGTAGATGATGGTATAATCACCTGTGTGCCCTCACTCACTTTTTGCTCAGAACTTGGAACTCAGCATACATCTGGATTCAAAGATTTGTAGCATAGCAAGGGTCAGGGGACTCTGGGCTGCTCCCAGCATACTTGGTCAACTAGACTGGATAATTCAATGCTCAGACCCAGAATTGCTTGGGATCGCACTCTGCAGTGCTAGGTGTGGATGGAGAGGGACATAGAATGCTGGGGATTGAAATCTGGACCTTATACATGCAGGATATGTGCTATCCACTTTGTTATTTTTCTGGCCAAATAACTGACAAATATTTTTCATGATTCCTATAACTTATGAAGAACTTTGCTTTGGTACATCCTTGACCTGTTGGCTGTGCAACTTTCCAGAGCCAAACTTTGTTAGATTGAAATATTGAATTGTTTGCTGGATTGCTGAACAAAACCACAATGATAATAGGTATAATAGGTACAACTGTAATACTCCAGAAATGTCCAGAAGTTATTTAGTTTTATCAGTTTAAAAATTCTTGAAAATATATCCATGTATGTATCATAGTATATTTTTTCTCTTAAACTCTATAATATCTATCCTCAAAAGATCCATATTATTCCTGCCTACAGTCCTACCTTTGATCCTGTTATTCTCATCCATTTAAATGTCATTTTTTTCCTATTAATTCTAGCTCTTCTGATGAAGCATTAGCATCTGCTGGTCTTCCTTTTTTCTCACTTAGTAACACAAGCTGTATTTTACTGCTAGATTCAAAACTATAATTAATTACCCAAATTGCAAACTTAAAATTATATAGGATTCCTATGGCATAACATTGCTCCCACCCCTTCCACTTTTTTTGTTTTGGGCCACCCCTTGTGGTACTCAGAGCTTACTCTTTTCTCAGCACTCAGGGATCATTCCTAGCAGTAATTCTGGCAAGCAGTTTACTCTACTATCTTTCCATTCCCAACATTTGCCCCCTAAAGCATATTTCAGTAGATTTATATATTCCAAAGACATAAAACCACCGTCACTATTTAATCCTGGAAAAATTTTATTACCCTAAAATATCACTAGCAATCCCTTCTCATTCTTTCTTGGACACTTGTTTCCTCATAGTGGTATGACTTTTGTCACTGAAATTAGATTCTGGGAGGCACTGGCTAAACCTATAATTGTTTTGTGCATCTCTCATGAAAGCCTCGTGCCATTCCGGAGCCAGAGGTGGTATTCATAGAAATGTATTGAGTAGATAGCACATGTTGGTTATTGTTTTCATTCGAGACAAGACTAATCAGCCAAGTGCCATAGTGGGAAGACTACTGGGTTGATGAAAATGCTTCAGTCTTTCTTTCTGCTGCTAGTTATGCCCTTATACAACAATCTCTCTAGCTGAAGGTCTAATTTTTCTTCTCTTCCTAGGAAAGTTATGGACCCATGAATTCTGTGGTATTTTTCCGTTCAGACTGACTTCAGACACTGTTAATTTTAAGATCAAGACTAACTTGACTAGACATAATTTACTAAATGAAAATATAAGAGGTTTCCAATTTCATTCGGATTTTCCAGAATATGTGAAATAATGAAGCTCCTATTGATGGCTGTGCGTGTGGCCCTCAATTGGTCTGACCCAGTCAGATTTTATTCAACCAAACCAAGGTCAGATGTGCCAACCCATGAAAATTCAGTCACAATCAACCTTAGCTTAGTTATTTTGAAGGGAAGTTTACATTAACTCACATTCAGAGGCTTTTGAGTATTTTGAGTATTATGAGACAAAATAATATGTATAAGAGTGTAAAATCTTATCATGCCGAAGGTTGTATGTTCACGGGCTCACTGGACAGCACTGTTTCACCGCCTGTGTTCGGTGCTCTTGAGCCACTGTGTGTGGCCTGGATCGGAACAGCTGTTGGCCAAGGGCAGACGGAAGAAAAAACGGGGGCCAGGCCGGTCTATATCAATAGTAGTTTATTCCAATCCTCTTCACTCCTGTCTTTCTCTGCCTCCTTCTCTCTTGGGCCCCAGTCTTGGAAGCTCTCTCCTTCTGGCTCTGACTCTGGATCTCTCGAACCCGAGCTCTCTCACTTCTCACCCCTTTCCGAGCTTACGTCTTAGTTTATATAGCAGTCACATAAGGCGGTGACATAAAGGTGGGTTGAATACTGACGAATCAACAAGGAGAGGTAAGACCACTCCTCCAGGAGATTAACTCAAGGATAAAATCTCATCTACAGAGATTACTTCAGATTACTAGGAGATCCACCCAAGGGTGGGATCCCAACAAGGGTGTGTTCTTCCTTCAGTTAGAAATCTACTTAAATAGTTGTAATAAATGTACTTCTAATATTTCTAGCAATGTCATTCTGTATGAGCACAGTAAGAGATATAAATTTAGTTTGGTTCTTCCTGAGAACATCTCACTATACATTTCGCAGTCCTCAGGCCAGGTTAATCTTCCTAGCTCCAGCAGGGTCCTAGTCTCATCGTTACTTACTTTTGGATCATGACAGCATTTGTCCATGATCATGCCCTCAACTTATAGTTGAGTATCGTGGCTCTTTGGCCTGGCCCATTTCGATGCCAGGGTAGCTCACTGCTTGCCCTGGGTCCATTCAGTCCCTCGTCGGGACCCTGCTTTTGGGGTGCTAGGAACTAAGGGCAACTGAGTCAAGAAATCAGATGCCCAGGAGTAAATATTATTCGGAGTCAATCAACTCCCAAGTTACAAAGCATAATATTAACTGTCTTCCTGTGTCCACACAGAAAGGACATTGCTTACAATACAAGTTCAGTGTTCTTAGATGGGTGTGACCTGACAAACCTAAGCTACCTGAGGAAGGACAAAAGAGTGTTATCCTACATAAGAGAAGCAAAGTTCTGCAAATTTTGAGTTGAACATATGTTGGAATGTGGAGACTGACCATTTTGCCATTTTTAACTAATCTACATTTGTGGCTATGCACTTTCAATTTTTCATTTTATAGATCTGGAGTCTTAAAGAACATTTTAGGCAAAGTGACTTAGTCCTATTTTTCATGTTTCCCAAATGAGTGGTTCAATGTCATGGAATGGAGTCAGCGTGGTAAACAGTCAGGTGTTCTGTATTTCTCCTTCCTGGGAGATGAAGGTCAAAGCTACCTTTCTTCATTCAATAGATCTATCCCAAATAGGATGTAAACAAGGGAGAAGAGAGATATTCTGAAACAGCCTTCAGAGGTGTTGAAATCCACATATCTTTGATTCTGTTACCTCATCTCTTTGTGGTGTCTTTCTTTAACGATATAAAGTCAATGACTGAATGAAGTTAGAATAACTTTTGACATAGACAACAAAAATAGATAGCAAAGGGACTGGTTGCTAAGCACAGCTCTGCTGGGTTCCCTGGCTGACAGCCTGTATTAGCATGCGGGGCTTTACAGACACAAATTCTTAGCTATTGGTGGCTGGTTGTTTAAAGCCACTGTTGCTTCTCAGATAATAGTGAATTCATAGCTCATGTATTATTTAGGAGGCGTTACTGAAATTACAAGCCTTCATAGTGGGATATGAAATTACAAGCCTTCATAGTGAGAAATAAGCTATTTGAGGGCATGACGGCTTGCTCAAACATATGTTCAACAAATGTTATTGAGCACCTACTGTATGTTGGGTTTGTAGTAGATTTGGGGGAATAATGATGTCACAGTTCCTGCTTTCATGGGGTTAAAAGCAAAGACACATACGCAGTAGAGAGAGAGGTGGGGAGGGAGAGGGAGAGGGAGAGAGAGAAAGAGAGACAGATAGAGAGAGAGACACAGAGAGAGAGAGAATGGGGTGATATGTGTTAGTGTATTAGTATCCTCAGACTTTCTTCTGTTTATGAGGAGGGTTTTACCAAGAAAATGTGACATATAACATTTCTTTCCATTTCTTCCAAGATGCATTTCATATAGCTAGGTCTATTCTCTGGAATTGATGATCAAATCTGGTAAAAAGAGGAAATTTTGACAAAAATAGAAGCAAAAGGATAGGTTAAGACAAGAGGCACTTATGCTAAGCTCCTATACCAGTGCAAAAGAGGAGTTCTTAGGACCATGGAAACCAAGAGCAATGGAGGAGTCACAGGATGAGGAGAAAGTAGATGCAGATGAACAAATTTTAACATGTAGTGAATTTTGTATATTACCTATGGTTTCCAAAAAATAATTTAATATCAACAAGTACTGTTTATTGTTAGAAATTCAAAAATTACCAAAGATGATGGAGTGAAAATAATATTCTGCTCTCTCCACCTTATTCACTCAAACCATATGGCTTGAGTAGCACTGTAGCACTGTCCTTCCGTTGTTCATCGATTTGCTCGAGCAGGCCCAGTAACGTCTTAATTTTGAGACTTGTTACTGTGTTTGGCATATTGAATACATCACGGGTAGCTTGCCAGGCTTTGCCGTGCAGATGAGATACTCTCGGTAGCTTGCCAGGCTCTCCGAGAGGGGCAAAGGAATCGAACTCAGCTTGTCTGGGCTTGCTGCATGCAAGGCTAACGCCCTACTGCTGTGCTATTGCTCCAGCCCATGGCTTGAGTAACTACCATAAAACTAGTTTACTTATTGACAACATACATATAAATTTTAGCATGTTAAAATAGCACAGAACTGTAGCACTGTCCTCCCGTTTTTCATTGATTTGCTCAAGTGGGCCCAGTAACATCTCCATTGTGAGACTTGTTAGTGTGTTTGGCATATCGAATACATCATGGGTAGCTTGCCAGGCTTTGCCTTCTGGTCAAGATACTTTCGGTACCTTTCTAGGCTCTCTGAGGGGGGCGGAGAAATTGAACGTTGGCCGACAGGGTTGCCTATGTGCAAGGCAAATGCCCTACCCACTGTGTGATCGCTTCGGCCCAGCATGTTAAAATATGACACATATTTTAAATAATACGGTTTATTATGATTTGATATTTTGTGAGATTTTAAATTTAATATAACAGCATATTTTCAGGAACATTGAAATAAATAATTTTATTAGCTCAGTAGCATTTTATTTAGTGGGGATGCTATAGAAAACTATTAAATGATGGACAATTCAATTATTCTCCATTTCTCAAAACATCTCTTTACATACCTCTTTTCATGTCTGTGGAAACATTTTTGTAAAATACATTTTTCAGGAGTTTGCTTTCTGATTTGTAGAAAGCACAGGTTTGTCAGAGGCTGCCTAATTGCCCTCCAGAATGTTTCAGATCACTCAGTGAAAGGCTTGACCATGGGTTCTTCTTACACCCTATTAGCCCCATCTCTAAAGACAAGAACAGCATTATCACTGGTATTTTTACCTCAGAATATTCAGATTATTTAATATTTTTTAAAAGTTGGACACAATAGGTTTGTAAAACCCAATTCACTGCTTTGAGGAAGAGCAATTCTTACGAGTATGCACTAAGACTAGCCTTGGAGGCAGACATGTTAAAGCTTTTGACTCTTAGATATACTTCTGAAGTCCATTCTCAAGCTGTCTGGAGGATTGTGAGTGACACATAAGTTGAGTTCACTTTAGCTGTCAGTGTTTCTTAGAGCAAAATATATCTACAGAATTATCAGCTTCACTGAAAAGTCTCACTGGGGGATATTTATTCTTCCCACAGGAAACATTTTGGTAACAAGAAGGTTATCCATGCATATATGTGTCTATGTCAAGTCAATATTAATGAATCATTTGGTCCATAGGTATAATAACAACAATGAGAACAAGTTCATATTCCCTCTTCTTTAACTGTGTTATCTCAGCTCTGTGAAATATCTTTTGGGATCAATTATCGAGGTATACTTTAGCTCAGTACTAAGAACTTTCAAGTACATTATCTTTTATAACCTTTAAATGACTAAATGAGTTTGGATTTAATATACCTATATAAGACAGAAACCAAGTCTCAAAGTTTAAATAAGTCTTTCTGCTAAATTGTGGCAGAGGCTATACTGGAAGCCGTGTTTATTTTATTGTAAATCTCATATTGTTAACCACTATAACTTCCTACTCATTAAAGAAAACAATATCAAATAATGTGACTTTCTGATCGATTAAGTGATGTCTGAAACCATTTGGTAAGGTGATTCCCATCTACTTTTCTTTTATTGATTTATCCCTTTTCTGATATTATTTTATGACTAAGACAAAGATGGCCTATTTCATTAGAAAACCATATTATCTTCCCTAATATTATCAAGAAATAATGCTTTATTGTGGTGAATAGTACAAAGCTGATCTCTCTGGGTTTAAACTTTATTTCTGTCGTGTTCTAATTGTTGACCCTGGATTTGTTTCTAAGCCACACATTTCTCATTTATAAAATTGGTATAATGTGATTACATACCTTACTGGGTTGTTTTGAGAGTTAAAGCAGGACGACAATTTAGATGGTCATTTGGCCGTAATAATATAAATTAAAAGAAAATAGGATCATCATACCCAAGTTCTCTGGTGACTATTCCTTTTCACTGTTTCTCATTTTGTTTTATCAGCACTGTTTTCTCTGGTCCATTTGACAAATAAGAGGCCACTCAATTACCTGTATCCTCATTCCTCTTAAACAGAAAGCCTCATGTATTTCTATCTTTGACTCCTGATCCAGATTTATTGCCATACATTTAAAAATCATGATTTTGGCTTACTATATAAAACATTCTCCCCAAACTCAAGCTCTCTGCTTTCTTGAACCAACAACTTTTCATTTGATTCATTTTTGTTTGGGGGTCACACCCAGCTGTACTCAGGGCTTACTACTGGTTCTGCACTCAGAGATAACTCCTGGAAGTTCTTAGGGTCCATATGGATTTCTGGGGATCGAACCCAGATCGGCCATGTGCAGGACAAGTGCTCTACCCATGGCACTATCACTCTGGCCTAAACCTTTCATTAACAAGCACAACTTCTCCAGTTTCTTTTCCTATCTTGGCCTCACCTTGGAAAAACTTATACTTTGTCAAAATTCTAGGGTTTTTATGCAATGTTTCTGATTCTTGCTTACCTATTTTTGTCATTTTCAATCTCTATCCAGCATATATATATATATATATTTGAAAATTTATTTTGTTTATGTCTCAGGCCCAATGTCATGTGCTGTGGATAGAGTAGTAAGCAAAACAGAGATGCAGAGCTTATGGCTCAGTAGGTAATTACCAGATTTTTAAGGAATGACACTTTTACAGGTGCCATTGTGATAACATTATAAAGGTGAGTCAAGGGTATAATGAGAGTCTATATAAGGAGTACTTTATCTTGTCAGGGAGGTCAGGAAAAGCATCTCTGAAGTAATGATGCCTGATATGAGGTGGAGAAGATATTTGTGGGTTATCGAGATGAACGGGAAGATAACTTTGTAGGCAGAGAGAGTATTTGCAGAGGTGCTCTGATAGGAGGGAGAAAGTTACTGAAAGAGGCTACTGATTCTGTGGCAGAGAGTAAAAGGCTATGAAGTGCAGGATGTGGTGAGCTTGGAGAAGTCCAAATGGGGCCTTGGAGGCTGTCTAAGGTTTTTGGTATTTATCCAAAGTGGAGTGGGAAGGCATTGGGCAGGAATGATCAATAGAACAATTAGGCATTGAGAGCATAGTCATTTGGTGAATCAAGAGGTGACCATGTAGAAGATGCTTTAGGGAGGGAATACTGGTACTTTCAACTAGGATTGCGTCTATAAAAGAAAATAACTGAATGGCCTGGGGAGAGAATGGAAGTGTATGAACAATTCTTCACTGTATCACTGTCATCCCATTTTTCATCGATTTCCTTGAGCAGGCTCCAATAACGTCTCCATTCGTCCTAGCCCCGAGATTTTAGCAAGTGCCACATTGGAGGCTCTTTCATGGTCAGGAGAACGAGACCCATCATTGTTACTGGGTTTGGGCATATTTAATACACCGCAGAGACTTTCCAGACTCTGCCATGTGGGCAGGATACTCTCAGTAGCCTGCTGAAAAGCGAGAAGCCTCTCAATAGCCTCTGAAAGCGAGAACTAGACAATAAGAGATCACGCAGCCGCGAATGCGACTGTGCACTTCTGGGAGCTTGGTTTTATAGTCTCTGGATCTTGGCCATTGTTGGAATTACACAGCGCCAGGGGCAGTTGGTGGGTGTAAGTGAGATCTCCAAGCATGAACAATTCTTAGCAAAACTAAACATAATATATAAGGGAAAGAATGACCCCAAGATCCCTGACAGGTACAACTGAGGAGAATATGATTTTCTTGACTGATGGGGAAGAAAGGAAGTGAATGTACTCGATTTACTGAATTATAATTTATTTGTTCCAGATAAAGCCCTTAATGCTGAGGACAGCAGAAAGCTACTCAAATTAGCTTGAGTGGCAACATGTGCTTAAATAAACTAGGAAGCTCAGAAATTAAGACTTCTTTCTCTGGTTCTCAAGGTCCATTTCTCTTGGGTTCTTTTCTTTCCCTCCCACTGGGCTGAATCTGTCTAATGCTGCACTGCAACGTTGCACAGAATAGTCATCACTCCCATATCTAAAACACTTAATTGGCCCCAGTGTTCCTCAGTAACAATTTACAACTACTGTTTCTCATTTTAAGTGATCTGTATGAAGAGAGAGAGTAGAGAGGATAGTGTCACCATAATGTGTCTCTGATCCAGTCAGTGGGCTGCCTCAGATCCAAGGCTCAGAGCAGGGGGATGAGATGCACAAATCTAGAAAAACTCATACCAGAATCTCTAGCAGGGGCTGGCATATAGGAAAAAGTAATATTTTATTTTCTTAGACTTTTCATTTATATTTATTTTGTACCATGATTAGTTCCTATTTTATTTAATCTTTGTCATGCATATAAATTATAGGACATGGATACAGTTTGTGAAAAAACAGATGTAACATTAGTGCTACATGTATAGTCCTGACCACAGCTTTGTAAACTAACTTAAATGCAAAAAAATGTATTTTAAGTTAAGACAAAACTGCATTTTCACAAAAGGTGATAATCAACAAAATACTAGTGTTAAACCAGTCTCGAAGGAGACCACTCTGTAATGCAAAAGCAAGGAATTTTATTGCTAGCTCGAGCTAGGGTTCAAGTCTCCACCCACACAGCAGCTTCAAGACAAGGACCCCAACTCTAGTTTCAGAGGACATTATATAACATATGATTATATAAGCTACCCATTCTTCGGGGTTAACAAAAGAAAATTTCCGGTACCTGGTGATGGATTGAACATACTTGCTGGGTCCAGGAACTTCCAGGTGGGGTCTTGGTTGGCTAGTTTCGCATTGTCTCATTTCTGGGAAACTGAAACTGTTTCATTTCCAGGAACTGAGTCTGAGGCCTAGCTGATTTTTCTCATTTCTGCTGCCTGTCATGGCATTGCCATTGCTTATGATGTGGCTCATTTCTTCACTAGTCACTTGATCACTTGACATCCTGTTACTCATCGATTTGCTCAAGTGGACGCCAGTAACATCTCCATTCATCCCTGTCACATGCTACTATAGCCCAATGGTGTCTGCTCATTCCAGGAACATGAAGGCCTCAAACCAATTGTTCAGAGTCTTGACAAAGAAGTCTGACCATCTCGTAGGTGGGCGGCCACGCGATCTTTTGACGTTCCGTAGAATCCAGTCAGTAATGGCTGTAGTCCAGCAGTCATGTTCAAATTGCATTATGTCTGATTTTTGATGCCTTGGCAAATGAGACAGCATCTCTGATTCTTGATCATAGATGGAGGTCAGAACTCAGGATTCTTTCTCTCACTTGAGTGAAGCGTGATACTCCAAGCATAGCTCTTTCCATTCCTCTTTGGGAGACCTAAATAGCATTTTCATCCTGTTTTCAGAGGCCCAGGTCTCTGAGGCGTATGTTAATGCAGGAAGAACAGTGGAATCAAAGAGATGTGCTCAGAGCCGGAGGTTCTTCAATCTCTTAGGTATTTCTTCGACGCTCTTGAAGGTGTTTCAAGCCACTCTCTTCCTCCTGCGCAACTCAGGTGGCAGTCATTCATCATGTTGACTTCTTGACCTAGGTACACTACCTCCACTACCCAGCCACCACCACTCTCCAGGCCGCTTTCCGGACGCTCAGGCCGAGACTCACTCACAAGTGAAGCCCCACAGAACCAGGTAAGTGGAACTCTGAGACCTTGGTCTCCAGGCTCAATGGAATCAGGGAACAGAGATCCTCTGCCTGCTCCCACCAATCTCTGTGACACAAGGATTAAACCCAGAAGTACCACCCTACCCTGCCCTGTTTCCACAATCTCCAGTGACCCAGGGATTACACACAGAAGCCCACCCAACTGGTACCAGATAAATACCTCATCGGCAGAACTCCACTACCTTCACTACCTCCACTACCCAGCTGCTGCCATGCTCCAGGTCGCTTTCCTGACACAGCTTAAGACATATAATACCCATCTTCCAAGATTACCGCACCATATTTGACGGGGTTCAAATATGGTTTGAACCATGGGAACACCGGCAAGGGTGATTAGAGGCTGCTCTAAAAGCCTCTATCCCTATCAGAGAGCCTGGCAAGCTACTGAGAGTATCCCGCCTGCACGGCAGAGCCTGGCAAGCTATTCGTGGCATATTAGATATGCCAAACCCAGTAAATACTATGGGTCTCTTCACTAGTAACAAGGAAAATATTATTTCTGTGCTCATAAACATCTAGACTTTAAGTTTCCCTTCTTTTTTTTTATCTATTTATTGAATCACTGTGGGAAATGTTACAAAGCTTTCAGGTTTAAGTCTCAGTCTTGCAATGATCAAACACCTTTCCCTTCACCAGTACTTATTTTTCACCACCAAGAACCCCAATATACCCCCTCCCACCCCTCCCAATGCCTGTGAGGCAGATGAATTCTACTTAACACTCTATCTACTTTGATTACATTCATTATTTCAACAAAAGATGCACCATTATTGTTTAGAGTTTACACCCAACAATTAGAACTGCTGAAAAGGCATTGTGAAAATAAGCTGGTTATGAGAACCATATGATGTTGTGCAGCCGCTATCGTGGCCGCATGATTTTGGATTTCTGATATTTTACTTATTAAGCCTGGAGGTATTTCTGCCAAGAGCCTGAAAATTACGAGATTGGTTTCTGTGGCTCTGGAGTCATGGCCATGCCGGAGAGCCACTCATGGGGGGCAACTCATGACCTCGGTAGGTTGTGAAGGACGAGCTGGGAATGCCCCCTGTCCCACGAGGTTTCAGTTGCCCTGTCAACATTAGCTCATACCTGGCTTTCCAAAAAGCTCCAAGGCGGCTGCCATCTTGCTACCCAGGAGGATAGAGGTGGAAGGGAGTGACACCCCTTCCCTCCCGGGGAGGCATGGTACCATGGATTAATGCATAGTCCATTCACTTTTCTGCCACAAGCTGCCAGGCTCTGCATTAAGTCCTTGTGCTTCTGTAGCCATGACCGTGCCAGAGAGCCACTCATGGGGGGCAACTCGTGACCTCAGTAGGGCGTGAAGGACGAGCTGGGAACGCCCCATTTCCCATGAGGTTTCAGTTGTCCTGTCACTGCCGGCTCATACCTGGCTTTCCAAAAAGCTTCGAGGTGGCTGCCATCTTGCTGCCCAGGGAGTAAAAGCTCTTTTTTTTTTTTTAAATTGAATCATCAAGTCATTGAAGATCTTTCAATATTAAAAGAAATTTTTTTTGTGCTTTTTGGGTCACACCTGATGATGCACAGGGACTACTCCTGACTCTGCACTCAGGAATTACCCCAGCAGTGCTCAGGGGACCATATGGGATGCTGGGAATCAAACCTGGGTCAGCTGCTTGTAAGGCAAATGCCCTACCCACTGTGCTATTGCTCCAGCCCCTCAATATTTTTTAAATGCTGGGATTCATCAATCTCTTGCAACAATTTTTGTTTGTTTTTTTCAATTTTTTTGTTATACCCAGTGATGCTCAGGGCTTACCCCTGGCTCTGAACTCAGGGATCACTCCTGGTGGGCTTGGGAAACTGGGTCAGCCCTGTGCAAGACAAGTGCCCTATCTGCTATACTATCTCTCTGACACCTTCTATGGTAGTTTGTAAAATTCAGAGCTCAAGGTCCACATTTAGAGGAATGAATCAATAGGAATGAAGAATTCTTGGGAATATGTACTTATTAATAAAGGATTCAACATTAAATTGATAAAGTGGTCCACAAACACTTTTGTCAAACTCTGTTCTCAGATGCTGCTAAATCTGTCACTGTCTTCCCCTTGTTCATTGATTTGCTCGAGCAGGCCCAGTAACATTGTGAGACTTGTTACTGTGTTTGGCATATCGAATTAACAGAAAATATCCTGGGAGAGACGGGCAAACTACCGAGAGTATCTCGCCCGCACAGCAAAGCCTGGCAAGCTACCCTGTGACGTATTCAATATGCTGCTAAATAATGCCCAGAAATATCTATTGTAAATTTTTGGCATTAAGGTCCTTTAGCATCTTGGACCTCTATTTCTGCATCCATATAATGGGTCAAATGTGGATCTCTTTCTTATTCAAAGGTGAATTTCAGGGTTAATAAGATGACTTTTGAATAGCTTTGATTTTACTTTTGCAGAGCCATAAATATAAGAGATGGTACTAGTATATATCTGGGCAGCCTCTACATTGCTTGAATTACATCAAATCTTATTAGCACCTAATATTTCCTGATGATGACCCCAAAGTGAGTAGATCTCATCAGTATTTTATTGTCTACTTTTAGGCACTGGAAATGTAACTCTTAAATCACTACCACTTGTCCTGAGTCAAATTCTTATAGGGAATAGAGGAAAGTTCTTGGAAATTCAAATAAAATGATCTCTGT
This sequence comes from Sorex fumeus, assembly GCF_029834395.1. NCBI lineage: Eukaryota > Metazoa > Chordata > Mammalia > Eulipotyphla > Soricidae > Sorex > Sorex fumeus. The sequence continues at coordinate 45,130,886 of NW_026606108.1, read as the reverse complement.
TACTGCCTGGTTTTCTCAAAAACAGGCATTTCTGATGGCAAAAGATCCCTTTTGAGGCATGACAGCCTCGTGACACGCATTGTTTATTACAACAGGATGTGATTCTGAGGTCAGTGGACTTTCCAAGCAAGGGAAATCTGAGAGAGTAGGGAACCTTGGAAGAGACGCTCCTCCAGCTGGTGCTCAGTCTTCCTGCCCTTCTCACCTGGGATTTTCCACGTGTGTATCTGATAGACAGGGAACATTTGTCAGCTCCTAAACTCAAGCTTACTGTTTTCTCCACCAAACCTTCGAGTCCTTCCTTATTTAAATAAATAAAAGGTATTCATCCACCTGGAATTCGTGGCCCTTCTTGATCCCTATACAAGCATCATTTCTATCTCTTCTGTTCTCTCCTTGAAACTTCTCTCCCTGGGATTGAAGATGTTTTCTGTGCACTAAATCAGTGACACCTTTGAGTCTTTGTGGTTTAAGTGCTATCCCTTGCAGCCTTTCTTCCTAGAGACCAGTCCTTCCAACTCTTCCCCTGCTTTCTGGAACCTTTACTCTCTTTTGCCTCGACATCTACTACCCCGATGATTCTTTTCAAGTCTCCTTAGCTGATATTTTCTCATTTTGACTTCAGTGTTTTTGATGGCATTAGTCTTGCTGTTGGTCAGACTCAATGCCATCCTTGCCCTAGCTATATTTGCTGTGGGTTCTCATATTTCTACCCCACTCCCAGACCTCTCTCTTAAACTCATTTGCCACCAACTACTGGGATTTTTCCACGTGTGTATGTTATAGACAGGCAATATTTGTCATATCCTAAAATCAACCTTACTGTTTTCTTCACCAAACCTTTGAGTCCTTTCTTTTTTATTAAATAAGAGGTATCCATCCATCTGGAATTTGTGGCCCTTCATAATCCCTATTCAAGCATCATTTTTTATACTTTAAAAATTTTTGTTTATCTTTAAATGTATTTTTTAACAAATCACTGTGAGATATGGTTACAAAGCTTTCATCGAGCATCATTTCTATAGCTGTTTCATCACTTTTGCTGCTGTTCCTATTCAGACCCCCATTTCTTGATCACTTCTCATGAGAGCTATTATTATTATATATATTTTCCTTTGGTCTTTGTTTTACTCCAATTGGGGTATTATGTTGTATTTTTCTTTGGTGGGGTGGCACACTCAGAAGTGTTTAGGGCCTCCTCCTGACTTTGTACACAGGTGCCACTCTTAGTGATGCTTAGGAATTTATGTGTTTTGCAGAGGATATATCTGGGGTTGGTAGCATGCAAGCTCAGTGATTTTTCTATCCAGTCCCTAAACTAACCTTTTAAAGGCGGAAGAATGGATCACATCTGGCAGTGCTCAGGAATTACTTCTAGGTCTGTGCCCAAGGATCATGCCTGGCAGTGTTCAGGGGACTGTATGCAGTGCTGGGGATTAAACTGAGCTTGGTGGCATGTGATGTGCCAAGTGCTTTATTACCCTGTACTATCTTTCTGGTCCATCAGTGGTTATACTGTTGTCACAATTATTCTTCTAAAATAGAAGTCTGCTCATGTCTATTTAAAACTATTCTCTATTTGGTATATAATAGCTCAATTATTTAAAACCTAATTATTTGCTGAGAGCATAATGATTTTTATAATCTGGTTCTGTTCAACCATTCCAATATACTGCCACTTAATATTTTTTTATGTATTAGGCATTGTCCATATAATGAGACTCTTAATGATAACAAGCATTAGTCTTGTTTTACCCATCAAAAACAAATGGTACCAAGAAAAATTAAGCATCTTGCCCAAAATACTTAACTAGCAAAAAAGAAAGAAGCAAACCCTCTAATTTCTGTGTAAAGCCACCCTGACCCCTTAGTAGAAATACAGGTGCTGCCTGCACTATATAGCTTTTTTTTACGATTTTTATGCCTTATTTTCATAAAGTAATTCACAATAGTTCATTACAGATAATATCAAACACCTCAAACACCCACCCAACCATCTTCTCACCACAATAAGAGGGAAGTGTGTGAAGGTTGTTGTATTTCATTATGGGACCATTTAAGCCTATATATATATATATATATATATATATATATATATATACCAAACACATGTGTGCTACTTTAGGTACATCAGTGGGCTAGAGAATAAGAAAATACTGCTCCAGGAAATACTGCACTGCTCTCTTTCAGGAGCATTATTTTATAGTCTCTGGATCTTGGCTGTTGATGAGCCAATGTGGCGGTGGGGTGTGGGAGGCAGTTTGTGGGTGTGAATGCCAAGCTACTGGAAAACTATGGATCTGGGTACAGGAGGCCCAGTCCCAATCTGAGAAGGCTTGGAGATCTCAGCCACGGATTCCGCATACCTGAGTTTCTCTGACTGTCCAGCTTTCTTGTCCAAGAAACTTTCTTGTCCAACAATATACTTCAGGACCCCTTTTAAAAGCTTGAAAAACTTAGATTGTATGATCATTATAGAATTATAGATTTTTTTAGTTTCCCAGTTTTGTATATTCTTCAATTTCAATGCTATATTCCTTTGAGTAAGGTGAGCTTCTTTATGGGTCACTGTTAAATTCAAGGGGATCATTAATAATGCCTGACTGTCATTTTAGGTCCTCTGTATGTCCTAGCTATTCAGTCCTCAGGAAACATCTTCAGAATGTAGAGGGAGCAGTGTTTTCAGCATCTGTCAACTTACTATGAACTAATCTAATTGTTTCTTCTACTTAAAATAGCTTTAGATGCTTATAAACATCAAGGCATCTTGATAAGCTATTCAGAATTTCTTAATGATATACCATGAGCAAGCATTTTCAGAAACATTAGTTGAAATTGCCTGGAAAGTAGTTACTTCTGCTTGGAACACCCAGGGGCCTTGATAAAAACAAATATACATAGGAGTCATCTCAGTTGTAAAGTACAGAAAACTTGATTTAAACAATGAAGAGAATTCATTGCCTTTTGTTAAATAAAAGGATAATGACAAGAGGAGACTTGATCTGGTGGGAATTAGATGCAACTTCTTTTTCTGGTGTTTTTTTCTATTTTTTATAAGCCTCTCATTTTATGGTCCTAAGGCTATGTTCTAGCTTCTTCAGATTCGGAGAGGAAAGGGTGCACCTTTCCCAGTAGTCAACAAGATTCATGATCTGGATCCATTTATCCCTGATGGTCCACAGCAGATGAGGAATATAATTCTTCTGCTTAGCAAATCCTGTGCCAAACCTCATATCTAAGTGTAACAGCATCAGCTTTCCTCAAACAAATGTAGCAGGAAAGAATTGACTCTTACCAAAAAACTAAACAAAATAAAGCCCAACCCTCCCCAACGAAAGTCTTGAGTGCTAATACCTAGTAGAAGTCTAATGGATGCTGGACATCCTAAACCATTAAAGTGATATCAAATGGCCATTATGTTAATTAATAAAAAGGCAGGGGAAATGGGAAATCTGGAGGTGATAACCATGTCTTTTAAAAAATTTATTTAATTTTTAATTGAATCAGAGTGAGATACACAGTTACAAAACTTTGTATGGTCATGATTAGGTTTCAGAATTAAAATGTTACAATACCCATCCATTCACCAGTGCACATTTTCTACCCCCAATACCCTCAATTTCCCCCTCCCCCCCACTCCACCTCTATAGCAGGTTCTTCTTCTTCTTCTTCTTCTTCTTCTTCTTCTTCTTCTTCTTCTTCTTCTTCTTCTTCTTCTTCTTCTTCCTCTTCCTCCTCCTCCTCCTCCTCCTCCTCCTCCTCCTCCTCTTCTTCTTCTTCTTCTTCTTCTTCTTCTTCTTCTTCTTCTTCTTCTTCTTCTTCTTCTTCTTCTTCTTCTCCTCCTCCTCCTCCTCCTCCTCCTTCTCTCTCTTTCTTTCTTTTTCCTTTGGACATTATTTTGGTTTGCAATACAGATATACTTTAAGGTTATCAGTTATATACCTTTACCTACTTTCAACACTCAGATTCTGTCCAAGTGATCATTTCCAACTATTATTCATACTGCAGTTCCCTTCTCTATCCTAACTGCCTGTTGCCTAACCATGACTTGAGAAGAATCACAACTCCTGTTTCTGTGTTGAAATAAGGCACACCAGGTAATGCATCACTTGAAAGAAAAGTTCTTCTCTTTGAAAAGAGAGAAGAGCTGGGTATTGTCTGCTCTCTGTCATCATCTGTGTGGTTGATCTCTCCAGATTCAAAATGGGGAGACCAGCAGAGAGGAGGGTGAGGCAGAGGTATTTATTCTTCTGACTTTTCCCTTGCTGGAGAAAGCCTAAATCTTACTCTCAACCAGTTGGGTTATCCTCTTCCTGCTACTGTCCAGCCGGCCTCCTTATACACATACACACTCTAGATTTAATCCACCCTTTGTCATTTTTGTTTTTTTGCTACTATTGTCCCTAGGGTTCTGCATTATTGATTTCTGCTGACACTTTGTAAAGATCCTCTTTCTTAAACTTGGCTCCAATTTCCCAGTTGGAGTGTGGCATCTGTTTGCTGCCAAGACCCTCACTGTTACAGTGGGTAATCACTTCTCCTTTAGCATATTTTCAATCACTGCAGTAACACTTTTCCAAAATAGAATGATCATGGTATCAGCCAAAGGTAAATTTTTCTTAATTAGAAGAAAGCAAAGCTTCTCATTGAACTTTAATCATTTGTGATTCAGTTAAAATTAAGGAAATTGCAACCTGAGGATGAAAGCATTCACCAGAAAGATCATAGAGGATTTTTCTTGATTCTATTTCTTGTTGTTTTTGTTGTTATTGTTTGTTTATTTTGGGAATACAAGTCCAGTGGTGCTCAGGGCTTACTTCTGGCCCTGGGTTCAGGAATCATTCCTAACAGGGCTTGGAGATAAAACAGCATTAACCACATGAAAATTAAGTGCTGCACTATCTCCCCGGACCCTTTTATTTTTGTGTTTAATAAACCAATTTGATTCTTAATGTAAGTGACAAGAAATAATAACTTAATGTTACTTAAAGTTTTACTTTTAGATTTTACTTTTAGATTTTTATTTTTATATAATTTCAATCATAGAGAAAAGTAGTAAGAATCCCATATACTTGTCACCTGGATCACGCCCATCCCCCACCTCGTTCTGCCCCCTCTCATCCTTTCCCTCTCATAAAATATTTAGTTTGGATTATTTAGTAATCCAATACAACACTTCATTAAAGCTTTCACATTGCCAAAAAGAAAACAAACCAAAAAGAATTAAATGATTAATTAACAACTAGTGGGAGCTGCTGAGAAGCAACAAACAGGATTCTGAGGTGCCAATCATAAGGGAAATTCATTTCTAAAGGGATTCTCGGTTATCATGTTCAGTACCTGTATCACAAACTATGATGCTCAAAAGGAAAGAGAGAGAGAGAAAGAAGGAAAGTGTCAGCCACAAAGGCAGACTGGGAGGTGAGGGTGGGGATGGAAGGGAAACTGGGGACATTGCTGATTAGGGGAAATGTACACTGGTGAGGGTATGGGTGTTAGAGCGTTGTATGGACAACTTTTGTTACTGTTTTTCATGAATATCCAATTAAATAGATAAATAAGTAAATGGATTCTTGGGAAGTCCCTGAGAAAAGAAAAGAACAAACAAGCAGGGGCAAACCATTGAGCAAGACTATACCAGCAGAGGAACAGGGAATGTGCTGAAACTTTATAACCAGAAAGGAAATAGTTGAGGGAGCAATGGGAACAAAATCACGAGTGGAGAGAGTGGAGAGTGGCTTTGACTACAGTGGGATGTGCAGCAAAGACCTGAGTGTCCTGGAGACCATCCTCATGTAGGTTTGTCTCTGAGTTCAGGGGGAAACCATTCAAGATTTTTTTTTGTTCCCCTCCCTCTTCTCTTCCCTCTTCCTCCCCTCCCCTCACTTCCCCTCTCCATCTTTCATGTCTGCACACTAGCTATTAACTTGGAAAAACTTCTTTGAGAACAATTTGTAGGCATGGGGTTTCTTTGTCTCTAAATATTTGTTGAACTATTTATGTTTCCTAAGTACAAAGACTTTTCTACATTAGCACAGGACATGATTTGCAGACAAAAACTTAATTCTGGTACCCTACTATCAGTCTTGGGCAGTGAATTTTTGAAATAATTAGTAAGGGAAGTATCTCCTTTTGTTTTCATGCTCATTTGCAATTTGGGAAATGTTTCTCTTGACTCATTTTACTAGAAATAAGTAAAAACACATGTTTTAGTTTAATGGTTTAGTGATTCACAATTTTAATAGTAAATGTTTTCAGGAATAGTTCATTTCTAAGACTAATTTATTAAGTATATTTGGGTATTTGAATAGTCAAGACAATGGTACTTGCCACTCAAATGACTGATCTGAACTTAAATAGCCATGTAACTTAATATAAATGACAACCCCATCAACAGATTACATGAACTCTTAATAGTATTCTTTTCAGAAAATAATTGTAAATATTTCTTTCATACCAGGATTTAAGACTTTGATAATGACTCAGAGACTGAAGATGTAAGTGGTTAGGAATCATTAGCTTGAAACATTTTATTTGGGTTAGTTACTGGATTCAATTTTATATCTCACTTAGAAAATTTGCTCGAGCAGGCCCAGTAACGTCTCCATTGGAGACTTTGTTGTTACTGTGTTTGGCATATCGAATACTCTTGGTAGCTTGCCGGGCTCTCCGAGAGGGGCGGAGGAATCAAACTCGGGTCAGCCATGTTGGCCGCTTGTAAGGCGAACGCCCTACCCGCTGTGCTATCGCTCCAGCATTTGTAGATATATATTTGATATTATTAAAGTTTTGTGGGTTAGAGCGATAGCACAGTGGTAGGGTGTTTGCCTTGCAAACGGCCAATGTGGCCGACTCGAGTTCAATTCCTCCACCCCTCTCAGAGAGCCCGGCAAGCTACCGACAGTATCTCGCCTGCATGGCAAAGCCTGGCAAGCTACCCATGACATATTCAATATGCCAAACACAGTAACAACAAGTCTCACGATGGAGGTGTTACTGGGCCCACTTGAGCAAATCAATGAACAGTGGGAGAACAGGGACAGTGACAGTGAAAGTTTGTAAGAGTGATTATGATAATATCATAAAGTCCCACCTCGAGTGGAGGAAGATTAATGTTTCTCTTTGCCCATTTGTGCTTTCATTCAAGACATAATCATTAAGCACCTTTTATTTTTTAGAAACTATATTTACAGTTAATGATGTAATAATTAGCAAGAGAGCTTGGTCCCTTTAGTTGTAGTGTTTGTAATCCGGCTGAGAAAACGAAAATTTCAGGAATAACAGCAATAAAATGGAGCAAATGTTCTAGGGTAGATCTGTAGAGAATTCTGAGAGCACATTATGAGAGGGCCAACTTCATCTGGAGGAGTGGTCAGGAAGGTTTTCTGGAGAAGATGACAAGTTACAACCTCAATGAGTAGGAGTTAGCAAGGTGAAGAGGAGGGGGAAGATATTTTGGGTAAAAGGAACAGCTTGTGGGAAGGTGAGAGAGAACAAATCATATTTTGTTTGGAGAATTAAATACAATTTAATGTGATAGGTACAAATAAAATAGAAGGAATAGAAGAGGTGATTAAAGAAGTTAGCAAGGGTCTTTGAGTTCCTTTTGTGGACTTTGTTGTTACTTTGTATGCCCTGAGAACAGAGAAAAGAATGTAACATCAGAGTGATACAGTAAGCAATCTTCAAAAAGATGGCTTCTGTTGACTTCATCTGGGCTTCCCAACAGAGGGAACAGGACAGAGGGAATAGGTGGTAAAAACTGGAGGTAGAGCAAGAGTTTTCATGGAACCATAGTTATTCAGGGAAGAGGTGGTGAAGGGACCATGGGTTGAACAGAATGGATATTAGGAATGTTTAAAGGCACTGTCCTCCCGTTCTTCATGGATTTGCTTGAGAGGGCCCAGTAATGTCTCCATTGTGACAATTGTTACTGTGCTTGGCATATCGAATATGCCACGGGGAGCTTACCAGGCTTTGCCATGCGGGTGAGATACTCTCGATAGCTTGCCAGACTCTCAGAGAGAGGTGGAGGAATTGAACTTAGGTCGGCCATCTTGGTCGCTTGCAAGGCAAACGCCCTACCCGCTGTGCTATCGCTCCAGCCCGTTTAAAGTCACACTCAATAGAAATGATGTTCCTCTCTCTGGTGCTGGCAAATTCTCTTCCTTGAAATAAGGGACATGACAAGACAAATATGTTGTAGGAGTGAAGATAATGAAGGGAGGATGAGGAGCTTATGGATCCAGTTGTACAATGAGAGGATCAAACACAAAACAATATCGTTCCATTGCATTTCATTTTATATTCATCTGGTCAAAACGATTTTTAAGCTGTAGAGGAGTTCTGTAAATATTTCCCTTTTCCTCCTGCTACTTAGACATCTAAATGATCTAGTGATTAGTTACCGATCTAGCTAAGGAAACAGAAAATGTTTGCATTGCTTAGTATTTACAATGAAAAGGGAGTGGGGTGTTGGCATAAGTGAGTAGATATGTTAGCTTTCATAAGCATGAAAAACACAAAGTTTATTGTTCTGTATTTTGTAATGGGAAACATTTTATGTGCTGTGGCCTGTCTGACTTTATCATCCTATAATTCTCAACTCTGTGATTTGTGTTTTCACTTTAGCTTGAGCAACTCTTCCATTGCTTATAACTTTACAGTTGCCATGGGGAATCGTTATACACAGATGGCTTTTAGGAGGGGAGTCAATTTGGTAGGCATTTTCCTTGATTATGATGCTTTTTTCGGCACTGATTGTTATGAGAGTGAAGGTTCTTGCATGTCAAATGGTAAAAATGTTTTTAGTCTTGAAAGGAAGGAGCATTACATTTGGCAGAAGATCTCTGTATGACTTTTCTCTGATGGAAAGGCTGCCTGGTTCCTTTAATTTATTCTGATAAATTTTTATAAGCTGTGATAAAATAAAAACAACATGAGCACCAAAGGGAAAAAAGACAAAGCAACATTTGCAACAGACAGTAGGTATTGATTTGAAGATCTAATTGAATTTACCTCGTTATGTAGTTTCATTTTTGTCTCTTGCAACCTTGCAACTAAGTACAAAAATCTTATCAGACATACCTTGAGCCCATTTTTTTTAACTTTATTCAACTGTCTTTTCAGGAGAACACAGGAAGAAAAAGAAATAAATACTATATTATTTGAAACCAATTTTATTTCTTTTCTTATATTACTCTACTACCAACTTTTTATTGCACAGTTGATGCAAGTTTATTATAGAAATATCACAAAATAGAAGTCAATGTTTTCATCTAAATTTATATTAGTCTGAGGAAAAGCCTGGTATATGAATGACCTTTGAATTCAGAGCAACAGGAAATAAAAGGACACTGTTGATTGCCCTTGTGTCATATTCAGATATTTTTGCGATCTAGCCACATCACTATTCCCAGGTAGCCTTTTTCATCAAGATTGAGAAGTTAGGTTACAAAGGATGTTTATCCAATTTCTTACTAACTGGCCTAAGTAGACGTTGCTGCCAAAAATTAAGAGCTCAGCATAAAGTAAAATGTATTTCCCTTTGAAGAAGTCTCCTTCCTGAGGTCCAGCGACATACTTATCAATCATTGAGCATTTGGTATGTGTCAGATGTCATGTTAATCATTCAAGATGCATTTTACTTAAACCTCATGGAGCATCCATGAGGTAAGTATTATTTCCTTTTAGACAAAGTGGAAATTTAGGTACAAAAAGATTAATGTGTTCCAGATCACAAAGCTTGTCTTCTTACCCAGTAGGCTAAGTTTCTTCCTCTGTTCTTCTCTTTTACATTACTCTACTCTCTTCTTCACCACATGCTTGTTTCTCTCTCATCGAAATGAGAACAGGCATTTCCTCAGTTATCAGTGAAAAATAGCAGGGGCAAAAGAGTCTCTAATTCCTGCACATTGCCATTAAGAGATTTGTGGTTCAGGAATCACCATGCAGGGAAGGAAATGCAGTACTCTGTCTCCATTCTACCTGAGGAGGAGACAATTTAAGGATTCAAGTTTTGAGGAGACAATTCATTTTTGTCTGTCTAGTACATAGTCAGCAATGCTCTGATAATGGATCATTTATTGACATCTTCCTTTCACTTGCTCCCCAGGGCCCTTTGACCTCAACTTTATGAATCTTCACACAACTGCCCCCTTCTGCAGTTCTATGCTTGGAAGAGGGGGTGTTATACCATTTCATCTTCACAATGCTAAATGCAGTATCTTTCCTCAAAATCTCGTTTACATCTTGGAGGCAATATCTACTGCCTATCTTTTAATTTTGGGATTTCACTGATGAGTGATTCCCCAGCCACTGCATTTGCAAAAGACATTGAGTATTAAATGAATGACAAAGAGAGTGTAAGCCAAATACCAGAGTAAATATCTAAAAAATATATACAATGTGCGAATATAAGTAATTTAAAACATGAGTATAAAATAGGCAGAGAATCTGAGTAGATCTTTTCACAAAAGAAAACACAGATAACAACACGAAAAGATGTTTGAAGTCATAAGTCAAAGCAACAAGGAAATTTTATCTCATGATAATAAAAATGACTATTGTCAAAAAATCAAGAAACAATATGTGTTGTTGACCTGTTTGAGAAATAGGACCCCCTGTGCTCTGTTGATAAAGATATAAAATGGGATAGCAGTGTGAAAAGCAGGATGGTATCTCCTGAAAAATTAAAAAGAGAATAACAGGATAATCCAGTAAACCTACTTCTGGTTATTTGTTGAAAAACTATAAAATACTAATTTGAAAATAAATGTGTACCCATATGTTCATGGCAGCTATATATAGAAGCATCATAAGTACTGCATGTGAATTCATAGATAGATAGATAGATAGATAGATAGATAGATAGATAGATAGATACACACACATACACACATATGAAGGAATTCTGTTGAACCATGAAGAAATGAAAACTTGCCACTTTTGACAACATGAATGGGACCTTGAGAGTATTTTGATACATGATATAAATCAGAACTAGAATTATTAAATTTTACTCATCTGTGGACTATCAGAGGACAAAGCAAATGAGTAAATAATAATATGAAAACAAACCCTTAAACTCTGACGAGGTTATGGGAGGTACTGGAGATAAAACTGAGCAGCACCTTGGAACAGAGGAATGATTGGCTGGTGGTGCTTGGTGAATAGACATTTGTTGGTCTAGACATGATGTAATATATGCATTTGATGAGGTGAAAATTTGTACACCCACAACCTAAACATGGCTGAAAACTGATGTTATTGCAATCAAAATAAAAAATAAAGCAGTGTTAAAATAACCATTTTGAAGCTATTTTCTGTTTCCCAGTTCATTTCTTATAGAAATCATTATCCCCCTTGCTGTTATGTTATTTCCTTGATATAAACTATAAGAATGGGAGAATAAAAAAATTGAAGTATAAAGACAATAAAAGTATCATGTGCTTATATTTGCTTTTGTGTCTTACATTGAAACCATTCACATTGAAACCATTCCCCATGTCAAACAATTTTACTCTGAATCTCAATATTGGAAAAGGGCTACTGAAGAAACATTCCCTTCTTTCTCCACCATCCCTACCTCCATCTCTCTCTTCTTATTGAGCTTACTATACTTGTTTCACAGTAACTTATCTAGATGGTTTTTTATTCCTCCATTGTAGGATAACACTCTTTTGTCCTTCCTCAGGTAGCTTAGGTTTGTCAGGTCACACCCATCTAAGGACACTGAACGTGTATTGTAAGCAATGTCCTTTCTGTGTGGACACAGGAAGACAGTTAATATTATGCTTTGTAACTTGGGAGTTGATTGACTCTGAATAATATTTACTCCTGGGCATCTGATTTCTTGACTCAGTTGCCCTTAGTTCCTAGCACCCCCAAAGCAGGGTCCCGATGAGGGACTGAATGGACCCAGGGCAAGTGGTGAGCTACACTGGCATCGAAATGGGCCAGGCCAAAGAGCCACAATACTCAACTATAAGTTGAGGGCATGATCATGGACAAATGCTGTCATGATCCAAAAGTAAGTAACGACGAGACGAGACTAGGACCCTGCTGGAGCTAGGAAGATTAATCTGGGCTGTGGACTGCGGAATGTATAGTGAGATGTTCTCAGGAAGAACCAAACTAAATTTATATCTCTTACTGTGCTCATACAGAATGACATTGATAGAAATATTAGAAGTAGATTTATTACAACTATTTAAGTAGATTACTAATTGAGGGAAGAACACACCCTTGTTGGGATCCCACCCTTGAGCGGATCTCCTAGTAATCTGGAGTAATCTCTGTAGATGAGATTTTGTCCTTGAGTTAATCTCCTAGAGGAGTGGTCTTACCTCTCTTTGTTGATTTGTCAATATTCAACCCACCTTTATGTCACCGCCTTATGTGACTGCTATATAAACTAAGATGGTAAGCTTGGAGAGAGTAGAGTCAGAAGCGAGAGAGCTCGGGCTCCAAAGATCCAGAGTCAGAGCAAGAGGGGCTCAAGCTTGAGAGAAAGAACAGCCGCCCTGATCCAGGCACACGCAGGGCTCAAGAGCACTGAACACAGGCGGTGAGAAAGCCATCCAGTGAGCCCATGAACACACAACCTTCGGTGTGATAAGATTTTACACTCCATTTTCAAATTCAGTTTAAAACCAATTTAATTAGATGATCCACCATTCTTCCTTTGCAAATCAAGATATGTTCCCGTGTTCTACTTGCCATAAATAGTTGTTTGAATCACCTGCAAATTTGAATATGGATATAATATTAGTATATCATTTGTTCTTGCCTTCTCTTCTCGTCTTATAATTAAGGTATTTTCTAATCTTACAGTATGGAAGAATCACCTAAGAGAACTGATTAAATCTGTAGATTTCTGGACTCTGTATACTGAGAATCTGAACTAGTAGGTAGGGTGAGGCCCACATATTTGCATATTTTTAAAAATTTATAGATAATGTTGACCTAGGGCAAGTGTCAATCACATAACTGATCCAGAAGTTTTACTTCTGTTTTTTAGATGAATAAATCCTCCCATGATATGTTATATCAAAATTTGCTGTTACTTTCATTTCTTCATGCATGAATAAATTTGAATCACTTTAAGGGACATAAAAACCAGAGTTTATGTAATAAACGTCACTATTGGTGTGAGAGAGAAACAGATAGAGAGAGAGAGCTCACAAGGGGGCTAAGGTGTTTATCTTAGTATGTAATGCCCTTGTCTGATCCTTGGCATTACATGTGGTCTACTGAGCATCCCCAGGAGATATTCCTGAGCACAGAACTGGGAATATGTCAAAATCCAAAATGAACAAACAAACAGAAGACTGAAAACAAAGTCACTATGTACTCTTTTGGGGTACAAGAACTGAGTAAACTTGATATAAACTTGATCAACTTAAAATTCAGAAGCAGTTTCTTGGATGGCAAAACTATATTGAATCAGTCTTGATTCAGCTACGAATGGTAGATACATCACTTTGTCAAGGCCTCTTCCTTCTCGGAGTCTCTTTCAAATCTGTAGAATGATTCTAGGTCAGTGTTAATAATTTCCACTGACACAGTGCAGAAATATGTGTTTAAATCCTCACATAGCTGACACAGTTGGAAGCCATTTGGCAGGAGACACAATGTCTTTGAAGCATCATCCCTGAAAGTAACGCAGCTTTTGTTTCATTTTTTTTTTTTTTGCTTTCTATTTGGCCATATATGCAAGCTTCCTTTGTTGTAAAAGAAAATACCTTTGAGTGAAACTGAAACTCCATGACTTCACTTTCTGCTGATTCATATTCCAAGGATTTCTATACTTGAGTTTGAGGATGGACTAGATGATCCCAAGATTTCTTCCACTTTCTCTGATCGTATGATCTGAGAAAACTCTTTGACTAAATTTTTCCATTTAGTGCACTGACCTTCATCTCCAAATTAGATGTTCTCTGATATCTGGGGGAGTAGGAAAGTATTCTGAAAGAAAAACTACTCACCTAAAAGGTGACTGTCATTTTGATATAAAAGATCCAGTGCTAAATTTATTGACCTAATTCACAAAGGATTGTGCTTCTCTAAACTCTCTTTGAGCTCTGTCTGAATTCATTGGCCTCAAATTGAACTTGTACTTGCAAATAGTCATCAGAGTGTGGGTTTGAAGAAAGAAAATCTAGCTCGACATGAACACTCATTCTGTAATTTAATGCGACTAAGTTTGTTGAGGGCATTTTGTTACCCTCATTAAATGTATTGATCTTTTTGTGTCTGAATTCACCTTTTCGTGAACTTCTTGGTCACTAATGATCCCTCCAAAATGGACATTTCTTGACCTCTCTTTGAACTTAGAGAGAAAGATGATTTGACAAAAATTCTAAGCAATTTGAATTCTTCTATCTTCTATAATAAGAACTGGATATGGTTCTCATATACACTCAGTGAATTTAAAATGAACTTTATTAAATTTTTGTGGGGCACAGAAGAGGTACAGGCACCATGTTTCGTAGTTGAGAAGCCAGCTGGTACCTCAGACATATCTCTATGGGATGGCAATAATTAGCCATGATCCCGGCGGGATTCTGGTGAGGAGACTCCAAAGTCTTGAATGGACTCCATTGAACAAAATTCACAATCAATGGATGAAAAATATAACAGAATGTAATATGCAAATTTGTGCTAAGAAATAGAATTTATAAGGGGGCTGAGCAAATTCGTCTTTTTATCAGCACATTTGTACTTTAGCACTGAATTGTATAGAAGCCAAATTATTACCTGCTGTTGAATTTGGTGAGCATGAAAGTAGAGCAAGAAGTTTAATTGGCTGATCTTAGTAGTTGATTGAACATTGAATTAGGACAATGTGATAAATCTGTCTCTACTACAAGCAGATAGCAAGCTAGTTTTATGGACGTAAGTGCAACCATTCTGATTGCAATGCTCATGCATCCTATGTATGAGCTGTTTAGGATTAAAACTCATTTTAACCTACTAAGAATTTGGCTTTGGTGACCTTTCTTAATTGCTGTCCCTCAGGTTTCTCTTTTGAAAATCTCCACTCTGCTTCCTTCTCTACTTTCTGTATTGTAGAAAATTCAATCTTCCTTACTTCATTTTTGGAGTATCTTTCAGTGTTCCCCCTATCCCTGCAACTACTCAAACTTGAAATTGAAATTTCACTGCCCTACCTATTCTCAGCAAGAAAAGTAGACTGAAGGAAAATTCGTATCTCATAAAAGAATTCAATGACCAACTTTATGAACTGTTTGACTTCTGGGAGAAAAGTGAAGCTCCGTGCCCCCATTTCTTTCCAGATGGCCTCCAAATGTGACAATTACTGATCGTCAAGGTTTCCTAGAGAAAGGCTTTCAGAAGGGGAAAAAATATGCCAGTTTCAACTCAGTGGCTATTCTCAAGACCTCATTAGTTTCTCCATGTTTCCTGAGGTTGCATTAGGAAGCCACTGGGATTTTACTGACTACTGTTCTTTTGGAGAGAAAGAAAGTTTGAAGGAGATAAAAAATTTATTTTAGTTCCTTCAAGTAATCTTAGCAGATTCCTTAAATTTGAATAAGGCAATAAAAACTGCTGATAACAAACAAATATTCTAAAATATTTAAGAATCTGAAAGGCCTAACTCCTAGAAATTATTTCAGAGGGATAAAGAGCCACAATTTAGAAACCCTACAAACATATTATTTGGTTACCTCCTTTTAAAGACAAAAATCCACTGAATTCGAGGGAAAAGAAATATATTATTATTAATGGGGCCAGAGAGATGGCACAGGGTTAAGATTCATGACCCTAGTTTAATCCCCATTACCACATGTTCTCCAGAGCATCACTGGGCGCAGTCCGGGAGATCCCAGAGCACTGCTGTGTGTGCCCCTGAGATCTCTGAGTTCTGCTGGGGTGATTGCGGGAACCCCCAGAGCAGCACTACAGCCTCTGGCCCTCACATTGTACTGCTTTGCAGAGATGTCCCTGATGTCAGTGGGCCCCATGGGTGTCTCATGTGAAGTGGGGAGGAGAAAGACAGTCAGTTTCTCCCGATCCGCCTCTGCCATCTGGGACTCAGTGTTACTGGGTTCATGTCTTGCCTTGCAGAAAGGAAATTCAGGAGTAGACAGGCAGTGAAATTACAGTTTTTATTTGGAGGTTTTGAAGGGAGGGAGGGCAGGAGGGAGGGAGGGAAGGAGAGAGAGAGAGAGAGAGAGAGAGAGAGAGAGAAAGAGAGAGAGAGAACCTGAGCTTCTCCAAGGGCTGAGAGAGCCCCTACACACATCCCAGCAATAGATATGAAAGCATGAAAGTACACATTTCAAGAGGGGAGACACATGCTCAGGCACTGCATGTGCTCTGCCACATGGGTGCAAGTAGCACATGGGCTTGGGCAGCATATGTGCGCCCTTCCATGTTCAAGGTGGCCTTTATGGGGGTTTCTCCAACCTGCCCCCACATGTGGGGCTTCTTCCCAGGTAAAAGTCCACTGCTAAGGTGGTTACCAGTGGGGTTGGGGGTGCTGTTGTTTTTCTTTGAAATTCCTTTCCTGGCCTTTTGATTCTGCAGGAGCTTCTCTGGGTCTGTTGCTGTAGAATGGTGAGGGTCTTATCAGTCCTTGGTTCCTGATTTTTTTTGTTTTCTGCAGGGTCAGCTTTAGCCATTTCCTTGGGAGTGGGCCTTCCCTATCCTGCCTACATTATCACTAGGTCTCCTGGGAGGACCTTCCCATAGCAAGTACGTTATCATTCTTTATTGGTTGAGGTTTTGGGCTACACCTCACTCTGGGTGGTAATCAGGGAACCATAGTTTTAAAATTCATTATTGATTGTGGTTGGAGTGATAGCACAGTGGGTAGGGCATTTTCCTTGCAGGTGGCCAACCCAGGTTCAATTCCTCCATCACTCTCAGAGAGCCCGGCAAGCTACCGAGAGTATCCCGCCCACACGGCAGAACCTGGCAAGCTCCCCGTGGCATATTCAATATGCCAAAAACAGTAACAACAAGTCTCACAATGGAGATGTTACTGGTGCCCACTCCAGCAAATCAGTGAACAACAGGAGGACAGTGACAGGACAGTGACAGTGATTATTGAAATGACATGGTTTACAGGATTGTTGATTTTTTTAAATTGAATTTCCCCCTCCCCCACTTTACTGAAGTGCTATGAGGTGCTTTAGTGAGGTGCTTTATAATACGGCTAATGATATAGTTTCATGCATACTTCATTGTAAGTGTTAATATTTATGCTACAGGTGTACAGTGTTACTGTTTCCACATCCACAATCAAAGTATCAGGTATCAGTTTCTCTCTACCACTATACTTAAGTTCTTTCTACCCATCCCCCTTTTTTCAAAGCAATGGGCATATATATATATATATATATATATACATATATATATATATATATATGAGAGTTCTAAATTATATCCTGGTGGAGAGATGATTGTTGGAAAACTGTCTGACTGAAACCCAATCATGAACAGCTTTGTAATGGTCTATCTCATGGTGACTTGATAAAATTTTTTTAAAAAAACGTGCTTTGTGGTAGTCACTGTAAATAAATATGTGTAGAAATCGACTTATATTCTCAGAAACTACCACTTTGAAGAGGAGTCAGGTAGTATAGAAATGATCATACAAAGCAAATGATGAAGTTCAGATCGGATCTGTGTTATAAGAAGGAGCCCTGTTGCTGGATGAATGTGTATTCTCCTGACAGTATTTGTTGACATCGACAGTAGTGCCAAAGGAATGATTTCCTAAGAAAGTAACAGATGAGATAAGGGATGATTCTTCTCAGTGAACTGAGCCAAGATCAGAACAAAAATGCTAATAGTTGAGTACTTGGCAAGAGCAATGAAGATCATTGTACGCAGTAAGCAGTAGTAGTAATAGAAGCTTCAACCTGTAGGGATTGGTATCACTGTCCCAGGGATCCCAGAGAGGTCATTTGACATACAATGTTTAAAGGGAAAAGAAAGGAAAAATAAGGACAGACCCAAAAAAAGAGATGTATCTGCTGATCATGAGTTTTTACTGGAAGACAGAAAAGAAAAAGGTTTACATACCATTGCAGAGGCCAACATTAACAAAGCAAAAAAGGGTTAAGTTTACTGATTTTTGTAAAGGGGTTACTTTCATTCTCTAGGTGACCCTTAGGCAAAACTGTCAAAGTCTTTATTCATTCACTCTTTCTAAAGACTGGAGGATTGTAGGGAAATTTTTCTTAGGAGAGGAATTGAGAGCCCCACCAATTGGGTCAGTTAATTCGGCTAATTATGCCTCAGAGCCTCACACAGAGCAAGTGAGCATCCAGTTTATGGCAGTCATAATCTGAAAATCTTGCAAAAACCTTCCATTTCCCATTTGAATTCTCATTACTTTTCCACGCAAAGGCTGGAAATAGAACTAGGACCAGAGGAATCTGTTCCCTTCCTACCTGCCACCTCCAAATAAGCCACGCCAGTCTGTAGTCTGTGGGAGGGTACTATGCAGAGAGCATTTTGCAATAAATTGATCACACTGGGGATGATCTTTTAAGAAAGTACTGGGGAGAGCTGACTGAGACAGACTCAAGATGGTGAATTCCAAATGGTTGAGTCGAGTTGGAGGAACTGGCTGGAGTGAGGGGTGAAAGCAAGGACAACTACTTTCAGGGGAGCATGCTTTTAGAACGTGTGAAAGAGGACGAGGACATATATTTCATATTTGAATATTGATTTCTAAATCAAAGCAAAAATATGTTATCCTTTGTTATCAATTTTCTTTTGTGTAGATTCTGAAGACCTATCTATATATTTATATATATATATATTTATATATATATGTAGCACTGTAGCACTGTCCTCCCGTTGTTCATCTATTTGCTCGAGTGGGCACCAATAACATCTCCATTGTGAGACTTGTTACTATTTTTTGGCAATATGCTATGGGAATCTTGCCAGGCTCTGCCGTGAGGGCGGGATACTCTCGGTAGCTTGCAAGGCTCTCTGAGAGGGATGGAGGAATCGAGCCCAGGTCAGCAGCATGCAAGGCAAATGCCCTACCCACTATACTATTGCCCCAGCTCATATATATGTGTATGTACATTTATTTGTAACTTTGAATTGTTTTTGACTTATAATAGTTTAACTAAAGTTTTGGACTATTTTCCAGCTAGAAAATTATAAATAAGAAAACATCCGGTCAATTATATCAAAACCTGAATTGTCCTTCTTGAAGTATTATACATGGGGCTAGAGCATATCAAAATATCAAAGATAGTAAGTTATTAAAAAGACTAAACATTTGCCACTCCCAAGTTCTCTTCCCAAAGCAAAGTCTGTTGATAATTTCATATATATCACATATAATTTTCTGTGTAGATTATTATATATTACCATCATCATACTTATACAACAGCAAAGCTAGAAAATACTCTGTAGCTGATACTCTGCATTTTTCCTTACTAACAACATCACCTGTGAGTAATGTAGTGAGTAACTAAATTCCATGTAATGTGTGTCCAAATCCCACTGTCCTGCCAATTAGCTTTAGGAACTTCATTCATTTAATGTGTGAATGCCTATATTTCCACATCTTTAAAATGATAATATCAAAATACAAATCTCATTGAGTTACTATGAAGATTGAGTTAACCCACAAAACATAGTTAGAACCTATCTTTGTTCATACTTAATCAGGTGTGCAAGCTGTTCACATTTTATCAATACATGCTCTAATATTTTTTTGTATTAGCTATGACTACTTTTATGATGATGTCAGCATGTAAAAATCTACACAGTTCTTTTTAAATTTGGTCTAAAAATCTGTTATGCAAAAATTTAAAACAAAAAGAAATGATAATCATATATACCTATTACCTAACTTCTCAAACTACTAGCACTATTGCAATGTGTTTTTATTTCCTCTAATTCTTTACTTCAACATTTTAAAGTTTATCTCAAATATAATTCTCTATTTTACTTTTAAATATTTTACATCTAAAGCATCACAGTTAAGTTTTGAAGAAAAAACCTTTTTTTAAATCACATCTTTATATTTATATTCTGGTATAGTTGCTTTGTTCATCCATACTTTGAATTGGTAATTATGCTTCTCCATTCATTTTTTGTCCCCTGGCAGTTTCTGGTCTCTCTTCTTCCTATTCTCTTATTTGACTTCTTGGTTAGTTACAGATGAATGAAGTTGAATATAGGATGCAAGTTAATCTGGTTATGAGTAGAATCTGGACAGAAGAGTATTAAAACTAGGAGTCTAATTCCAATCACCGCAGATAGAGTCCATACATGTAACTAGCAAAGTTAGAGCTAGATGCAAATCCATGTAATCTAAATGCACAATGTAACTGAAGGTAAAAAAGGAAATCCTTGCTCTAAAAATGCATTTTTATTAACCACTTTTT
Source organism: Sorex fumeus (assembly GCF_029834395.1). Lineage (NCBI taxonomy): Eukaryota > Metazoa > Chordata > Mammalia > Eulipotyphla > Soricidae > Sorex > Sorex fumeus. Next base: position 45,110,493 of record NW_026606108.1, on the reverse strand, counting down.
TATTCTATATATGTATATATATGCATATATATGTGTGTATATATTTGGTAAGGGGCCATACCCAGCTGTGCTTAGGGCTTACTCCAGGCTCTGTATTCAGGGATCATTCCTAGTTGTGTTTGGCATGCCACATGGGGTGTGGGGATAAAAATCAGGTCTTCCCAAGCAAGGCTAGCATCCTACCTAATACATTAGGTAGGACGCTAGCTCCATATTATGTTTTTAAGATGTGAGATTAAAATTGAAAATAGAGAAGACTAGAAAGGAGAAAAACAAACATATGGCACGAGGACAACAGTTTTATTAACATTTCAGTTTATTTCTTTGTACATATCCATGTGATATTAACCTTTTCCATAGCTGTGAATATATCTTAAAATAATGTTAGAAAATGTTCTTCTCACTTCACAGTTTTCTTTCTCTCAGTGTTATTAAGAAATTTTTGCAAGAAAAGTTTATCACTACAAAAATCATCAAATTGGTTTATCACCTTTGACCCTATTTCTCTTATAAGGATTCATTATTTATCAGGTAAAAGGTAAAGGTAAAGGCCCTCCCGTTGATCGTCGATTTGCTCGAGCGGGCCCAGTAACGTCTCCATTGGAGACTTTGTTGTTACTGTGTCTGGCATATCGAATACTCTCGGTAGCTTGCCGGGCTCTCCGAGAGGGGCGGAGGAATCGAACTCGGGTCGGCCATGTTGGCCGCTTGTAAGGCGAACGCCCTACCCGCTGTGCTATCAGGTATCCAATATTATCAATATTTGGCAGCTATAATTATGATTTAATGGCTTTTAGCAATTTTTTAATTTTAGCATAATTTTTGCAATATGTGTAACTGTGTTTCTTATTAATTTTCCTTCTGTTTTGGAATACACTCTTTATGATCCAAAAGAAGAGGACAGTTAGAAAAGGTAAAGAAAAGAAAGGCAGGGTGGGTAAGAGGAAGCAAATTGAAGGCTTTGTGTGTTTGTAGCACATGCTTGTGAGGGGAAATTAACTTAGATATTTCAGGTCCTGACTGATTTGGGGACTTGGATCTATGGTTTCCTTAAAACTGAAACCATGAAAGAAATTGGTACCCTTAACCAATTTCTAATCACTAGCTCAGCCTGCCTCTCTTAACCCCTAGCCCCACCTGTTCTAAACACACTTCCAACTTCTTGCAGAAAACAAAAGAGGGGTTTTCTCATATTAAGAGTTTCACTTTTAGGGTCAGGAACAATAGCCCAGCAGGTAGGGTGTTTGCTTTGCACACGGCCAACCCAGGTTTGATTCCCAGCATTCCATGTGGTTCCCTGAGCACCTCCAAGGGTAATTCCTGAGTGCAGATCCAGGAGTAACCTCTGTGCATTTCCAGATGTGACCCAAAAAGCCCAAAAAAAAGTTTAATTTTTAGATGGGATATTTGAGTGAGTATCAGAGGCCCAAAGAGCCCCAACTGGGGGCCAGTGATGTCTCCAGTGGAAAGGGGATTGCAGAAAGACAGCCCTCTATTTGGGAGAGACAGACATTTGAGCATGGTGGTCCTTTCCTCTCTGGGAGGTGACACTTCTCTCTATCTTACACTGTCTCTTCACTCCCAGACCCTGGTGTTTGACTCTTCTCATTCTTGAGAATGAGGATGCTACTCGGCGCCCCGGATGCCTCTTACGTTGATTGGTCAAGGTGATTTGTGGTTGTGCTGTCACGTATACTGACTAATGCCATGGGGCTGTCTGCTGATGTAGTATGTGCTTTTGAGCAGAAAATGGCCTTTGTAAATCTTTTCTTTAACAAAGGCTTCAAAAATTTTTCTTCACTCAATTGAAATTTCAAACTGTGTCCTCCTATCACAAAACTTTATGTGGAAAGATTTGTTGCTGGACATATCTGTCTGTCTTTATATGCCAATGAGCATGGGACAATCCATCCATTTAGGTGAGGAGGATTTTATGTTTCTCCAGGTGAGTTCATGAATTATAAGGAAAGAGAAATGAAAGTAGAAATAATTAAACAGCAACCATTTCCTGAATTGAAGTCTAGTGAATGATGCCAAATAGAGTAGCACACAACTAGGCACCCTCTCCAGAGACTAACATGTTGGAAGCTGAACACTTTATTTTACATTTTTTAAATTCTTTTGATTTTAATTTGTCCATTCCTGGCAGTAATCAGAGGCTCTGTGCTCAGAGTTGACTCCTGCTGGTGCTAAGACTGTATGTGGTTCAGGTCACTGAACTGGTCTTGGCTATGTGCAACTCAAGTGCCTTAACCCTTATACTATCTCTTCGGTCCTATAGCTGAATGCTTTAAACAAGTTATGTATAATTGGTTCTTCAGTGGTGGAAATGAACTTAAAGTCTTGTAGATGCTGTGCCACTGGTCACAGGGGCCTTTGGATATATGTGGCTGGCAGTTTTTAGAACCAAACATTTAATTTATTTAGTTTTAATAAATTTAAATTTAAGTAATTTAAATTTAAATTAATATGGTTAGTAGCTATTGCATTCGTCAGTTCTTTGTGAAACTATTTAGTTAGCTTTCCTCACAGTTTCAAAATAATTAGAAAAAAGTAAGTCAATTTCAATATTCCAAGGGGAGGGAGGGAATAGCTGGCAGTATTAAGGGGTTATTCAAGGTTCTCTGTGTAGGGGTTACTTCTGGCAGTGTTTAGAGATCTAATTTTTCTGGAGATTAAGTCAGGGCTCCTGCATGCAAAACATGATGTTACTTCTCCAGTCTTCAGATAGTTTAAGAAATAAATGTAATATCATTGTATATGTAACTCCTTGGTCCTCTTATCATGTCGCCCAAACTTGAACAAACCATCAGAATTGCAGTTAGATAGTTATATGCCTAAACATGTTCTTCTAAATTGTTCTTTATTTTCCTATTTGATATTTCATTATTTTATAGAGTCTACTCTTTAGTTATCTCTCTCATATTGTTTTCTGCCCCAAGTTTCCTTCAAAATTTTTGTGTCTATCAAAGTTCAAAAAATTGTTGAGTGAAAATAGGTCATATAATAACATCATGTGAATGGTCTCATTCAATGCTGGTAATTGAAAACTATGCATAGAAAGTGTTCTTTTAAAATGGATCAGTAATTATCATGTTTAGGATTTGGGATTGAGGGTTGATTTTCATATTCTCTTAACTTCATTAACGAATTTAGTATCCTATTTATGTAACATTTGTGCTATTTGGTATTTGTAAAGATCAAATGCAAAGCATTAAATTCTGTCCTGCACAGCCAACTTATGATATATTCTGCTTCTTTCTTTTACATTTTGACTTCTGCGAATGTACTCAGGAGCCCTCCCAAAACTCAAGCACTCATGAAATATAAACCAAAGGAACTGGAAAAGAGGTACCAAGAGTACTCAATTTTATTTTATTCACCCTTTGAGTCACTTTATTATCTTTTAGGCCTTGAAAAAGTAGCCTAAAAGTGTCCTTATTTTCACATGGGTATTAAAGCAGATATTTCATTACTGCCTTGAAGGGGCCAGGCCAAGTTAATTGCCTTGAACTCCACAGAAGTAGCCTGTTCCCTATGGATGCCAAAGGAGAGAGTATGCATCGTCTCCTCTCGTCCTTGTATTTTTAAAGACACAGACCACAAATCCTACACTTTCCTCCATGTGTGAAATAAACACAGAAGATACTTAGCAATAGCAATGGACACATTAGAACATTTTGCAAAATCTTGGGAGAATAGAGACTATAACTCATCTATGCCAACTACAGACAAGGTTGAGAGTTCTTGGTAGCTGTGTTCAAACTCATTGTGCAAAGTTTATAAAATAATTTACTGTCCTGTTGTATACAAATGAGGAAAATCACTTAATTTTAGATATTTTAGCAACGGCATAATTTCTATTCCAGTTCCACCAATCATAATTTAAAATGGGGAAGGCTTATCTGCATTCATTTCTTAGATCATTGCTTTGGCACTTTCAAGATTTTACCCAAGCATGACTTTTATAACCTTGTGGAAATTGCAGCGATAAAGGATGGATCAGCAATTTTCAAACCCATTGCTTTTTGTGGTGCTGTCCCTCAGCCTCTGTAACAGAGCTGAAGTGAACACCACAGGTCTTATTTTTAATTATCTTCATTTTTAAAGAGTTTTGTTTTGGTCAATGATAGATACACTGTGGAAATAATGCCAACACAAATTTTGTGGTATTTTTTCACTGCACATCTAACTAGTCATGATTACATATAAGACAAGGGACTTACTGGTCTGACATCTTAGCCCCTCAAATTGGTTTCAGAGGAGTTTATTGTAGTGAAAATGCCAAGCCTTTTAAATATCAGGCTTTTAAATACCACACAGGTATGTGGATGTGAACATAACTTCACCCATCCCTAGATTCAACTATGTCACATGTCAGAACTAAAAGAAGAAGCAGTAAAGGGGAATAAACTATTGGTCTGGAAGAGATAACTGAAACAATTGGATCTGATGAATGGGTGATGTCAATTGGTTTCTTTTGGAATACAATCTTGTTTCTGAAAGTCAGAGCCAGAAAGGGCTCTCCAAACATTGGTAGCTATGAAATCAGTCATATGCCTCATTGTTCCTTTCACTTCACTTCTCATGCCTTAGAAGACTGGCTTTCCTTGGAAATTAGCAATTGTGAAACTAGCTTTGTCATTAATTCAAAAGTATGCCTTTTGAGAAATAATAAACAGAATCTTATTTTGGTGAGAACAATAAAATCTACTGCTCCTATGACAAAATTACTTTAAGTACCAAATAAATATTTAGTGAATTGAATTGAATTCTCATAATTGGGAACTGTATCCACATGGAAAGACCCAGAGTTGAGTCTCAACTGTGGTTTATTTTTTTGGCAGTGGGTGGGATGGGTTCTCTGCCTTGCCAAGGATGCTGCACAGTGCTCTATAGAACATTGAGTCCTTAATACATGGAAGTATGTGTATGGAAGATTCTCCATACAGTGTTCCATAGATCATGTGGTCCCTGTAATTGAACCTGAGGTCCTGTGCCTGAGATGCATGTGTCTTTTGAGCTATGAGCTATTTCCCCTGCTCCTTAAGTGGAGGTGTGACCCTTGGAAAGGCATTTAAACTCCCTGGACTGAGATACAATAAGTGATTAAAGTATCTGCCTTATGGTCTGGAAAGCTGGCTCAAAGGTCTAGCATATAAGTTTGCATGTAAGAGCCCTAGGTTACATTGAACACCACAGGAATCAAACCTTCAAAGCAAAGTGCCAACAGTAGACCCTAATCACCACTGGGTGTAGCCCCCCAAAAAATAAATAATCTACTTTGTAGAGCGGTGTAAAGACATAATCACCAAAAATTCTTTTTAATGCATAATTGGAAAGGACGAAGCCAAGTACAAAGAGAGCCATTTCAACAAAGAGCAAAATTTTAACAAGTTCAAATATGATTGAAACATATGTAAATATATATAGTTTATATATATATATATATGTTGTAGAAATAAGGCTCTGGGAATGCTAAAGCCAGCCAGAGTTCATAACTTTGTAGAATGGCAGAAATAAACTTGCTAAATGCTGCCTGGAGAAAGGTCTTCTATCAAGGGAGGCCTGAAAACTCTTTCAGACAAATAGGAATTCTAGAATAACATCAAATGTGTGTCTTAGGTTAGGTTGATGGCAAAATACTGACAGAATAATATTCCTTATACGAAGAAAGTATAGAAAGAATTATCTTTTTAGATTTTTGTTTCATTTAAGTGAGAACAAATATTTATTACATGTTTCTCAATAAGGTTAGTTTTTTAAAAAATTTAATTATTTTATTAAAGCACTGTGACTTTCAACATTAGTTGAGTTTTAGTCATACAATATTTAAGCACTGATCCCACCCCCAGTGTCAACTTCCCTCCACCAATGTTCCCAGGTTCCCTCCTATATCCCCACCCCCACCCCCACCACCTTCCCTCAGTCTGCCCTCTGGACTGGCACCTTTCTAGGTTCAGTTGTTAGAGTTTGGGTCTCTTAGAATATGGGGGATAGGAAATTGCCTGCCATGGAGGCAGGGGGAGGGTGGGAAAGGGGGGTATACTGAGGAGATTGGTGGTGGGGAATGTGCACTGGTGGAGGGATGGGTGTTTGATCATTGTATGATTGTAATTCAAACATGAAAGCTTGTAACTGTATCTCACAGTGATTCAATAAAATAAAACAACAACAACAACAAAAAGTTTGTGTCTCTTGATTTCAGCCTTGTTTACTTGGTGATTTGGATATTTGCCTCTGTTGTTCCTCAATACCATCTTTGTACCTTAATCCCCTGACCTGGCCCCCGTTGCTTCTCATCTGTCTCTTTTCCTTCTCCTCTCCACTCATTCTTTTCTTCTTCCCCCTATAGTCAGGCCAAGGTTCATCTGACCATCACCCCCTTTAAAACATTGCGTTCTCTCATCCAGTTGTTCAAAATAGCACATATAATTGATATCAGCTTGTGTTTATCCTTCTTCTGGTTTGGTTTACTTGACACAGTGTCTTCCAGTTCCATCCATGTTGCAGTAAATTTCGTCATTTCATCATTCCTTATAGCTGTGTAGTATTCCATGGTGTACATATACCACATCTTTATAATTCACGTATTTGTTGTTGGTCATCTAAGTTGATCACAAGTCTTAGCTATTGTATGGTGTGCTGCAAAGAATAATGGTGTCTTTGTGTTTTCTTGAATGAATGTTTTTCAGTCATGGGGATAGATTCTCAAAAACAGAATTTCTGGGTCAGGTGGAAGGTCCATTCTCACTTTACTTAGTGCCGTCTATAGTGTTTTCCATAGGAGTTTGACCAGACAACATTTCCACAAGCAGTGGGTGAGGTTCCTTTTTTCACCACATCCCCACCAACAGAGATTGTTCCCAATAATTTTGATATTCTTCTTCAGTGTCGAAAATGGTGTGATGTGATTAGTGCCTTCTTATCTCGGTCAGACCAGTGATGTTGTACTTGATCTTTCACACTTGTACCATCAGGTCCTTGATGAATGCATCTGATGCTAGCGTATGTGCATTGAAAGTACAGATGATCATTTTTATCTTCCTTCGTTTTGGCACCCTAGTTTGGCCTTGAGATTTTTTTTCTTTTTGGGTCACACCTGGCGGTGCACAGGGGTTACTCCTGGCTCTGCACTCAGGAGATACTCCTGGTGGTGCTCAGGGGACCATATGGGATGCTGGGAATCGAACCCAGTTTGGCTCCATGCAAGGCAAATGCCCTACCAGCCCCCAAGGCCTTGAGATTTTATCAGGCTCTCCTGTCTCATCCTACTCAATGCTGCTATATTGGTGACACCTTCAGGGTGAGGGCAATGAGACCCATTGTAATTACTGATTTTGGCATATTGAATACACAACGGGTAGCTTGCAAGGCTCTGCCGTGCAGGCGGAATACTCTCTGTAGCTTGCCAGGCTCTCCAGAGGGATAGAGGCTTTTGGGGTGGCCTCTAATCGCCCTTGTAGGTGTTCCCATAGTTCAAACCACATTTGAACCCTATCAAATATGGTACAGCAATTCTGCAAGATGGATATTAAGTATCTTATAATGTGTCTCGCGGATGCAAAGCGGCTGCACAGTCCAGAAAGCATCCTGGAGTGTGGCGGCCGCTGAGTAGTGGAGGTAGTGGAGGTCTGCCGGTGAGGGGGAGGTATGGTGAGGTATTTATCTGGTACGGTAGGGGTAGGGTGGGTCTTCTGTGTGCAATCCAATCCTTGGGTCTCTGGCGGTTGGTAGAAGCAGACAGGGAAGGGTAGGGTGGGGCTCCTGATTTTAATCCTTTTGTCACCTGTGGTTGGTGGGAGCAAGCAGAGAATCTCTGTCCCCGGGTCCATTGAGCCTGGAGTCCAAGATCTGAGAGTTCCGCTTATCTTGTTCTGTGGGGTTTCAGTCAAGCATGAGTCTCGGCTGAAGCGTCCGGAAAGCATCCTGGAGCATGGCGTTTTCAACACTGGAGAAGAATTGTTCCTCGGAACATGCGATAACGGAGGCATCGGTGTCCTTGTCAGCACGAACTTGGCCATGAGCATTTATTCATTTGAATATCTAACAACCCAAATCGGATGTTTACATTTGAATAGATGTGACTCACTGCTGGCAGTTTCTATCTTCGTTGTCTACGCACCAACATCAAATTATGATGAAGGAGAAATTAAGAAGTTCTACGTGGAGCTGGAGAAGTTCTATAAAGAAGACCACACCTTCTACAAGATCATTGTGGGTGATTTTAATGCCAAGATAGGACCGAGAAGATCAGCCGAAAAACTCCACATCGGGACCCATGGCCTAGAAAGAATGAACAAGGTGAGAGACTATCTGAGTTCATCATGTCGACCAAGGCCATCCATGGTAACTCACAGTTCCAGAAGGCCGAATCTAAACGTTGGACATGGCAGTCTCCTGGTGGACGGTTCCACAACGAAATAGACCACATCATATTCAGTCGACAGTTTTGCCTGACTGATGTCGCTGTTGTCCCAAAATTCCAAATGGAATCGGACCACTGTTTTCTTTCTGAAAAATTCTACTTCACAGAAGAGAACTCCCAGAACGACCACCAACTGGGAGCTCTTTGGCACTATTGCTGCAACCTGGGAAGATGCCATTGCTGACCACATTGACAAGGAATACAATCGACTGGTTCAGCACCTCCATGATTGTGCGAGGAACGTCAAGAGAGAGATAGCCACAAAAAAATGCCTGTCTTCAAAAACTCTTGAGCTTAATCACCAATGTGTTTTGGCGCATGCCTCAGGCAACTGCAAGAGAATGTCTGAGCTCACAAAGCAGTGCAGAGATACGATCAAGGAAGATCTCAAAGAGAGAAGAGCAGAAATGCTGGTAGATGTGGCAGAAGACGGGAAAAGCATCTGTAACGCCCGCCTGTCCTTCGCCAACTACAAGACCAAGATGACTGCCCTTCGACATCCTGATGGATCTACTACATCTTCCAGAAGGGCAATGGAGAAGATTATCCATGATTTCTACTAAAATCTCTTTGATAGCCATGTCCAACTGCACACATACCAAATTCCACAGGATGGATATGTCATTCCTAATGTTCTCCCTTCCGAAATCTGTCATGCCATTTCATCGGTAAAGAAATGAACAGCACCCGGCCCAGACAAAGTCAGACCTGAACACCTGAAGAACCTGCCATCAGTACTCATCAATATGCTGGCTCGGCTCTTCGCATGCTACCTGTCTGAATGAAAGGTTCCGTCCCAGTGGAAAACCAGCAGGACTGTACTACTGTACAAGAAGGGAGACATCCACGACATTGGCAACTATCGCCCGATCTGCCTATTGTCTATCATCTACAAGCTGTTCACTTGAGTCATCCTGAATAGGATTGGCAGAACACTAGATGAAGGACAACTATGCCAGCAAGCCGGGTTCTGCAAAGGATTCAGCACGATCGACCATATCCACACAATAACCAAGCTCATTGAGGTTTCTTGGGAATTCAAGATGCTGGTCTGTCTAACGTTCATTGATTTAAAGAAGGCTGTTGATTCTGTTCAGATGGAAGTGGTCATTGAAGCCCTAGCCAATCAGGGCATTCAAACTCAACACATTAGGATCCTCCGTGAGCTGTATTATGGATTCACTACCAGGATCTCACGATTCTACAAAGAAGTAATCATTGATGTCAAGAGAGGGGTTTCGCAGGATGATACCATTTCACTGAAACTCTTCAGTGCCACCCTCAAGAACATCATGTGACGACTGGAATGGGAAGGAATGGGAGTGAAGATAGATGGTCGGCAACTACACCACCTCTGCTTTGCTGATGACATTGTTTTAATAACACCAAACATTAGCCAAGAGGCACAAATGCTGGCCAACTTCGACTGTGAGTGTGGAAAGGTCGGACTACAGCTGAATCTTATGAAGACAATGTTTATGAGAAACAGCCTTGCTCCTGATGCTCCATTTGCTCTCAATGGAACAACCATCTCCTATTGCAACAGTATGTGTACCTAGGTCGAGAAGTCAACATGATGAATGACCTGGCACCTGAGATGCACAGGAGGAAGAGAGCGGCTTGGAACACCTTCAAGAGCGTAGACCAAATAGCTAAGAGGATGAAGAACCTCCGGCTTCGGGCACATCTCTTTGATTCCACTGTTATTCCTGCATTAACATATGCCTCAGAGACCTGGGCCCTACACAAACAGAATGAGAACGCTATTTGGATTTCCCAAAGAGGAATTGAAAGAGCTGTGCTTGGCATATCACGTTTCACTCAAATGAATACAGAAAGAATTCAGAGTTCCGACCTTCATCGACTATCAAGAATCAGGGATGCTGTCTCATTTGCCAAGGTGTCAACTATCAGATGGGCTGGACACGTACTGAGATTTAGTGATGACCGCTGGACTAGAGCCGTTACCTACTGGATTCCACGGAACTTCAAAAGACCACGTGGCTGCCCACCTACCAGATGGTCAGACTTCTTCATCAAGATCATGAACGATAGGTTTGAGGCTCTTTGTGTTCCTAGAACGAACAGACGCCATTGAGCTACACTAGCACGGAACAGGGACAAATGGAGATGTTACTCGCGCATGCTTGAGCAAATCAACGATTAACGGGAAGTCAAGTGATCAAGTGATCAATTTTAATATGTGCCATTCTCACTGGTGTAAGATGATATAGCATTATTGTTTTGATTTGATTTCCCTAAAATAAATGATGATAAACATTTTTTTCACATGCCTGTTAGCCATCTGTTGGTCTTCCTCAAAGAAGTCCCTGTTTATTTCCTCTCCCAATTTTTTCATGGAGCTTTCAGACTTTTGTTGTTGTTGTTGTTGATGTTTGTGAGTCCTTCATAGATCCTGGATATTAACCCTTTATCTGATTTTTTAAAAAATTTTTATTAGTGAAACACCATGAGGTACAGTTGAAGACTTACAAATTTTTGTGCTTGGGTTTCAGTTATACAATGACAGAGTACCCATCCCTCCACCAGTGCCCATTCTCCACAACCACTAATCCAGTATCTCTCCCATTCCCCATTCCCTAATCCCACCCTGCATCTGTGTCAGGGCACACCATTTTGTTCTCTCTCTCTTTTGGGTGCTGTGGTTTACAAAAGAGGAATTGAGTGGCAATCATGTCTGGTCTATAGTCTCCTTTCAGCATTCATCTTCCAGCCTGGACGGATATTCCCAATACCCATTATTTGGTATCTGAACTGCCTTTACCCCTAGAGTGTGCGGCTGGCCTACAAGCCATGGAGTAAACCTCCTGGTATTTTTCTTGGCTATTCTTGGGTGTTAGTCTCCTACTTTGTTACTTTATGTTCCCCAGATGAATGCAATTTTTCTATGTCTGTCCCTCTCTTTCTGACTCATTTCACTTAGCATGATACTTTTCATGTAGTACCACTTGTTTGTAAATTTCATGACTTCATCAATTCTAACAGCTACATAGTACACCATTGTGTAGATGTATCAAAGTTTCTTTAACCAGTCATCTGTTCTTGGGCACTCAGGTTTTTTCCAGATTCTAGCTATTGTAAATGGTGCAGCAATGAACACAGAAGTGCAGATGTCACTTCAACTATACTTTTTTGCCTCTCCGGAGTATATTCCCAGAAGTGCTACTGCTGGGTTAAACGGGAGCTCAGTTTCTAATTTTTGGAGAATCATCCATACTGTTTTCCAAAAGGGCTGAACCAGTCGGCATTCCCACCAGCAGTGAAGGAGGGTCCCTTTCTCACCACAACCGTGTCAGCACCCGTTGCTTTTGTTCTTTTGGATGTGGGCCAGTCTTTGTGGTGTGAAATGATATCTCTTTGTGGTTTTGACCTGCATCTCCCTGATGATTAATGATGTAGAGCATTTTCTCATGTGACTTTTAAGAATTCAGAAATCTTCTTTAAGAAATTTTCTGTTCATTTTGTTGCCCCATTTTTTGATGGGGTTGGATGTTTTCTTCTTGTGGAGCTCAACCAGTACTTTGCATATCCTTGATATCATCCCCTTGTCGGATGTGTCTTGGGCGAATATCTTTTCCCATTCTGTAGACTGTCTTTGTTTTTTGGTCACTGTTTCTTTTGAGGTGCAGAAACTTCTTAGTTTAAGATAGTCCCATTTGTCTATCTCTGTTTTCACTTGTTCGGTTGGTGGTGTGACATCTTTGAAGATACCATTAGCTTAAATGTCATGGAGGATTTTGGCAACTTTGTCTTCAATGTACCTTATGTATTCTGGTCTGATGTTGAGGTCTTTAATCCATTTTGATCTTACTTTTGTACATGGTGTTAGGCAGAGATCTGAGCCCACTTTTTTGCATATAGCTATCCAATTTTGTCCGAACAATTTGTTAAAGATACTTTCCTTGCTCCACTTCACTCTTCTTGCCCCTTTATCAAAGATTAGATGTTCATATGCTTGGGGGGAGATGTCAGTATATTCAACCCTGTTCCATTGGTCTACAGCTCTACCTTTGTTCCAGTACCATGTTGTTTTATTTATTACTACTTTGTAGTAGACTTTGTAGTTAGGGAGGTTGAATCCTCCCATTTTATTTTTCACAAGAATTGCTTTAGCTATTCGTGGGGGCTTATTATTCCATACAAATTTAAGGAGTGTTTGCTTCACTTATTTGAAGAATGTCATGGCTATTGTAACAGGGATCACATTTAATTTGTACAGTGCCTTGGGAAGTATTGCCATTTTGACCTTATTATTTCTCCCGATTCATGAACAGGGGATATTTTTCCATTTCTTCGTGTCCTCTTTTATTTCCTGAAACAGCGTTTTGTCATTTTCTTTTTACAGGTCCTTTACTTGCTTCACTTAATCACTTAATCACTTAACTTCCCGTTAGTCGTCGATTTGCTCGAGCGGGCGCCAGTAACGTCTCCATTTGTCCCTGTCGCGTGCTAGTGTAGCCCAATGGCATCTCTTCGCTCCGGGAACATGGAGGGCCTCAAACCGATCGTTCATGACCTTGACAAAGAAGTCTGACCATCTGGTAGGTGGGCGGCCACGCAGTCTCTTGACATCCCGTGGAATCCAATCAGTAACAGCTCTAGTCCAACGGTCGTCTTTAAATCTCATTACGTGACCAGCCCATCTGATTATCGACACCTTGGCAAATGAGACAGCGTCTCTGATCCTTGATCGTCGACGGATGTCAGAACTCCGGATTCGTTCTCTCATTTGAGTGAAACGTGATATTCCAAGCATAGCTCTTTCTATTCTTCTTTGGGAGACCTGAATGGCGTTCTCATCTTGTTTGCGTAGGGCCCAGGTCTCTGAGGCATATGTTAATGCAGGAAGAACAGTGGAATCAAAGAGATGTGCCCGGAGCCGGAGGTTCTTCGTCCTCTTAGCTATTTCTTCGACGTTCTTGAAGGCGTTCCAAGCCGCTCTCTTCCTCCTGCGCAGCTCGGGTGCCAGGTCATTTGTCATGTTGACCTCTCGACCTAGGTACACATAGCTGTTGCATTCGGAGATGGTCGTTCCATTGAGAGCGAATGGGGCGTCAGGAACAAGGCTGTTTCTCATAAACATTGTCTTCGTAAGATTCAGCTGTAGTCCTACCTTTCCACACTCACGGTCAAAGTCGGCCAGCATTTGTGCCGCTTGGCTGATGTTTGGTGTTATTAAAACAATGTCATCAGCAAAGCGGAGGTGGTGTAGTTGCCGACCATCTATCTTCACTCCCATTCCTTCCCATTCCAGTCGTCGCATGATGTTCTCGAGGGTGGCACTGAAGAGTTTTGGTGAAATGGTATCACCCTGCCGCACACCTCTCTTGACATCAACGATCACTTCTTTGTAGAATGGTGAGATCCTGGTAGTGAATCCGCAATACAGCTCACGGAGGATCCTGATGTATTGGGCTTGAATGCCCTGATTGGCTAGGGCTTCAATGACCGCTTCCATCTCAACAGAATCAAAGGCCTTCTTTAAATCAATGAACGTTAGACAGACCAGCATCTTGAATTCCCAAGAAACCTCAATGAGCTTGGTTATTGTGTGGATATGGTCGATCGTGCTGAATCCTTTGCGGAACCCTGCTTGCTCACATGGTTGTCCTTCATCTAGTGTTCTGCCAATCCTATTCAGGATGACTCGAGTGAACAACTTGTAGATGACAGACAATAGGCAGATCGGGCGATAGTTGCCAATGTCATGGATGTCTCCCTTCTTGAACAGTAGTACGGTCCTGCTGGTTTTCCATTGAGATGGAACCTTGCATTCAGACAGGTAGCGAGTGAAGAGCCGAGCCAGTGTATTGATGAGTACTGACGGCAGGTTCTTCAGGTGTTCAGGTCTGACCTTGTCTGGGCCGGGTGCTGTTTGCTTCTTTACTGACGAAATGGCGTGTCGGATTTCGGAAGGGAGAACGTTGGGAACGACATACCCATCCTGTGGAATTTGGTATGTCGGCAAGTGGACATGGCTATCGAAGAGATTTGAGTAGAAGTCATGGATAATCTTCTCCATTGCCGTTCTGGAGGATGTGATGGATCCATCAGGACGTTGGAGGGCAGTCATCTTGGTCTTATAGTTGGCGAAGGACAGGCGGGCGTTACGAATACTTTTCCCGGCTTCTGCCGCATCTACCAGTACTTCTGCTCTTCTCTCTTTGAGGTCTTCCTTGATCGCATCTCTGCACTGCTTTGCAAGCTCGGACGTTAGCTTGCGGTTGCCTGAGGCATGCGCCAAACCACGCTGGCGAATTAGCTCAAGAGTTTTCGAAGATAGGCGACTTTTTGTGGCTATCTCTCTCTTGGCGTTCCTCGCACATTCATGGAGGTGCTGAACCAGTCGATCGTATTCCTCGTCAATGTTGTCAACAATGGCATCTTCCCATGTTGCCGCAATAGTACCAAAGAGTTCCCAGTTGGTGGTCGTTCTGGGAGTTCTCTTTTTGAACTTTGCAGCCCTTTCTCCCCGCTCTGTGAAGTAGAATTTTGCACGAAGGAGACGGTGGTCCGATCCCGTTCGAAATTTTGGGACAACAGCGACATCAGTCAGGCAAAACCGTCGATTGAATATGATGTGGTCTATTTCGTTGTGGAATCGTCCACCGGGAGACTCCCATGTCCATTGTTTAGATTCTGCCTTCTGGAACTGTGAGTTACCATGAATGGTCTTGGTCGACATGATGAACTCAGACAGTCTCTCACCCTGTTCGTTCCATTCTAGGCCATGGGTTCCGATGTGAAGTTCTTCAGCTGATCTTCTCGGTCCTATCTTGGCATTAAAATCACCCACAAAAATTAACTACTTGCTTAGTTAAGCTAATTCCTAGGTAGTTGATTTTCTGAGGCACAATTGTGAACGGAATTGTTTTCTTCACATCATTTCTTCTCTCTCACTATTTGCATATAGGAAAGTCATGGAATTTTGTGTATTGATTTTATAGCTTGCAATTTTACTATACAAGTCTATTGTTTCTAGGAGTTTCCTGGTAGAGGTTATAGGGTTCTCTAAATATAGTATCATATCATCTGCGAATAGCGAGAGCTTGATTTCTTCCTTTCTTACCTGGATGCCCATAATATCTTTTTCTTGCCTAATCACTATTACAAGTTCTTCCAGTACTATATTGAACAGTAATGGAGAGAGTGGGCATCCTGGTCTTGTCCTGATCTTAGGGGAAATGCTCTCAGTTTTTCCCCATTGAGGATGATGCTTGCTGTAGGCTTGTGGTAAATGGCTTTAACTATATTGAGGAAAGTCCCCTCTATCCCCATTTTGGTGAGGGTTTTCATCATAAACGGGCGCTGAATCTTGTCAAATGCTTTTTCTGCATCTATTGATATGATCATATGATTTTTATCTTTTCTTTTGTTGATATGATGGATTATGTTGATTGATTTATGAATGTTAAACCATCCTTGCATCCCTGGGATGAATCCTGCTTTGTCATGGTGTATGATCTTTTTGATGAGTTGTTGAATTCTCTTTGCTAGTATTTTGTTGAGAATCTTTGCATCCGTGTTCATCAGGGATATCGGCCTGTAGTTTTCTTTTCTCGTGATATCTTTGTTTCCTTTTGGTATTAGAGAGATATGGGCTTCATAGAAACTGTTTGGGAGAGTTTCTGTTTTTTCAATTTCCTGGAAAAGCTTGAGAAGAATTGGCAATAGGTACTTTTTAAATGTTTGGAAAAATTCGCTAGTGAATCCATCTGGACCTGGGCTTTTTTTTTTTGGGAATACTTTTGATTAAAATTTCAATTTCTTTGATGTTAGTAGGTCTATTCAGGTACTCTAGATCTTCTTTATTAAGCTTTGGGAGATTATAGGAATCCAGGAATTTATCCATTTCTTCTAGGTTCTCTTTTTTCGTGGCATACAGACTTTCAAAGTAGTCTCTAATGATCTTTTGAATTTTTTGATTTCTGTTGTGATATCCCCCTTCTCAATTCTTATTTGATTTATTAAGGTTCTCTCTCTCTTTCTTTGTGAGTGTTGCTAGTGGTTTATCTATCTTATTTATTTTCTCGAGGAGCTCTTGGTTTCATTGATTTTTCAGATTGTTTCTTTGGTTTCCATGTCATTGATTTCTGCTCTAAGTTTTATGATCTATTTCCTTCTGCCTGATTTGGGCTCCTTCTGTTAATATTTTTCTAAGATCTTGAGCTGGAAGTCAAGTTGTTTATGTGCATCCTTTTTCCATCCTGTGATATGCTTACAGAGCTATAAATTTTCCCCTTAATACGACTTTAGCTGCATCCCATAAGTTCTGGTAGCTTCATTCTCGTTTGCTTACAGGTATCTTTTGATTTTGTCCTTGACTTCCTTTCTGACCCACTCGTTCAACATTGAGTTGTTTAATTTCCAGGTGTTTGATTTGGTTATCCGTGTCTTTGTGTGATTCACTTCTATTCTCAGTGCATCGTGGTCTGAAAAGATTGTTGATACTATTTTTATCTTCCTGATTCTATTGAGGTATGTTTTGTGGCCTAGCACATGGTCTATTTTGGAAAATGTTTCGTGTACACTGGAAAAGAATGTGTATTCTTTCTTTTGGGGGTGTACAACCCTGTGTAGGTCTATAAGCCCTTTCTCTTCTATTTCTTCTTTCAAGCCAATGTTTCATTGCTGAGTTTTGTTCTTGTTGATGTATCCAGAGGTGATAAGGCAATGTTAAAGTCTCCAGCTACTGTTGTGTTGCTAGCAATGTCCTCCTTAAAATCTGTTAGCAGTTGTTTTAATTATTTCGTTGTTCCCTCATTAGGTGCGTATACATTTAGGAGTGTGATTTCTTCCTGTTGTATGTATCCCTTGATAAAGAGAAAATAGCCTTCACTGTCCCTTCTAATTTTTTTCAACCTGAAATTAATGTTGTCGGATACTAGTATGGCCACCCCACCCCAGTTTTTTTGAGGGAGCTGTTTGCTTGCAGGAATGTTTTTCATCCTTTCACTTTGAGATGAGTTTCTTGTAGGCAGCAGAAAGTTGGATTCTGTCTCTGAATCCATTATGCCACTCTGTGTCTCTTAATTGGTGAATTTAGACCGTTGACATTGAGAGAGATTATTGTTATGGGGTTTTGTGTCATCTTTCTGTAAGGGTCTGTTGTGCTTGTAGGGTTTGTCTTGTCTTATAGTAGCCCCTTTAACCCTTCTTTTAGGTTCAGTTTTGAGTAAATGAAGTTCCTGAGCTCCTCTTTGTCTAGAAATTAGTGCACCATTCCTTCGATTTTGAGTGAAAGTTTAGCAGGATAGAGTATTCTTGGTGAAGCGTTCATTTCAGGGAATTTTTTCGCTATATCCTGCCATTGCCTTTGGGCTTGGAGGGTTTCCTCTGATAGGTCTTCTGTGAATCTAAGGGGTGCTCCTTTGTATGTGATTCCCTTCTTTGACCTTGCTGCTTGCAGTATTGTGTCTGTCTCGGCAGCATGAATCATTCTAACTGTGATATGTCTTGGAGTGTTTTTGTTAGGTCTCCTTTAGCTGGCACCCTTCGGGCTCCTTGAACCTGAATGGCTGCATTGTCGATCTCTGGTAATTTTTCAGCAATGATTTGTTTAACCGTGGTTTTTTCATTGGGATTGTTTCCCTGAGCTTCTGGTACTCCAATGATTCTAATGTTGTTCCTCCTAGAATCATCTGCTAGAACTCTGATTCTCTCTCAAGCTTTTTTGAAGTCCCTTGCCATTGTTTGTTGTTGCCTATTGGCTTGGTGCAGCTGATCTTTCAGCTCATTGATTCTGTCTTCAGCTGTGGTCATTCTACTGTTGAGGGCACAGACTGAGTTTTTTATTTCATCTACAGAGTCTTTTATTTGTGATATTTCTCCTCTCATTTCTTCCCCTAATTTGTCGATTTTTTTTTCTGTCACGTTACTGGATATCTGTCTGACTGTTTCATTGAGTTCATTGACCATCTTCATGACTTCATATCTGAATTCTTTGTCAGAGAGGTTCCTTAGGTGAGTAGCACCTACACCTACGGAGGATTCTGGACTTTTTTCATCGTCCTCCTCACGTGGTGGGGATTTGCGTTGCTTCTTCTTGTTGGTGTGTAGGTATGGGGACTAGATTTCTTGGTATGATTAAACTACTAGCGGCCAGAGGACTCCTGGGGCGCTTATAAGGAGAAAGCCAAGTCCTGGGTTCGAATACTAGGGGATAAACTGACCTGGATGGGGAAGAAAACCCAGCACAGCTTTGGGGATGAAGAGGAAGAGGAGGATACTCAGGGCTGCTTTTGTCCCTGGCTCTGAGAGGATGCCTGGGGCGCTTGCAAGGAGAAAGCCAAGTCCTGGGTTCAAATACCAGGGGATAAACTGACCTGGGTGGGGTAGAAGACCAGCACAGCTTTGGGGACAAAGAGCTTATCTGATGTTTTGGGTGTGAATATTTTCTTTAACTCAGCTTGCTGTTGTTTAACTCTACTCCCATGTTTCTGTTGGCATGTGTGACCTCAAAAAACAAACAAACAAACAAACACAATAAATAAACACTGTCCTCCCGTTGTTCATCAATTTGCTCCAGTAATGTCTCCATTTTGAGACTTGTTGTTATTGTGTTTGGCATATTGAATACATCACAGGTAGCTTGCCAGGCTTTGCCGTGCAGGCGCGATATTCTCAGTAATTTGAGAGGTGCAGAGGAATTGAACCTGGCTTGGCCGGGCTGGCTACACACAAGCCCTCCTTACTGCTGTGCTATTGCTCCAGCCTCAAAAAGAAAAAGAAAAAAAAAATCAAATCCACTTACTCATGTTTCTGCATCAATGTAAGAAGTTTGAATGTCTAAACTCAGCACAGAACCAAGGGAGAATGTTTTGCTGATAAATAGATCACTAGGAAAAAAATCCGCAGTCTTCCTTTTCTCCTGGCCTGCATGAGGATACCTTTGAGGTGAGCCAACCTCTCAATATTGAAGAAGAAATTTCCATTTTCCAGGCTTTTTTAAGGTTATCAAGGTTAGAACCTGAACCTTCACCCTGGGGGGAAGTGCCCGATCCACTCAGGCCCAGCCTTTGACACTAGTCAGAAGTAAACAATAATTACTGGGTCATTTGTCGAAACAGTGTTTTCTGGGAGAGAGAAAGTTCAATGGCATGGACCATGCCATGCAGTCTGGGCTAGAGCAGTCAGAGATCCAGCACAGAGTCAAGGTAGAAATCAGGAGGAGTCTTATCCAGACTTTCTCAACATATACATTACAAGGTGCCTGCCTGCATCTTGTCCAGTGATGATTTCTAGTTTGGGATGTATTTATGAATGCCAAAGAGGTGACCTCATGCAATGAGCAATCATCATGCTTATGGTGAGGTAGATCCAAGAGCCCTCCCAAGGGATTGTTGTAAATGTATATAAGGACTCTGAAAGCCCCAGGTTTCTATCTTCTTCCAGAGTGCTTCATTCCAATTCATACATCCGCACCCACCCCCTCCTCCAGCTCAGCCCACACACAAGCCTTTGAGAGGATTTTGATAAAAATAAGACATCTAGATATTTGCTTTTTCCTCTTCCCATTATTTTTCTGTCCAAAATGGAGTGTTAGCTGTCTTTGAAATTGTCATGGTCCTATTTTTGGACTCTGCATTTGTCCTTGGATGACTGTAATGATTACATGCACCAGCCATTTCGAGCTTCAGCTCATTCTCTGACCCTCCTCAGAAAGCCTTCCCTGAGGTATTGATTGCATGTTACTGCTGAGAACACTCAGTGTTCCGGTAACTTCTCTTTCAGACAGAACAAATTCCCAGTTTCCTAGGACACCATTCAGTGCCACTGACAACCTGCTCCCACTTACTTTATCACACTCATCCTCTGCCTCACTCTACTTATTCTTGGTTCTTTGTCCCAGTCACAAGAATCTGCGAATCGGCTGACATTTTAGTTCATCATTGTTCTTCATGCTTTTATTTCTCATTGATTATTTTCTTTGGAACAACACCCCTCCCCTCCCCCCGCACACCCTCTCTTCCCTCAAGGCTGAGGTCTGAGGTAAAATGCTGCCCTTTTAAAGCTCTGCATCTTCTACACCAGTGTGTAATACTTTCCTGATTTTGTTGTACTTTATAATATAAATGTTTTTATTATATTTAAATATAAATTATATAAATGGTCCCCAAACATTTGATAAAGTGAAATATTTTGCTTTTCCAACTTGAATGATCTCTGTCAACTGTAGAACCTTCATTCATGAAACTAAAGGAAATCTTGGCTGGTACTATAACACAACGTGGAGGGCCTTTGCCTTGCATGCAGCCAACCTGTGTTTGATTTCTGTCACCCCATAGGGTCCCCAGAGTACAGAGTCAGAAATGAACACAGCACACTGGGTGAGTCTCAAAACCCAAAATAAAATAAAGTAAATTGAAGGAAATCTCTCTATGAAAAGATTAAAATGGACAGGGCATTTAACAAAAAGTCAGCAGTGTCTGAGAGAGAGAATGCAATTAATTGATACTCATTAGTAAATGAATCATCTCTATTTGAATAGTGATAGGATGATTGCATTTCCTGCAAAACTACTATTCTAACGGCAATCCAAATAAGATCATGCATGCGATGAAATACTTTATGGTCATTAAATTATAAGAACTGTTTCATAATTATAGATCATTAAAAATGTTTGGTCCAGACTATCTTCCACCAACTCTTTTAATCCTTAATTAACCCAGACAGTCTATTTTATTGTCATCTGTCTTTTACAGATGAATATGTGGTAGCTGAAGTTTCTGGTACATGGTGCATACTTGCTAAGTTCTTTTTTACCTTGTAACATTTACTTTTCAGTGGTTAAAATTCAGAAATTAAATTTACTCTATTCAAGCTAAGCTGAAGTAGATAGTAGTTATTCCCACTGGGACAATTGAAGATGTTGAACTTCCTCTGTGACTCCAGCTTGGCTAACTAATCTCTCCATACCAGATTTCAGACTCTGCCTCCAGTGACTGTACAGGAATCCAATTGAACAGGAAGCCAATTTCAAGCAATCAGATTCCATGTCATCTTCTTATTTTACCTTAGATAGCAACTGACATACAGGTAATATTAATGTGACCTTATGATGGTGGCCTGGTAGATGTGTGTCTTCATCTGTCAGCCCATATTTCCAGAGCAGCCTGGCAGTGAAGGATTTTGAGGCCAGTTCCTGTAATCATTATCTGTTATCATTATAACATGTCTATTATCATTATAACAAATATATGTCTGTTATCATTATAAAAATATCATTATTATTTATTATCTTCACAGCAGTTGTGTGAAATAGAGATTTGAGTTCTCCTAATGTTATGGTTGAGAAAACAGACTCAGAGACATCAAGTGATTTGTCTAGATCACAGAACTAGAACCAGGATAAACCAAAACTTTTTGGCTCAATGTGTTTCTAGGATAAGTTTTAGATTGCTTATTTGGTTAAGAATAAAAATATTTTTTTGATTATGTGCCAGTCTCTGTGGTGTGAGATGATATCTTATTGTTGTTTTGATTTGCATCTCCCTGATGATTAGAGATAGAGGGCATTTTTTCATGTGACTTTTGGCCATTTGCATTTCTTTCATTTTTTGGGGAAGTTTCTGTTCATTTCTTCTCCCCCTTTTTTGGTCAGGGTTGGAGGTTTTTCTTTTGTACAATTCTACTACTGTCTTGTATATCCTGGATATTAACCCCTTATCAGGTGGGTATTGGGTAAATATTCTTTCCCGTTCTGTGGACTCTCTCTGTATTTTGGTCACTGTTTCCTTTGAGGTGCAGAATATTCTTAGTTTAATATAGTCCTATTTGTTTGTGTTTGTTTTCACTTGCTTGGTCAGTGGTGTTTCATCCTTAAAGATGCTTTTAGCGTTAGTATCATGGAGGGTTTTGCCTACATTTTCCTCCATGTACCTTATGGATTCAGGTCTGATATTGAGGTCTTTAATCCACTTTGATCTGACTTTTGTGCCTGATATTACACAGAGGGTTGAGTTCATTTTTTTTTTTGCAGGTAGTGGTTCAGTATCCCCAACATGACTTGTTGAAGAGGATTTCCTTGTTATATTTTCACATTTTTTTCTCCTTTATTGAAGATTAAGTGATCATATGTTTGAGAGTCTGTGATAGAATATTCAACTCTGTTCCATTGGTCTGCAGGTCTGTTTCTAGGTCAATACCATGCTGTTTTAATTACTACTGCTTTGTAGTACAGCTTGAAGTTTGGGTAGGTGACGCCACCCATCTTCTTTTCTCCAAGGATTGCTTTAGCTATTCATGCAGGTTTATTGTTCCATATGAATTTCAGGAATGTTTTGTCTATTTCTTTGAAGAATGTTATGGATATCCTTATAGTGACAGTATTAAATCTCTATAGTGCTTTAGGGAGTATTGCTATTCTGATAATGTTAATCCTCCCTATCCATGAGCAGGGAATATGTTTCCATTTCCTAGTGTCCTATTTTATTTCTTGAAGTAGTGTTTTGTAATTTTCTTTTATAATTCCTTCACCTCTTTAGTTAAGCTGATTCCGAGGTATTTGAAGCACTATTTCTGAGGCACTATTGTGAATGATGGCTTTTAAAAATATATCTTATTTATCTTTTATATTTGTATATGGGAAAGCCATGGACTTTTGGCTGTTGATTTTGTAGCCTGTCACTTTACTATACAAACCTATTGTTTCTAGGAGATTTTATGTAGTGTCTGTAGGATTTTCTAAGTATAGTGTCATATTGTCCACAAATAGCTTGATCTCTTCCTCTCCTATCTGTATGCCCTTGATATCTTTTTCTCGCCTAACTGCTATGGAAAGAACTTCCAGTACTATATTAATAGGAATGGTGAGAGTGCAGGCTGCTGACGCAGATGTGGGGAGAAAGGGACTCTCTTTCATTGTTGGTGGGAATGCTGACTGGTTCAGCTTTTTTTGGAAAACAATATGGGCATTCCCTTCAAAACTAGAAATTGAACTTTCATATGACCCCACAATACCACTTCTGGGAATATATTCCAACGGTGCAGAAAAGCACAGTAGAAATGATATATGTACCTGTATGTTCATTGCAGCACTGTTCACAATAGCCAGAATCTGAAAACAACCCGAGTGCCCGAAAACAGATGACTGGTTCAAAAAACTTTGGTACATTTATGCAATGGAACACTATGCACCTATTAGGAAAGATGATGCCATGAAATTTGCTTATAAGTGAAAGGACATAGAGAATATCATGCTAAGTGAAATGAGAAAGAAGGAGAGGGACAGACATAGAAGGACTGCACTCAGTGGAATTTGTGAAATATAAAATAACTTAATATGAGACTGACGCCCAAGGACGCCCTAGAGACAGGATCAGGGATATTGCTACATGGTTGGTAGTCTGCCTTATAAGCTGGGGAGAAGGCAACTGGAATAGAGAAGGGATCACTAAGTCATTAATAGTTGGAGGAATTGTTCGGGATGGGAGATGTGTATTGAAAATAGATAAAGAAGCACATGTGATAACCTCTCAGTATCTGTATTGCAAATCATAATGCCCCAAAGTAGAAAGAGAGTATGGGGAAAATTGTCTGGCATAGCGGCAGGGGCAGAGGTTGAATGTGGGGGGGATACTGGGGACATTGGTGGTGGAAAATGTGCACTGGTGGAGGGATGGATGTTCAATCATTGGATGACTGAAACTCAAACATGAAAGTTTTGTAACTGTATCTCACAGTGATTCAGTTTTTAAAAAAGACAAAATAAATTACATAAAAATTGAAAAAAGAATAAAGTTATTTTATTAAATTAATTTAATAAGTTACTTTTTTTTTTAAAAGAATCACTGTTTACACAGTTACAAAGAATCACTGAGATACATGTTACAAGTAGTTGTTCATGACTGGGTTTCAGTCATGTAATGTTCACCCCTTCACCAGTGTAGATTTCTTACCACCAATGTATCCTCCCTCTCTACCTCCTCCTCTTCCTCCTCCTCCTCCTCTTTTTCCTTCTCAACCTCCTCCTTCTTTCCTTTCTCCTCATCCTCTTCCTCCTCCTCCTCCTCCTCCTCCTCCTCCTCTTCTTCTTCTTCTTCTTCTTCTTCTTCTTCTTCTTCTTCTTCTTCTTCTTCTTCTTCTTCTTCTTCTTCTTCTTCTTCTTTTTCTTCTTCTTCTTCTTCCTCTCTTCCTCCTCCTCCTCCTCCTCCTCCTCTTCCTCCTCCTCCTCCTTTTCCTTCTCTTTCTCTCTCTCCCTCTCTCTCTCTTCAGGCATTATGATTTGATTGTGTGTAGGGAGCATACTCAAGATCTTCCCAGAGTAACGTTTAAGTATACAACATTATTCTTTTTTTTTTCCTTTTTAGGTCACACCTGGCAATGTTCAGGGGTTACTCCTGACTCTGCGCTCAGGAATAATTCCTGGTGAACCATATGGTATGCTGGGAATAGAACCTGGGTTGGCTGCATGCAAGGCAAACAACCAACCTCCTGTGCTATTGCTCCAGCCCCTACAACACTATTCTTAACCAGAGTGATCATGTACACAGGATCTCTAGAGCTTATTGTCCTCTGTAACTTAAGCACTTTGAACTATCTATTATCATTATAACAAATATCATCAAGTACTACGGGAATATAAGACCCTTTTGATCAGCGTCTCCCACTATCTCCCCTATGGCTTCAGTTGTGCCCCCATTCCTGTGCCATCTTTAAAACCTAAGAAAAATAAGAAAAATCAAGTCTGTTTAGTGGTTGGTCACGTGCTTCCAATTTCTTGGAATTATACAGAGACTTTAAAACTAGTTTAAATGCTCTGACAAATTTAGTATGATTGCCTCTGGTTAGCACAGAGCAGTAATTAAGTCTGCAATTATATGTTCAGATTTTCATATTTTTCGTGTATGTGCATTTTGACAGTAATTGAACAAGGCAGTATTTGCAATATCCATTCTGAGACTGTTTCACAATATTTCATTATGTAACATTAATTTGTTAAACTCACATAGCAAATGAAAACTTCAACGTTGATCCAATTAATACAATGGTGGGACATTTTATGCTACAGTACCTTAACAGAAAAACTGAAGTAGAAGTTGTGCAAATGTCTGGAAGTATTAGAAGTATAATTGGTGTATGTGTGTGTGTGTGTGTGGGGGGGGGAGAAGTGCCTGATGGTAAGGTTTGTTTGTTTTTTTCTCTTTCAAAGTTAATTTTTCACATTAAATACCATTTTCTTTCTTGAGAATCAGTACAAACATTAAGGATAAATACATCTGAATCTTGAAAAGACCTGAGGAAATGGAACGTTCTTTGTATTTATTTTTGCATGTGAGAGTGGAGTGCATGTGTGTGTAAATGGAGAGTTTAGAATGAAGGTATGATCGAATGTACAATAGTGTTTTGATTCTATGACTTTGTTATTTCCATATATTACAGTGTGCCTTAGAGAGAGGAAGTAAATTCATATTCCATTTACTATGATAAAAGTTTGAGATGAAAGGTGTGGAAAGACTATGGGAATATAAGACACTTTTGAGTATGTGTTCTCTCTTGTGAACTGATCAAAGGGAAGCAAACCTCTGTTGAGTGAACAGCCTTCTTTATAAGATACTATATGTCTGACACCTTCTGTCATAATAGCTTTGCTCATTTATTTATTTATTCAGCCCTTTGCCTAATAGCTATTGAGAGTAAATAATGAGTTGAGAAGTATGATAACTGTTGAGGTCACTATGGAAAGAAAATAGCTCCCATTTTTTTTAATGCTATAGAGTTTAAAACCTATACAGAGGCATATGTCAATGATAAAGCTCTCATAGTATAAAACGATAACACCAACCAAGATGGCACCCCCATGCTGGGCATCACAAGAGTCTATAAAAGAAATATTTGACCTTTGCAGTGAGGTGAGGGAAGAATTCTCTGAGGAAGTAAAGCAAGCCTTGAGAATAGATGGATGAATCTGAAATTAAGCATGATAAATGAGAGTCAGAAAGAGGTGGGTGAGAGAGGGAACAGCAGTTGTGGAGTTCTAAGAACACAGAAATGAAAACAAAAGATGAGATTGCCATGACTGGAAGAAATAGGTATAATACAGTTGAAATAATAACTCTTAACAGATTTTGAGGCTTATTATATGCCTAGTATTCTTGAGTGTTATTATTTCACTCATTTAATTATTAGATAACCTCATAAAGTATTAATAATGAATGAGAAATTTAATCTTATTGAGTAGAAAATTGAGACACAGAGGGATTAAAGAGTTTCCTCAAAATATATGGTAGAGTTTTGGAAATGTTAGAGTGAAATTTTAACGTAAAAGGTCTTGATACAACACCTTATATGGGATGAAAAAAGAGCCAATTTTCTAGGGTTCTTTGCCTGAATTTGCCAATAGATAGAGGTTCAAAAAATATCAGGGGCGTCATGAACTTTATGAAACTATAATAAATTTTAAATACTTCTTTGTGGTAAAATGACATTTTTTGTAGGAATACTTCTATTTGTTCAGCCACTGATTAGCTGATTGAATTGGACATGAACTCCACCTTAATTTTTTTTATTTTAATTATTTTTTTAATATTTATTTATTGAATAACTATGGGAAAATTTACTAAGCTTTCAGGTTTAAGTCTCGGTCATGCAATGATCAAACACCTTTCCTTTCACCAGTACTCATTTTTCACCACAAAGAACCACAGTATACCCCCCTCCCACCCCTCCAAATGCCTGTGAGGCACATGATTTCTATTTAATTCTTCTCTACATTGATTACATTCATTATTTCGACAAACAATGCACAATTATTGTTTAGAATTTCCCCCCAAACAATCAGAATTGCTGAAAATGCATTGTGAAATATTTTGTTTTCTATAGCTGGTTATGAGAATCATATAATGTCATGCGGCCACGATTTTGGATTTCTGCAAAGAGCCAGATAATTACGAGACTGGTTTCTGTGTGTCTGGTGTTATGGCTGTGTCAGAGAGCAGCTTGTGGGGGGTAACTAGTGACCTCGGTAGGGCGTGAAGGACGTGCCTTCTCACTGCAGTCTCATGGGAACCCCCCTTCCCATGAGACTGCAGTTGCCCTGTCACCATCGGCTAGTACCTCGCTTTCCTATAAGCTCTGAGGCAGTGGCCACCTTGCTGCCAGGGGGGGAAAAGGCAGAAGAGAGCAACACCCTTTCCCTCCTGGGGAGGCATGGTGCCGTAGTTTAATGCATGGTCCATTCACTTTTCTGCCACAAGCTGCCAGGTTCTGGATTAAGTCCTTTTGCCTCTGGAGCCATGGCCATGTCCAGAGAGCTTGTGGGGGGCAATTCGTGACCTTGGTAGGGCATGAAGGACGAGCCGATACCACCCTCCTTCCCATGAGACTGAAGTTGCCCTGTCACCTCCGGCTCATACCTGGCTTTCCAATAAGCTCTGAGCCGGCGGCCACCTTGTATGCTGTCCAGATGCATTTCTGCCAAAAGCCACTGGGTTTCAAGATTTGTTTCTGAGTCTCTGGTGTCATGGCTATTAATCAGCTTGATCAGGAATCAGAGAGGCCGTTTGTAGGCGGCGACTCGGGGTCTCGTTGGATGGGGAGAAATAGTCAGCTTGACTCCCTTGTGGTGAGGCCCCGTGTGTCTCATCACTGCAGGCCCAAACCTGACTGTCTAGTGGCCTCTGGAGGATGGTGGTCGCCAGGCCACCAGGGGGGAACAGGCCAAGGCACAAAATCTATTCCCACCTGGAGTGGCCCAGCGCCAGCAACCTACTGCAGGAACAGGACGCATTTCTGCCAAAAGCCTTTGGGTTCCGGAATTCATTTCTGAGTCTCTGGGATCATGGCCATTAAGCAGTTCGATCAGGAACCAGAGAGGCCATGCCTCCAATTATATAGCTGAGCTGGAGGTGGTTTGTGGGTGTGTCTCCCACATACCTAACTTTTAGCCATTTACTTTCTTTTTTTTTTCCTCTTTTATTTAATTTATTTATTTATTTATTTTATTTATTTTTTTTTATTAGTGAAACACCATGGAGTACACTTATAGACTTATAAATTTTTGTGCTTGGGTTTCAGTTATACAATGATCAAGTACCCATCCCTCCACCAGTGCCCATCCTCCCCCTCCACGGGTCCTAGCATCCCTCCCCCCCCCATCCTCCCCCCCCCCCCCCCGTCCCACCCTGCCGCTGTGGCATGGCATTCCCCCCTGTTCTCTCTCTCTTCTTTTGGGTACTGTGTTTTGCCAGAGAGGCATTGAGTGGCAATCATGTTTGGTCTATAGACTACTTTTAGCATGTCTCTCCCACCCTGGGAGGGTCTTCACCACACCCTTTATTTGGTGCTCTCTTCTCTATCTGAGCTTCCTTCTCACCTAGCACATGTGGCTGGCCTTCAAGTCATGGAGCAAAATTCCTGGTACTAATCTGAGCCCTTCCTGGGTGTTAGTCTTCCATTTTGTTGCTTTATGTTCCCCAGATGAATGCAATCTTTCTGTGTCTATCCCGCTCTTTCTGACTCATTTCACTTAACATGATACTTTCCATGTAGTACCACTTGTATGTAAATTTCATAACTTCATCTTTTCTAACAGCTACATAGTACTCCATTGTGTAAATGTACCAAAGTTTCTTTAACCAGTCATCTGTTCTCGGGCACTCAGGTTTTTTCCAGATTCTGGCTATTGTGAAGAGTGCTGCAATGAACAAACAATTGCAGATGTCACTTCGACTATACCTTTTTGCCTCTCTGGGATATATTCCCAGGAGTGCTATAGCTGGGTCAAATGGGAGATCGAAATCTAATTTTTTGAGAATCGTCCATACTGTTTTCCAAAAGGGTTGGACCAGCCTGCATTCCCACCAGCAGTGAAGGAGGGTCCCTTTCTCGCCACATCCGCGCCAGCACCTGTTGCTTTTGTTCTTGTGGATGTGGGCCAGTCTCTGTGGTGTGAAATCAACGACATGGAAAACAAAGAAACAATCCGAAAGATCAATAAAACCAAGAGCTGGTTCTTCGAGAAAATAAATAAGATAGATAAACCACTAGCAACACTCACAAAGAAACAGAGAGAGAGAGCCTTAATAAATCGAATCAGAAATAAGAATGGGGATATCACGACAGAAACTAAAGAAATTCAAGAGATCATCAGAGACTACTTTGAAAGTCTGTATGCCACAAAACATGAGAACCTAGAAGAAATGGATAAATTCCTGGATTCCTATCATCTCCCAAAGCTGAAGCAAGAAGATATAGAGTACCTGAATAGACCTATTCACATCAAGGAAATTGAAACTGTAATCAAAAGTCTTCCCAAAAACAAAAGCCCAGGTCCAGATGGATTTACTAGCGAATTTTTCCAAACATTTAAAGAGGACCTATTGCCAGTTCTTCTCAAGCTTTTCCAGGAAATTGAAAAAACGGAAACTCTCCCAAACAGTTTCTATGAAGCCCATATCTCTCTAATACCAAAAGGAAACAAAGACACCACAAGAAAAGAAAACTACAGGCCAATATCCCTGATGAACACGGATGCGAAGATTCTCAACAAAATACTAGCCAATAGAATTCAACAACTCATCAAAAAGATCATTTACTTTCTTGGTAAAGTTTGCCCCAAGTTTTTGGGGTCTGACCAAAGGCACAGCAGCAATTTTGGGGTATCTGAAAGTCTGACGTTGACGTTGCCATCAGGCTGTTGATGCACTCACCTCACAGGTACAGAATGACCTGCTGGTGGCACCATATGGCCTAAAATAACATTTTTTACTTTTTATTTTTGCTAGATTCTCAGAGATCTTCACCTCCCAAGCCATTGAAAACCATAACTTATTTTAAAACATTTATTTTACTCTGAATTAATTGGAAATTCACAGGTGGTTGTAGGAAGTAATAGATATCCTATGTAATATTCACCTAGACTTCCTAAAAATCTTCTTACATAGCTTCCTCATATTTATGATATCATTATCAGGAAACTGTCACTGATGAAACCTATCAAAATTATTTAGGTTTCACCCCTTTTACACGAAGCCACATGTATATAGGAGTTAATTTAGTTCTATGTGATTTTATCATGGTTATTTGTATAACCACCATCATAGTCAAAATCAGAACAATTCTTCAAAATTATCCCCAGGATTACCCTTTTATATACCCTTTGCCACCAACATATGCTTTGATTATTTCAAGGAAAATAGTCTCATCCCTTATTAATATATATGAGGTATATGATATTCTTCCCATCAAACATTCTGTTAGTTACTTCAGATTTAAGTGATTAACAAGTTAGCTATCCCAGTTGATATTTTCACTAAGTTATTTCTATAGAGCTGTAAATTGTAAAAAACAAAGTCAAGATTTTTTCTAAATGAGAAAAAATACGTTACCTTTCAAATATGAGAAGGCACCTCTTCTAGCCCCACTGACTATCAGCTCTTGGATTACTACTCTACTTGGCCTCTTAGGCTCTTAAATGAATAATTCCTGAGCTCTTGTGACTTTGCACACTTTCAATTATTATGATTGGTATTGTTCTTGCCTAATATGTCTTCCAAGACCTGATTTTGCTACCATCTGATACACTTCCACAGAGATGTCAGAGTAATCATCACCTGATCACTTGATCACTTGACATCCCATTACTCATCAATTTGCTTGAGCGAGCACCAGTAACGTCTCCATTCATCCTTGTCATGTGCTAGTTTAGCCCAATGGTGTCTGCTTGTTCTAGGAACACGAAGAGCCTCAAACGGATCATTCAGAGTCTTGACAAAGATGTCTGACCATCTTGTAGGTGGATGGCTACCCGATCTTTTGACGTCCCATGGAATCCAGTCAGTAACGACTCTAATCCAGCGGTCCTCTCCATATCTCATTACGTGTCCAGCCCATCTATCTGATTTATGACGCTTTAGCAAATGAGACATCACCCCTGATTCTTGACCAAAACCGGAGGTTGGAACTCAGCATTCTTTCTCTCATTTGAGTGAAGCATTATACTCCAAGTATAGCTCATTTTTTAAAAATTTTTATTAGCGAGACATCATGAGGTACAGTTGTAGATTTACAAATTTTTGTGCTTGGGTTTCAATTATACAATGATCAAATACCCATCCCTCCACCAGTGCCCATTTCCCACCACCACGGATCCCAGTATCCCTCCCAACCCCCATCCCCCCATCCCACCCTGCCTCTGTGGCAAAGCATTCCCTTTTGTTCTCTCTCTCTTATTGGGTGTTGTGGTTTGCAAAAGAGGCAATGGGTGACAATCATGTTTGGTCCATAGTCTACTTTCAGCAAAGCATAGCTCTTTTAATTCCTCTTTAGGAGACCTGAATAGCATTCTCATCCTGTTTTCGTAGGGCACAGGTCTCTGAGGCATATGTTAATTCAGGAAGAACAGTGGAATCAAAGAGATGTGCCTGGAACCAGAGGTTCTTCGTCCTCTTAGCTATTTCTTTGACGATATTGAAGGCCTTCCAAGACACTCTCCTCCTCCTGCATAACTCAGGTGCCAGGTCATTTATCATGTTGACTCCTCGACCTAGGTACACATAACTGTTGCATTCAGAGATATTCATTCCATTGAGAGCGTCAGGAATGAGACCATTTCTCGTAAACATTGTCTTCATGAGATTCAGCTGTAGTCTGACCTTTCCACACTCACGGTCGAAGTCGGCCAGCATTTGTGCCAGTTGACTAATGTTTGGTGTTATTAGAACTATATCATCAGCAAAGCGGAGGTTGTGTAGTTGCCAACCGTCTTTCTTCACTCCCATGCCTTCCCATTCCAGTTGTCACATGATGTTCTTGAGGGTGGCACTGAAGAGTTTCTGTGAAATAGTATCACCCTGCCGAACCTCTCTCTTGACATGGATGATCACTTCTTTGTAGAATAGTGAGATCCTGGTAGTCAATCCATCATACACCTCATGGAGGATCCTAATGTATTGAGTTTGAACACCCTTTTTGGCTAAGTCTTTGATGACCAATTCAGCCTCAACAGAATCAAAGGCCTTCTTTAAATCAATGAACATTAGACAGAGTGTCATCTTGAACTCCAGAGATACCTCAGTGAGCTTGGTTATTGTGTGGATATGATCGATCATGCTGAATTCTTTGCAGAATCCAGCTTGCTCACATGGTTGTCCTTTATCTAGTGTTCTGCCAATCCTATTCAGGATGACTCAAGTGAACAGCTTGTAGATGACAGACAACAGGCAGATTGGGTGATAGTTGCCAGTGTCGTGGATGTCTCCCTTCTTGTACAGTAGTACAGTCCTGCTGGTTTTCTATTGGGATGGAACCTTGCATTCAGACAGGTAGCGTGTGAAGAGCCGAGCCTTTGTATTGATGAATAGTGACAGCAGGGTCTTCAGGTGTTTGGGTATGACCTTGTCTGGGCCAGGTGCTGTTCGCTTCATATTAAAATTAAAATTTTGAGACAAATTATTTCCTTGTTTAAAAGCACCTATGGTTTCCCATGACTTTGGAATGAATGCTCTCTTCTTCCTCTTCTTTTTTTTTTTTTAATCACTGTGAGATATACTGTTGCAAAGTTGTTCGTGATTTACTTCCAGTCAAACAATGTTCCAAAACCCATGCCTTCACCAGTGCACATATCCAGCTACCAGTGTCCTCTGTTTCCTTCCAACCTTTCTCTTCCTGCCCTGCCGCTACAACCTGCCTCTACAGGTGTCTACACTAAAAGTGTCTACACTTTTCTTCTCTATCTGCCTGTCTGTCTGTCTGTCTGTCTCCTATTTTACTTTTAAGCACTGTAGTTCGTAATACTGTTACTCAAAGGGTGTCATGCATATCACTTTATTTTTTTTCAGCACTCAGATTTTTGTCCAGATTGATCATTTCCAACTAGCATTGTCATTGTGGTCCTTTCTCTGTCCTAACTGCCCCCCTCCTCCCCATTTGTGGTGTACTTCCTACCATAGACCAGTCCTCCTGGCCCTTGTTTCTATGTCTTTGGGTATTATTCACATACTATACTGTTGTTGTTTTTTTATCCCCACAAATGAGTGGAATCATTCTATGTTTGATATCTGTCAAAGGATATGGGGCCTATCTTTCTTCTAGCCTGTGTCTCTGGGCTTTCCTTAAGGGAAAAATCTTTAGAGAGGAGAGATAGGGTGAGAGAAAGAGAAGGAGAGAGAGAATAAAAGACATTGAGAGAGGTGCTGGGTGCTGATGTAATTTGGAGACTGAAATCAGGCCTAAGAATAAGAATGAGCAGATTCATCCAAGCTGGCCCTTGTTTTTAGAGGGTCTGCAGAATTTACACAGTGAAAAACTGAAGGAATTAATTACACATATTTCAGGTAACAAAACCTTTCAATTTCTATTATTTAGAAATTTTAAAAAATACCGGTTAGTTAGGCCTTTTACTTTTGTCCTCCTCTGAGGATGGTGAGGGTAAATCAGATAAATTCCCCAGATTGGTCTAATTTCAGTTTATCTGCAGCAGGAGAAGCCATGCGAGGTGGTCCATTCTGGAGAAAGAGGCTGTGGGTTTGCAACAGCATTCGTGGGGCTGAAAGATGTTATGCTCCTGTTTCACTTGGGGCATCCCAGAGTGGGGTGGGTGAGAGCCCTCCCCGCCCCAAGAGACCCAGCCTTGGCAGCCAAAAATCTCCAGAACCCAACCACTGCCATGCTCAAGACTGCTCTCTGTAGAGTTCAGGCTGAACTTCACACATGGGTGAATATGTTCTTGGACTGCGCGGCTGCGTTCTCGGCCACGTGACACATTATAAGATACTCCCTACCCATTCTCCATAATTACCACACCACATTTGATGGGTTTCAGATAGTAGGCAATAAATCATTGAGGGAAATATATATATATATATGCATATACATATTTTCAGATGTATATACCAAAGCTCACATCACCCAAACTTTAACAATATGTTAATGACATACTAAAGAATATCTTAATGGTCCCTGCCAAGATAGAACAATATTCACACTGTTTCCTATATAAATACCTTTTTATAAGCATTTTCAGCATAACATACAATACAAAATATATTATTTGGTTGTGTTTTGGGACAGGGATAGGGGCTTAAGATGGAAACATCCCAAGTTTGGTGGTGGGAAGGTATAATGGTGGTGGGATTTGTATTTGAATATTAAATATAATCAAATATTGTAAACTGCCTTATAAAATCACAATCACAAATCATCCTGTTAATCGTCGATTGCCTCGAGCAGGCCCCAGTAATGTCTCCTTCATCCTAGCCCTGAGATTATATTCAAGGCCCTTTAGGAGAATGAGACCCATCATTGTTACTGGTATTTGGCATATTGGGTACGTCACAGGGAGTTTGCCAGACTCTGCCGTGTGGGCAGGCTACATTCGGTAGCCTGCCAGTTTGTCAAAGTAGGAATGAGATGTCATAATAAGATGTCGCGCGGCCGCAAATGCAGCTGTGCGGTTCCGGGAGCTGGTTTTTATAGTCTCTGAGTCTTGGTCGCTGATGGGATTACATGGCACCAGGGGGCCAGTTGGTGGATGTGACCCCCGCCTACTGGAATTTGGAGGATCTGGGTGGAGGATGCTCGACTCCAATCCGAGTAGGCTTGGAGATCTCGGCCCCGGAACCCACGTGGCTTTGTCCCTCTGCCGGTACCTTCATGTGTGCGGAGAGTGGTCTCAGCATGGTGGTGGCTGGTCCTGGAGGTCTTCGGCTGCCGGGGCCCTGGTCGGGGGGTGGGGGAGGAAAGCTCAACCCGCTCCCCTCCAAGGGCTCCGGCGAGGAATAGCCAGGCACGGGGGCAGGAGACTGCACTGTTCTCCTCCGGGAGCTGGTTTTTATAGTCTCTGAGTCTTGGCCGCTGATGGGATTACATGGTGCCAGGGGGCCAGTTGGTGGGTGTGACCCCCGCCTACTGGAATTTGGAGGATCTGGGTGGAGGATGCTCGACTCCAATCCGAGTAGGCATTATAAAATAAAAAAATAAAATAAAGAGAAAGAAAGATGTTATGGTCAGTGTAAAGAGTCAAATGCAGAAAGAAAAAGGCAACATGGTTTCACATATATGTGAAACCCAGAAAAGTCTAATAAACAGACGCTGAGCCTCAAATGGGGGTTGCCAAAGGTTGAGATTATGGGAAAAATAAGATGTTGTCAAAGTGTACACAGTTGCAGCTATGTAGGTAGGATGAGTAAATCTAGCCACTGGATGTGCATAATGATGGCTACAGTTGAATACTGGAAATGTGCAAGAGTAGATTCAGTTATTCTTGGCACAGAAGTGATATGATAACTATGTAAGATATGTTAATTAGCTTGAATATAGTAATAATTTTTCTATATAAAATCATGTTGTAAATATGATAAATATATAAAATTTATTACAGAAGGAAAAAAAAGACATGAAATTAGGCTTCTAATCAAGCTTTGAACACTTCTGCTCCTTGTTGCTTAATTTATACAATATACTTAGTATTCATCTTTGAGGATTGATGGGCTTTGGGTTTGGGGTCCACATTTAGTTGTATTTAGGAATTACACTTGACTCTGTGCCCAGGGATCACCTCTGGCTGTGCTGGGGGACCAGAGATCAAACTCTGATCTATGTTGAGCAAGGCAAGTGCCTTTTCCTGGTCTATTTCTCCAGTCCCAAGTTACTTAGTCTTCTGAGTTTGTGTTTCCTCATTTGTAAAGTGAACTCAAAATAATACACTTACCTGGTTGTGAAAATTGAATTATGGTGACTTACACAGTGTCTCAAGATAATTAATGTTCAACAACTGGTTTCATGTTTATTGATGAGGTTAGCATTAGTGTTGGTTCCTATTATATTTAGAATGAAAAAGAGAAAATATAATAGTAACCTCTCATTAGGTAGTTTCTGGATGGATAACATCGCCGTTTAGGCACTCCATGAAGACATTGAGTTCTATAACCACATGAGATAGGTAGCAATTAATATTCTGGTTTTATAGAGGATGAAACGAAGTCTCAATATTTAGCAACTAACCCCCAACAGCTCCCTACAGAAGTTCTACTACTAAAACCCCCAGCTCTAACCCTGTGATCCAGGGTTTTTTGTGAAACCTTTCTATTGAAGTTCAAATTTACGGACTTATAAACTTTTTGATGATTGAATGAAGTCACTGGGACTTCAAGTATGTCAGCTTCTGAGCTTGCACTTTAGCAAGACACACAGTGAGAGAATCTGCTTCGAGGTAACTGAGTGCTTCTCTTTTGACTCCTGGCTCTGTGGCTTCTTCATTTAGCCCGGGACCTTTACTCTTTCTCAAATCCCCAGTTACCTTCATGGTTAGCTCATTAGAGGAGAGTCTATCTGTAGCTTGAGCCTCTTTTCCTCTCGAGGCTTCTCGGTGCTGTGGAAACGGGGAAGGCTTTCAAGCACTTGGGTTGGAGTGCCCCTACTTCGTGGGCTTCAGCTCCATCCAAATGAGCAATGCAGAAGACGGAAACTGAGCAGCAGAGTCTCTGGTGGCTGACCTGTGACCTGTCCCTTGGTGTTGTTTTAAGATGGAAATTCTGGCCAGTCTTGAATTCACAGATGGTGGAGAAAGAGGTCAGTGGGGAGGATAACTTCACAAGGCAGAGTGCTGTGCTGGAGAGGTTCTGTTATTAGGGGGACTTCTGAGAAGCTGCCTGGGGTTTCAGCTGGGATCTCAGTCACTATCTGACACCTGGCAAATGGAAAGTCCTTTGAGACGTAGCACAGGTTTCTTAAAACAGCACTTGCTAAAAAAGTATTGTGTCAGTTCTCCTAGACAGAAATTCTTTTTTGCTGGCCATGTGTGGGAGAAAATAGGCACTAGGATGTTCATTGTTAGGCTGTTTTTAATTTAAAAAAATAGAAAACAATTTATCATGTGACTAAATAGAAGGAAATTTGAAATGCATAGTGATTATTTCTTATTCAAGTTGGGCCCAAAGGAAACTCTCCTTTGGACCCAGGTTGAATAAATAAACTTTCAGGGAGTTAAAAAAAAGTACTCAGCAATTTATTTTAATGCCAAACATATATATATATACATATATATAAATATATGGTGCATAAAATATTACTTAGTAGTGTTCTTTGTTTCTGCAAGTACACTTTTTAGAAAATGGCCTGACTTAAACATTCCTAAATGCCTTTGCCATTAGGATTATTACCAGAGACCCACTTTATTAGTATTTTTTAGTGTCCCATCACATATCTTAATCATGGTTTTTGAGTACGTTTATGATGTTTTTCATGTGAAAATTTTATCTCAATTATAAGACTCTATTTGCTAACATCAGGACAACTGACTTGTCCTGTAGTTATATTTTCATGTCAACATAACTAATATTCTTGATTTAAAAGTTTTTGTAAAGGCTTCTATAAAAAGCGCACACCACTTAAAATTATGAGGGCTTACACTCATAAGTAACTGTAAAATTTATATTTTTCTTCTAGTTTTAAATATATTCTATTAAATGAATTTTATGAATACCCATAGTTAAACTTTACACAGTTACATTTGGATAAAATGTCTTCTCTATATCATGCAGATTGAAGTAAAATAATTATAATGTTGTATCATAAATACGAAAGAGTATATGACCTCATATTTGAGTATCTCTGTTGCTAAGTAATAATTTTGGAGGAAGTGTTCACATTGTTCTTGAATACATGTTATCATTTGGGATAGGTCAAAATAAAATGAGATATATTTATAAGAAAAAATACTATGTAAACATTTAAAAAATAAACTAACCTCTCAATCTCTCTATGACTGTCTCTGGACAGATTTTAAAGTTCTAAACAACTGTAAAAATAAATTGTAGAATGTGATACATATAGTATGGCAACCTTTGTTCTATGATAATTGTGATAAAATCACAAACGTGCCAATTAAAATTCGTAAATTCCTTAGAAGATATTTGACACACATTTGTGTGAATATAAAAAAAAGGAAAGAAAATAGTTCAAAGACTTGGTCACGGGGAAAGAGGGAGATAGTGGGGCTGGGAAGTGAGATACGTAAATTTTACTTTAGCACAGCGGGTAGGATGTTTGCATGCACTTGACCCACTCAGGTTAGATTTCTCCATCCCCCTCAGAGAGCCCGGCAAGCTACCAAGAGAATAATGGCCACATGGCAGAGCCTGGCAAGCTCCCCGTGGCGTATTCGATATGCCAAAAAACAGTAACAAGTCTCGCAAATGGAGACATTACTGGTGCTTGCTCTAGCAAATCAATGAACAACGGGAGGAAGGTGTTCCAGTGCTGTATTATTTTATTTATTTAAATAAAAGATATAGATATGGCACTACTTGCATAGTTTTTGCTTCTTGTTGATGGATACATATTTTTTGATCTCTCATCACATATGAGACTTTGAAATGTCTCAACACATGAGAATGGAAACAAGAATAGAAAGAAAGCAGCATGGCAGTGTTATTCACATAAGAGATACAGGCTGTATTAAACAGACAATAAATTGAATGAGGCTTGATTTTCTCCAAAATGGCCCCTTTGGATAGTCAGAGGCAAGTTAGAAGTGGTGATTTTCTTCTATGCTGTAAATTAAGGCTTACCTGTCACCAACCACCCAGTTTTCTTCTGAAAGAGAGCAAAGATTGAAATAGTTTGTTGATGTGGGGGAGTAAAGCTCTAAATTTCAAAACTTTAAAGTAATGTAAAACTTCAAAAGTTCTTGGAACTTTGGGCCAAGAAGCCACCAACCTGTGCCTTGCTTCCTCTAGAGTACCTGGGCTAGTCCCAGTTCGGATTTCTCAGTATGGCCATCAACCTGGCCTTTGAAAAAAAAAATTCCAAAGTAGACTTGAAAAACACCATGGTGGAGAGATGTTTTGTATGGCCTTTGTAGTGAATTTTGAAGCAAATTTGTTTTAAAAATAGGGAGATTTCACAACCACGTTGGGCTCCATTTTTAACAAGGCAGCAGATGCCTGCAGCTAACTCAAGTCTGCCCCTCTGATGAGATGTGGCTCTTCAGTATGTGACACTGTCCCCACCCCAGTTGACTTTGCTGGCATTAACTGGCCCCTGTGAGGAATTGAAACATGCTGTCCCTCGGTAGGGTTGCTGTATGACAGGCGATAGCTAAGGCGTTGCAGTAGATCATGCCAATCTTTTATAGAAATGCTGGCAAAGCATTATACAAGAAAGTTCATTTTAGTTCCCCACTGTGCCTAATTATAAATAAATGCTTGGAACATTTAAACATGCCACAAAAGAATGACTATAATCTTAGCAGCCAGCAATTCTTCTTTCTCCCTGGCCTGGGATTAACTAACTGACTTTCTCCTCATTTTTAATTTCTGTGATTAAACATTGTCCTTACCATGAAGGCATCAGTTTCATTAGCTCCCTGTCAATTTAGGATCTATATGTACATTAGCTAATTATGCCCCATGGGAAATATTGGGGGATGCTTTTGCCTGACTCTCAAATGGGACCACTTTTAGTGTAAACATTGCTTAATTATAGACACACTCAGGAATGAAACCAGCAAGTAAAGGGAGGATGTGGTTAGGAATCCTAGGGAGTTTAAGTTCTCTGTTTTAAGCATGATGATCATTTTTTAGGAATAAATGATGACATAAGACCCTCTGAATTTCACAAGACTTAAATTCTAGTTGTAGGAAGAGTTTGAAAACATCTGAATGCCATTAATTATGTTTGCATCTGCATCATATTATGGGGTGATAGCTTAGAATTATGGGAATCCCAAGGAGGGTAGGATCAGGAGATTCTCCTACTTTGCAATGCAGGGAACTATGGGAAAAGCATTTTGGTGAGAACTGCAGGGGAACAGGAGAGGTAGAGAGTGTGTGTTTGGGGATCTCAGAAGGCACTGTGTCCCGAACAGAATAGGAAGGTTTATGAGGATGAAGGTGGACTTGGCATGTACCAGGGTTCAATTTGTCATTTTATTTCTTCAGATGTTTCTTCAGCAAGATACTCTGCTTTCTTTGCCTTCACTATCTCAGTTCAGATTGGCACCTTTGGAAAGCCCTTTGACCCCTCAGAGGAAAGGCTTCTAAATAGTCCATCTGGGAGGGTCATGAGGAAATGACCATCCAGTGAACACAAAAGAAGAATACAAAATGCCAAAATGCCATAAAATAATGTCTTTCTTTAGGGTAGACATTTTTCCTTTTTTTCCTGTTTTGGTCACACTCAGCAATGCTCAGGGGTTACTCCTGGCTCTGCACTCAGGAATGACTCCTGACAGTGCTTGGGGGACCATATGGTATGCCAGGTATTGAGCTGGGTCTGCCATGTGCAAGGCAAATACTCTCCCCTCTGTACTTTTGCTCCAGCCCTGACAGTTTTCCTTTTAAGATATTCTCTACTCCTAAAAGAAAAGAAAGGGCTGTCAGAAATGTATGGCCCTGCACAAGCTTGGCACATGCTGGGGTTTTAGCAGGTGCTCAAATGGTGAGTTGGTTGTTGAGATCTGCGTTATCACTCCATGCGTGTAGCTCAGTATCTAAATTACAGGGGCATATGTGTGATTTGGAAGCCTAATATATATTTAATGACTTTTACAACAATTTCATTTGAGAAGTTTCAATTATAATTTCAGACTAATTCCTCAGGGCAGAGGCCAACCTAGCACCTCCCATTTTATTTAATTTTTGGTAGTACAAAATAAATCAATCTTGAAATGGTTCAGCACTTTCAATTAATTTTAATGGTCTGCTGATCTCCACGTCATTAGATCAGGGCCTATGAATTCAAGACATGTTGCTGAGCTTTTTAATAAGTCCTTAAGAATCAAATATAGGCTCTGTTAGAGTCAAGCTAAAAAGAGCTCCTATTCAATTGGTTTCTTCTGATAGTATGTTCCTGAAATTAATATGGTTAATAAAGCCCCATTGGCAGCAGCTTTCTGGCTTTTATTCGCAAATTAAATTTTTTTTACAAGCATACAATGAGGAAAGTGACCATCAGAGGGAAATTGAGTAGTAGTTTATGGGGTATGTAGTATGTAGCTGTTCTCAGCATCAACCGTAAAAAACCAAAAAGGTATATGTGTTAGTAGCAGTAGATTTCCTGCTACGATCTACCCTCATTAGTTGAGTTTACTTAATCACTTCACTTAACTTCCCGTTAGTCATCGATTTGCTCAAGCGGGCGCCAGTAACGTCTCCATTTGTCCCTGTCGCGTGCTAGTGTAGCCCAATGGCATCTCTTCGCTCCGGGAACATGAAGGGCCTCAAACCGTTCGTTCATGATCTTGAGGAAGAAGTCTGACCATCTGGTAGGTGGGCGGCCACGCAGTCTTTTGACATCCTGTGGAATCCAGTCAGTAACAGCTCTAGTCCAACGGTTGTCTTTAAATCTCATTACGTGACCAGCCCATCTGATTTTCAACACCTTGGCAAATGAGACAGCGTCCCTGATCCTTGATCGTCGACGGATGTCAGAACTCCGGATTCTCTCTCATTTGAGTGAAACGTGATATTCCAAGCATAGCTCTTTCTATTCTTCTTTGGGAGACCTGAATAGCGTTCTCATCTTGTTTGCGTAGGGCCCAGGTCTCTGAGGCATATGTTAATGCAGGAAGAACAGTGGAATCAAAGAGATGTGCCCAGAGCTGGAGGTTCTTCGTCCTCTTAGCTATTTCTTCGACGTTCTTGAAGGCGTTCCAAGAGTTTACTAGTAATTTGAAATTTAGCTAATTCAATATACTAGCCTACTTCACATGGCAAAATATTGTGTCTAAAGATAGAAATTCTTTTTATGTATCCTAAAGTTATCTTCCATACACTCAAGGAACCTTTTATTCTATATCTTAGGGATAGTGAACATATTAACTCACAAAAACTTTTTTAGCTAGATATGAATTTTATTTTATTAAAAATGTATTTATATTTTTGGTACTTACAGTATTTATAGTACTTACAATACTATAAATAATGTTTTTCATGGACATTATTTTGACACCACACCCATCACCAGTGTACCTGTCTCTTTTCCTTCCCTCTCACCCTCTCTTCCTCCTTCCCATCCTCAAAACTCAATTGTATGTGTCAGTTACCCCATTATGTTGCCTTTGGATCTTTGTTGCTGCCTCACTCTGTATCTTCATGTCCCACATAGGAGAGAGATTGTTCTGTGTCTGTCCCTTTTATTCTGACTGACGATGCAGCATAGTATTGTTTAGTTCTAACCATGTTGCTACAAATTTGGTTCAATATCAAAGGTATTCTCGTCCCGTTCTCGTCCCGGTTCTGGATTTTAAAGTCTCTGAGTCTTGGCCGCTGATGGGACGAGAACAGTGCAGTCTCTGCCCCCGCGCCTGGGTGTTCCTTCCCGGAGTCCCTTGGAGGGGAGCGGGTTGAGCTTTCCTCCCCGCCCCGGCCAGGGCTACGGCAGCCGGAGACCTCCAGGACCAGCCACCACCATGCTGAGACCACTCTCCGCACACCTGAAGGTACTGGCAGAGGGACAAAGCCACGCGGGTTCCGGGGCCGAGACCTCCAAGCCTACTCGAATTGGAGTCGAGCATCTTCCACCCAGATCCTCCAAATTCCAGTAGGCGGGGGTAACCCCCACCACCTGGCCCCCTGGCGCCGTGTAATCCCATCAGCGGCCAAGACTCAGAGACTTTAAAATCCAGAACCGGGACGAGAACAGTGCAGTCTCTGCCCCCGCGCCTGGGTGTTCCTTCCCGGAGTCCCTTGGAGGGGAGCGGGTTGAGCTTTCCTCCCCGCCCCGGCCAGGGCTACGGCAGCCGGAGACCTCCAGGACCAGCCACCACCATGCTGAGACCACTCTCCGCACACCTGAAGGTACTGGCAGAGGGACAAAGCCACGCGGGTTCCGGGGCCGAGACCTCCAAGCCTACTCGAATTGGAGTCGAGCATCTTCCACCCAGATCCTCCAAATTCCAGTAGGCGGGGGTAACCCCCACCACCTGGCCCCCTGGCGCCGTGTAATCCCATCAGCGGCCAAGACTCAGAGACTTTAAAATCCAGAACCGGGACGAGAACAGTGCAGTCTCTGCCCCCGCGCCTGGGTGTTCCTTCCCGGAGTCCCTTGGAGGGGAGCGGGTTGAGCTTTCCTCCCCGCCCCGGCCAGGGCTACGGCAGCCGGAGACCTCCAGGACCAGCCACCACCATGCTGAGACCACTCTCCGCACACCTGAAGGTACTGGCAGAGGGACAAAGCCACGCGGGTTCCGGGGCCGAGACCTCCAAGCCTACTCGAATTGGAGTCGAGCATCTTCCACCCAGATCCTCCAAATTCCAGTAGGCGGGGGTAACACCGACCACCTGGCCCCCTGGCGCCGTGTAATCCCATCAGCGGCCAAGACTCAGAGACTTTAAAATCCAGAACCCGGACGAGAACAGTGCAGTCTCTGCCCCCGCGCCTGGGTGTTCCTTCCCGGAGTCCCTTGGAGGGGAGCGGGTTGAGCTTTCCTCCCCGCCCCGGCCAGGGCTACGGCAGCCGGAGACCTCCAGGACCAGCCACCACCATGCTGAGACCACTCTCCACACACCTGAAGGTACTGGCAGAGGGACAAAGCCACGCGGGTTCCGGGGCCGAGACCTCCAAGCCTACTCGAATTGGAGTCGAGCATCTTCCACCCAGATCCTCCAAATTCCAGTAGGCGGGGGTAACCCCCACCACCTGGCCCCCTGGCGCCGTGTAATCCCATCAGCGGCCAAGACTCAGAGACTTTAAAATCCAGAACCGGGACGAGAACAGTGCAGTCTCTGCCCCCGCGCCTGGGTGTTCCTTCCCGGAGTCCCTTGGAGGGGAGCGGGTTGAGCTTTCCTCCCCGCCCCGGCCAGGGCTACGGCAGCCGGAGACCTCCAGGACCAGCCACCACCATGCTGAGACCACTCTCCGCACACCTGAAGGTACTGGCAGAGGGACAAAGCCACGCGGGTTCCGGGGCCGAGACCTCCAAGCCTACTCGAATTGGAGTCGAGCATCTTCCACCCAGATCCTCCAAATTCCAGTAGGCGGGGGTAACCCCCACCACCTGGCCCCCTGGCGCCGTGTAATCCCATCAGCGGCCAAGACTCAGAGACTTTAAAATCCAGAACCGGGACGAGAACAGTGCAGTCTCTGCCCCCGCGCCTGGGTGTTCCTTCCCGGAGTCCCTTGGAGGGGAGCGGGTT
This sequence comes from Sorex fumeus, assembly GCF_029834395.1. NCBI lineage: Eukaryota > Metazoa > Chordata > Mammalia > Eulipotyphla > Soricidae > Sorex > Sorex fumeus. The sequence goes on along the minus strand of NW_026606108.1, from coordinate 45,065,967 downwards.
GAGCTTTCCTCCCCGCCCCGGCCAGGGCTACGGCAGCCGGAGACCTCCAGGACCAGCCACCACCATGCTGAGACCACTCTCCGCACACCTGAAGGTACTGGCAGAGGGACAAAGCCACGCGGGTTCCGGGGCCGAGACCTCCAAGCCTACTCGAATTGGAGTCGAGCATCTTCCACCCAGATCCTCCAAATTCCAGTAGGCGGGGGTAACCCCCACCACCTGGCCCCCTGGCGCCGTGTAATCCCATCAGCGGCCAAGACTCAGAGACTTTAAAATCCAGAACCGGGACGAGAACAGTGCAGTCTCTGCCCCCGCGCCTGGGTGTTCCTTCCCGGAGTCCCTTGGAGGGGAGCGGGTTGAGCTTTCCTCCCCGCCCCGGCCAGGGCTACGGCAGCCGGAGACCTCCAGGACCAGCCACCACCATGCTGAGACCACTCTCCGCACACCTGAAGGTACTGGCAGAGGGACAAAGCCACGCGGGTTCCGGGGCCGAGACCTCCAAGCCTACTCGAATTGGAGTCGAGCATCTTCCACCCAGATCCTCCAAATTCCAGTAGGCGGGGGTAACCCCCACCACCTGGCCCCCTGGCGCCGTGTAATCCCATCAGCGGCCAAGACTCAGAGACTTTAAAATCCAGAACCGGGACGAGAACAGTGCAGTCTCTGCCCCCGCGCCTGGGTGTTCCTTCCCGGAGTCCCTTGGAGGGGAGCGGGTTGAGCATTCCTCCCCGCCCCGGCCAGGGCTACGGCAGCCGGAGACCTCCAGGACCAGCCACCACCATGCTGAGACCACTCTCCGCACACCTGAAGGTACTGGCAGAGGGACAAAGCCACGCGGGTTCCGGGGCCGAGACCTCCAAGCCTACTCGAATTGGAGTCGAGCATCTTCCACCCAGATCCTCCAAATTCCAGTAGGCGGGGGTAACCCCCACCACCTGGCCCCCTGGCGCCGTGTAATCCCATCAGCGGCCAAGACTCAGAGACTTTAAAATCCAGAACCGGGACGAGAACAGTGCAGTCTCTGCCCCCGCGCCTGGGTGTTCCTTCCCGGAGTCCCTTGGAGGGGAGCGGGTTGAGCTTTCCTCCCCGCCCCGGCCAGGGCTACGGCAGCCGGAGACCTCCAGGACCAGCCACCACCATGCTGAGACCACTCTCCGCACACCTGAAGGTACTGGCAGAGGGACAAAGCCACGCGGGTTCCGGGGCCGAGACCTCCAAGCCTACTCGAATTGGAGTCGAGCATCTTCCACCCAGATCCTCCAAATTCCAGTAGGCGGGGGTAACCCCCACCACCTGGCCCCCTGGCGCCGTGTAATCCCATCAGCGGCCAAGACTCAGAGACTTTAAAATCCAGAACCGGGACGAGAACAGTGCAGTCTCTGCCCCCGCGCCTGGGTGTTCCTTCCCGGAGTCCCTTGGAGGGGAGCGGGTTGAGCTTTCCTCCCCGCCCCGGCCAGGGCTACGGCAGCCGGAGACCTCCAGGACCAGCCACCACCATGCTGAGACCACTCTCCGCACACCTGAAGGTACTGGCAGAGGGACAAAGCCACGCGGGTTCCGGGGCCGAGACCTCCAAGCCTACTCGAATTGGAGTCGAGCATCTTCCACCCAGATCCTCCAAATTCCAGTAGGCGGGGGTAACCCCCACCACCTGGCCCCCTGGCGCCGTGTAATCCCATCAGCGGCCAAGACTCAGAGACTTTAAAATCCAGAACCGGGACGAGAACAGTGCAGTCTCTGCCCCCGCGCCTGGGTGTTCCTTCCCGGAGTCCCTTGGAGGGGAGCGGGTTGAGCTTTCCTCCCCGCCCCGGCCAGGGCTACGGCAGCCGGAGACCTCCAGGACCAGCCACCACCATGCTGAGACCACTCTCCGCACACCTGAAGGTACTGGCAGAGGGACAAAGCCACGCGGGTTCCGGGGCCGAGACCTCCAAGCCTACTCGAATTGGAGTCGAGCATCTTCCACCCAGATCCTCCAAATTCCAGTAGGCGGGGGTAACCCCCACCACCTGGCCCCCTGGCGCCGTGTAATCCCATCAGCGGCCAAGACTCAGAGACTTTAAAATCCAGAACCGGGACGAGAACAGTGCAGTCTCTGCCCCCGCGCCTGGGTGTTCCTTCCCGGAGTCCCTTGGAGGGGAGCGGGTTGAGCTTTCCTCCCCGCCCCGGCCAGGGCTACGGCAGCCGGAGACCTCCAGGACCAGCCACCACCATGCTGAGACCACTCTCCGCACACCTGAAGGTACTGGCAGAGGGACAAAGCCACGCGGGTTCCGGGGCCGAGACCTCCAAGCCTACTCGAATTGGAGTCGAGCATCTTCCACCCAGATCCTCCAAATTCCAGTAGGCGGGGGTAACCCCCACCACCTGGCCCCCTGGCGCCGTGTAATCCCATCAGCGGCCAAGACTCAGAGACTTTAAAATCCAGAACCGGGACGAGAACAGTGCAGTCTCTGCCCCCGCGCCTGGGTGTTCCTTCCCGGAGTCCCTTGGAGGGGAGCGGGTTGAGCTTTCCTCCCCGCCCCGGCCAGGGCTACGGCAGCCGGAGACCTCCAGGACCAGCCACCACCATGCTGAGACCACTCTCCGCACACCTGAAGGTACTGGCAGAGGGACAAAGCCACGCGGGTTCCGGGGCCGAGACCTCCAAGCCTACTCGAATTGGAGTCGAGCATCTTCCACCCAGATCCTCCAAATTCCAGTAGGCGGGGGTAACACCGACCACCTGGCCCCCTGGCGCCGTGTAATCCCATCAGCGGCCAAGACTCAGAGACTTTAAAATCCAGAACCCGGACGAGAACAGTGCAGTCTCTGCCCCCGCGCCTGGGTGTTCCTTCCCGGAGTCCCTTGGAGGGGAGCGGGTTGAGCTTTCCTCCCCGCCCCGGCCAGGGCTACGGCAGCCGGAGACCTCCAGGACCAGCCACCACCATGCTGAGACCACTCTCCGCACACCTGAAGGTACTGGCAGAGGGACAAAGCCACGCGGGTTCCGGGGCCGAGACCTCCAAGCCTACTCGAATTGGAGTCGAGCATCTTCCACCCAGATCCTCCAAATTCCAGTAGGCGGGGGTAACCCCCACCACCTGGCCCCCTGGCGCCGTGTAATCCCATCAGCGGCCAAGACTCAGAGACTTTAAAATCCAGAACCGGGACGAGAACAGTGCAGTCTCTGCCCCCGCGCCTGGGTGTTCCTTCCCGGAGTCCCTTGGAGGGGAGCGGGTTGAGCTTTCCTCCCCGCCCCGGCCAGGGCTACGGCAGCCGGAGACCTCCAGGACCAGCCACCACCATGCTGAGACCACTCTCCGCACACCTGAAGGTACTGGCAGAGGGACAAAGCCACGCGGGTTCCGGGGCCGAGACCTCCAAGCCTACTCGAATTGGAGTCGAGCATCTTCCACCCAGATCCTCCAAATTCCAGTAGGCGGGGGTAACCCCCACCACCTGGCCCCCTGGCGCCGTGTAATCCCATCAGCGGCCAAGACTCAGAGACTTTAAAATCCAGAACCGGGACGAGAACAGTGCAGTCTCTGCCCCCGCGCCTGGGTGTTCCTTCCCGGAGTCCCTTGGAGGGGAGCGGGTTGAGCTTTCCTCCCCGCCCCGGCCAGGGCTACGGCAGCCGGAGACCTCCAGGACCAGCCACCACCATGCTGAGACCACTCTCCGCACACCTGAAGGTACTGGCAGAGGGACAAAGCCACGCGGGTTCCGGGGCCGAGACCTCCAAGCCTACTCGAATTGGAGTCGAGCATCTTCCACCCAGATCCTCCAAATTCCAGTAGGCGGGGGTAACCCCCACCACCTGGCCCCCTGGCGCCGTGTAATCCCATCAGCGGCCAAGACTCAGAGACTTTAAAATCCAGAACCGGGACGAGAACAGTGCAGTCTCTGCCCCCGCGCCTGGGTGTTCCTTCCCGGAGTCCCTTGGAGGGGAGCGGGTTGAGCTTTCCTCCCCGCCCCGGCCAGGGCTACGGCAGCCGGAGACCTCCAGGACCAGCCACCACCATGCTGAGACCACTCTCCGCACACCTGAAGGTACTGGCAGAGGGACAAAGCCACGCGGGTTCCGGGGCCGAGACCTCCAAGCCTACTCGAATTGGAGTCGAGCATCTTCCACCCAGATCCTCCAAATTCCAGTAGGCGGGGGTAACCCCCACCACCTGGCCCCCTGGCGCCGTGTAATCCCATCAGCGGCCAAGACTCAGAGACTTTAAAATCCAGAACCGGGACGAGAACAGTGCAGTCTCTGCCCCCGCGCCTGGGTGTTCCTTCCCGGAGTCCCTTGGAGGGGAGCGGGTTGAGCTTTCCTCCCCGCCCCGGCCAGGGCTACGGCAGCCGGAGACCTCCAGGACCAGCCACCACCATGCTGAGACCACTCTCCGCACACCTGAAGGTACTGGCAGAGGGACAAAGCCACGCGGGTTCCGGGGCCGAGACCTCCAAGCCTACTCGAATTGGAGTCGAGCATCTTCCACCCAGATCCTCCAAATTCCAGTAGGCGGGGGTAACCCCCACCACCTGGCCCCCTGGCGCCGTGTAATCCCATCAGCGGCCAAGACTCAGAGACTTTAAAATCCAGAACCGGGACGAGAACAGTGCAGTCTCTGCCCCCGCGCCTGGGTGTTCCTTCCCGGAGTCCCTTGGAGGGGAGCGGGTTGAGCTTTCCTCCCCGCCCCGGCCAGGGCTACGGCAGCCGGAGACCTCCAGGACCAGCCACCACCATGCTGAGACCACTCTCCGCACACCTGAAGGTACTGGCAGAGGGACAAAGCCACGCGGGTTCCGGGGCCGAGACCTCCAAGCCTACTCGAATTGGAGTCGAGCATCTTCCACCCAGATCCTCCAAATTCCAGTAGGCGGGGGTAACCCCCACCACCTGGCCCCCTGGCGCCGTGTAATCCCATCAGCGGCCAAGACTCAGAGACTTTAAAATCCAGAACCCGGACGAGAACAGTGCAGTCTCTGCCCCCGCGCCTGGGTGTTCCTTCCCGGAGTCCCTTGGAGGGGAGCGGGTTGAGCTTTCCTCCCCGCCCCGGCCAGGGCTACGGCAGCCGGAGACCTCCAGGACCAGCCACCACCATGCTGAGACCACTCTCCGCACACCTGAAGGTACTGGCAGAGGGACAAAGCCACGCGGGTTCCGGGGCCGAGACCTCCAAGCCTACTCGAATTGGAGTCGAGCATCTTCCACCCAGATCCTCCAAATTCCAGTAGGCGGGGGTAACACCGACCACCTGGCCCCCTGGCGCCGTGTAATCCCATCAGCGGCCAAGACTCAGAGACTTTAAAATCCAGAACCCGGACGAGAACAGTGCAGTCTCTGCCCCCGCGCCTGGGTGTTCCTTCCCGGAGTCCCTTGGAGGGGAGCGGGTTGAGCTTTCCTCCCCGCCCCGGCCAGGGCTACGGCAGCCGGAGACCTCCAGGACCAGCCACCACCATGCTGAGACCACTCTCCGCACACCTGAAGGTACTGGCAGAGGGACAAAGCCACGCGGGTTCCGGGGCCGAGACCTCCAAGCCTACTCGAATTGGAGTCGAGCATCTTCCACCCAGATCCTCCAAATTCCAGTAGGCGGGGGTAACCCCCACCACCTGGCCCCCTGGCGCCGTGTAATCCCATCAGCGGCCAAGACTCAGAGACTTTAAAATCCAGAACCGGGACGAGAACAGTGCAGTCTCTGCCCCCGCGCCTGGGTGTTCCTTCCCGGAGTCCCTTGGAGGGGAGCGGGTTGAGCTTTCCTCCCCGCCCCGGCCAGGGCTACGGCAGCCGGAGACCTCCAGGACCAGCCACCACCATGCTGAGACCACTCTCCGCACACCTGAAGGTACTGGCAGAGGGACAAAGCCACGCGGGTTCCGGGGCCGAGACCTCCAAGCCTACTCGAATTGGAGTCGAGCATCTTCCACCCAGATCCTCCAAATTCCAGTAGGCGGGGGTAACCCCCACCACCTGGCCCCCTGGCGCCGTGTAATCCCATCAGCGGCCAAGACTCAGAGACTTTAAAATCCAGAACCGGGACGAGAACAGTGCAGTCTCTGCCCCCGCGCCTGGGTGTTCCTTCCCGGAGTCCCTTGGAGGGGAGCGGGTTGAGCTTTCCTCCCCGCCCCGGCCAGGGCTACGGCAGCCGGAGACCTCCAGGACCAGCCACCACCATGCTGAGACCACTCTCCGCACACCTGAAGGTACTGGCAGAGGGACAAAGCCACGCGGGTTCCGGGGCCGAGACCTCCAAGCCTACTCGAATTGGAGTCGAGCATCTTCCACCCAGATCCTCCAAATTCCAGTAGGCGGGGGTAACACCGACCACCTGGCCCCCTGGCGCCGTGTAATCCCATCAGCGGCCAAGACTCAGAGACTTTAAAATCCAGAACCGGGACGAGAACAGTGCAGTCTCTGCCCCCGCGCCTGGGTGTTCCTTCCCGGAGTCCCTTGGAGGGGAGCGGGTTGAGCTTTCCTCCCCGCCCCGGCCAGGGCTACGGCAGCCGGAGACCTCCAGGACCAGCCACCACCATGCTGAGACCACTCTCCGCACACCTGAAGGTACTGGCAGAGGGACAAAGCCACGCGGGTTCCGGGGCCGAGACCTCCAAGCCTACTCGAATTGGAGTCGAGCATCTTCCACCCAGATCCTCCAAATTCCAGTAGGCGGGGGTAACACCGACCACCTGGCCCCCTGGCGCCGTGTAATCCCATCAGCGGCCAAGACTCAGAGACTTTAAAATCCAGAACCCGGACGAGAACAGTGCAGTCTCTGCCCCCGCGCCTGGGTGTTCCTTCCCGGAGTCCCTTGGAGGGGAGCGGGTTGAGCTTTCCTCCCCGCCCCGGCCAGGGCTACGGCAGCCGGAGACCTCCAGGACCAGCCACCACCATGCTGAGACCACTCTCCGCACACCTGAAGGTACTGGCAGAGGGACAAAGCCACGCGGGTTCCGGGGCCGAGACCTCCAAGCCTACTCGAATTGGAGTCGAGCATCTTCCACCCAGATCCTCCAAATTCCAGTAGGCGGGGGTAACCCCCACCACCTGGCCCCCTGGCGCCGTGTAATCCCATCAGCGGCCAAGACTCAGAGACTTTAAAATCCAGAACCGGGACGAGAACAGTGCAGTCTCTGCCCCCGCGCCTGGGTGTTCCTTCCCGGAGTCCCTTGGAGGGGAGCGGGTTGAGCTTTCCTCCCCGCCCCGGCCAGGGCTACGGCAGCCGGAGACCTCCAGGACCAGCCACCACCATGCTGAGACCACTCTCCGCACACCTGAAGGTACTGGCAGAGGGACAAAGCCACGCGGGTTCCGGGGCCGAGACCTCCAAGCCTACTCGAATTGGAGTCGAGCATCTTCCACCCAGATCCTCCAAATTCCAGTAGGCGGGGGTAACCCCCACCACCTGGCCCCCTGGCGCCGTGTAATCCCATCAGCGGCCAAGACTCAGAGACTTTAAAATCCAGAACCGGGACGAGAACAGTGCAGTCTCTGCCCCCGCGCCTGGGTGTTCCTTCCCGGAGTCCCTTGGAGGGGAGCGGGTTGAGCTTTCCTCCCCGCCCCGGCCAGGGCTACGGCAGCCGGAGACCTCCAGGACCAGCCACCACCATGCTGAGACCACTCTCCGCACACCTGAAGGTACTGGCAGAGGGACAAAGCCACGCGGGTTCCGGGGCCGAGACCTCCAAGCCTACTCGAATTGGAGTCGAGCATCTTCCACCCAGATCCTCCAAATTCCAGTAGGCGGGGGTAACACCGACCACCTGGCCCCCTGGCGCCGTGTAATCCCATCAGCGGCCAAGACTCAGAGACTTTAAAATCCAGAACCGGGACGAGAACAGTGCAGTCTCTGCCCCCGCGCCTGGGTGTTCCTTCCCGGAGTCCCTTGGAGGGGAGCGGGTTGAGCTTTCCTCCCCGCCCCGGCCAGGGCTACGGCAGCCGGAGACCTCCAGGACCAGCCACCACCATGCTGAGACCACTCTCCGCACACCTGAAGGTACTGGCAGAGGGACAAAGCCACGCGGGTTCCGGGGCCGAGACCTCCAAGCCTACTCGAATTGGAGTCGAGCATCTTCCACCCAGATCCTCCAAATTCCAGTAGGCGGGGGTAACCCCCACCACCTGGCCCCCTGGCGCCGTGTAATCCCATCAGCGGCCAAGACTCAGAGACTTTAAAATCCAGAACCGGGACGAGAACAGTGCAGTCTCTGCCCCCGCGCCTGGGTGTTCCTTCCCGGAGTCCCTTGGAGGGGAGCGGGTTGAGCTTTCCTCCCCGCCCCGGCCAGGGCTACGGCAGCCGGAGACCTCCAGGACCAGCCACCACCATGCTGAGACCACTCTCCGCACACCTGAAGGTACTGGCAGAGGGACAAAGCCACGCGGGTTCCGGGGCCGAGACCTCCAAGCCTACTCGAATTGGAGTCGAGCATCTTCCACCCAGATCCTCCAAATTCCAGTAGGCGGGGGTAACCCCCACCACCTGGCCCCCTGGCGCCGTGTAATCCCATCAGCGGCCAAGACTCAGAGACTTTAAAATCCAGAACCCGGACGAGAACAGTGCAGTCTCTGCCCCCGCGCCTGGGTGTTCCTTCCCGGAGTCCCTTGGAGGGGAGCGGGTTGAGCTTTCCTCCCCGCCCCGGCCAGGGCTACGGCAGCCGGAGACCTCCAGGACCAGCCACCACCATGCTGAGACCACTCTCCGCACACCTGAAGGTACTGGCAGAGGGACAAAGCCACGCGGGTTCCGGGGCCGAGACCTCCAAGCCTACTCGAATTGGAGTCGAGCATCTTCCACCCAGATCCTCCAAATTCCAGTAAGCGGGGGTAACACCGACCACCTGGCCCCCTGGCGCCGTGTAATCCCATCAGCGGCCAAGACTCAGAGACTTTAAAATCCAGAACCCGGACGAGAACAGTGCAGTCTCTGCCCCCGCGCCTGGGTGTTCCTTCCCGGAGTCCCTTGGAGGGGAGCGGGTTGAGCTTTCCTCCCCGCCTCGGCCAGGGCTACGGCAGCCGGAGACCTCCAGGACCAGCCACCACCATGCTGAGACCACTCTCCGCACACCTGAAGGTACTGGCAGAGGGACAAAGCCACGCGGGTTCCGGGGCCGAGACCTCCAAGCCTACTCGAATTGGAGTCGAGCATCTTCCACCCAGATCCTCCAAATTCCAGTAGGCGGGGGTAACCCCCACCACCTGGCCCCCTGGCGCCGTGTAATCCCATCAGCGGCCAAGACTCAGAGACTTTAAAATCCAGAACCGGGACGAGAACAGTGCAGTCTCTGCCCCCGCGCCTGGGTGTTCCTTCCCGGAGTCCCTTGGAGGGGAGCGGGTTGAGCTTTCCTCCCCGCCCCGGCCAGGGCTACGGCAGCCGGAGACCTCCAGGACCAGCCACCACCATGCTGAGACCACTCTCCGCACACCTGAAGGTACTGGCAGAGGGACAAAGCCACGCGGGTTCCGGGGCCGAGACCTCCAAGCCTACTCGAATTGGAGTCGAGCATCTTCCACCCAGATCCTCCAAATTCCAGTAGGCGGGGGTAACCCCCACCACCTGGCCCCCTGGCGCCGTGTAATCCCATCAGCGGCCAAGACTCAGAGACTTTAAAATCCAGAACCGGGACGAGAACAGTGCAGTCTCTGCCCCCGCGCCTGGGTGTTCCTTCCCGGAGTCCCTTGGAGGGGAGCGGGTTGAGCTTTCCTCCCCGCCCCGGCCAGGGCTACGGCAGCCGGAGACCTCCAGGACCAGCCACCACCATGCTGAGACCACTCTCCGCACACCTGAAGGTACTGGCAGAGGGACAAAGCCACGCGGGTTCCGGGGCCGAGACCTCCAAGCCTACTCGAATTGGAGTCGAGCATCTTCCACCCAGATCCTCCAAATTCCAGTAGGCGGGGGTAACCCCCACCACCTGGCCCCCTGGCGCCGTGTAATCCCATCAGCGGCCAAGACTCAGAGACTTTAAAATCCAGAACCGGGACGAGAACAGTGCAGTCTCTGCCCCCGCGCCTGGGTGTTCCTTCCCGGAGTCCCTTGGAGGGGAGCGGGTTGAGCTTTCCTCCCCGCCCCGGCCAGGGCTACGGCAGCCGGAGACCTCCAGGACCAGCCACCACCATGCTGAGACCACTCTCCGCACACCTGAAGGTACTGGCAGAGGGACAAAGCCACGCGGGTTCCGGGGCCGAGACCTCCAAGCCTACTCGAATTGGAGTCGAGCATCTTCCACCCAGATCCTCCAAATTCCAGTAGGCGGGGGTAACCCCCACCACCTGGCCCCCTGGCGCCGTGTAATCCCATCAGCGGCCAAGACTCAGAGACTTTAAAATCCAGAACCGGGACGAGAACAGTGCAGTCTCTGCCCCCGCGCCTGGGTGTTCCTTCCCGGAGTCCCTTGGAGGGGAGCGGGTTGAGCTTTCCTCCCCGCCCCGGCCAGGGCTACGGCAGCCGGAGACCTCCAGGACCAGCCACCACCATGCTGAGACCACTCTCCGCACACCTGAAGGTACTGGCAGAGGGACAAAGCCACGCGGGTTCCGGGGCCGAGACCTCCAAGCCTACTCGAATTGGAGTCGAGCATCTTCCACCCAGATCCTCCAAATTCCAGTAGGCGGGGGTAACCCCCACCACCTGGCCCCCTGGCGCCGTGTAATCCCATCAGCGGCCAAGACTCAGAGACTTTAAAATCCAGAACCGGGACGAGAACAGTGCAGTCTCTGCCCCCGCGCCTGGGTGTTCCTTCCCGGAGTCCCTTGGAGGGGAGCGGGTTGAGCTTTCCTCCCCGCCCCGGCCAGGGCTACGGCAGCCGGAGACCTCCAGGACCAGCCACCACCATGCTGAGACCACTCTCCGCACACCTGAAGGTACTGGCAGAGGGACAAAGCCACGCGGGTTCCGGGGCCGAGACCTCCAAGCCTACTCGAATTGGAGTCGAGCATCTTCCACCCAGATCCTCCAAATTCCAGTAGGCGGGGGTAACACCGACCACCTGGCCCCCTGGCGCCGTGTAATCCCATCAGCGGCCAAGACTCAGAGACTTTAAAATCCAGAACCCGGACGAGAACAGTGCAGTCTCTGCCCCCGCGCCTGGGTGTTCCTTCCCGGAGTCCCTTGGAGGGGAGCGGGTTGAGCTTTCCTCCCCGCCCCGGCCAGGGCTACGGCAGCCGGAGACCTCCAGGACCAGCCACCACCATGCTGAGACCACTCTCCGCACACCTGAAGGTACTGGCAGAGGGACAAAGCCACGCGGGTTCCGGGGCCGAGACCTCCAAGCCTACTCGAATTGGAGTCGAGCATCTTCCACCCAGATCCTCCAAATTCCAGTAGGCGGGGGTAACCCCCACCACCTGGCCCCCTGGCGCCGTGTAATCCCATCAGCGGCCAAGACTCAGAGACTTTAAAATCCAGAACCGGGACGAGAACAGTGCAGTCTCTGCCCCCGCGCCTGGGTGTTCCTTCCCGGAGTCCCTTGGAGGGGAGCGGGTTGAGCTTTCCTCCCCGCCCCGGCCAGGGCTACGGCAGCCGGAGACCTCCAGGACCAGCCACCACCATGCTGAGACCACTCTCCGCACACCTGAAGGTACTGGCAGAGGGACAAAGCCACGCGGGTTCCGGGGCCGAGACCTCCAAGCCTACTCGAATTGGAGTCGAGCATCTTCCACCCAGATCCTCCAAATTCCAGTAGGCGGGGGTAACCCCCACCACCTGGCCCCCTGGCGCCGTGTAATCCCATCAGCGGCCAAGACTCAGAGACTTTAAAATCCAGAACCGGGACGAGAACAGTGCAGTCTCTGCCCCCGCGCCTGGGTGTTCCTTCCCGGAGTCCCTTGGAGGGGAGCGGGTTGAGCTTTCCTCCCCGCCCCGGCCAGGGCTACGGCAGCCGGAGACCTCCAGGACCAGCCACCACCATGCTGAGACCACTCTCCGCACACCTGAAGGTACTGGCAGAGGGACAAAGCCACGCGGGTTCCGGGGCCGAGACCTCCAAGCCTACTCGAATTGGAGTCGAGCATCTTCCACCCAGATCCTCCAAATTCCAGTAGGCGGGGGTAACCCCCACCACCTGGCCCCCTGGCGCCGTGTAATCCCATCAGCGGCCAAGACTCAGAGACTTTAAAATCCAGAACCGGGACGAGAACAGTGCAGTCTCTGCCCCCGCGCCTGGGTGTTCCTTCCCGGAGTCCCTTGGAGGGGAGCGGGTTGAGCTTTCCTCCCCGCCCCGGCCAGGGCTACGGCAGCCGGAGACCTCCAGGACCAGCCACCACCATGCTGAGACCACTCTCCGCACACCTGAAGGTACTGGCAGAGGGACAAAGCCACGCGGGTTCCGGGGCCGAGACCTCCAAGCCTACTCGAATTGGAGACGAGCATCTTCCACCCAGATCCTCCAAATTCCAGTAAGCGGGGGTAACACCGACCACCTGGCCCCCTGGCGCCGTGTAATCCCATCAGCGGCCAAGACTCAGAGACTTTAAAATCCAGAACCCGGACGAGAACAGTGCAGTCTCTGCCCCCGCGCCTGGGTGTTCCTTCCCGGAGTCCCTTGGAGGGGAGCGGGTTGAGCTTTCCTCCCCGCCTCGGCCAGGGCTACGGCAGCCGGAGACCTCCAGGACCAGCCACCACCATGCTGAGACCACTCTCCGCACACCTGAAGGTACTGGCAGAGGGACAAAGCCACGCGGGTTCCGGGGCCGAGACCTCCAAGCCTACTCGAATTGGAGTCGAGCATCTTCCACCCAGATCCTCCAAATTCCAGTAGGCGGGGGTAACCCCCACCACCTGGCCCCCTGGCGCCGTGTAATCCCATCAGCGGCCAAGACTCAGAGACTTTAAAATCCAGAACCGGGACGAGAACAGTGCAGTCTCTGCCCCCGCGCCTGGGTGTTCCTTCCCGGAGTCCCTTGGAGGGGAGCGGGTTGAGCTTTCCTCCCCGCCCCGGCCAGGGCTACGGCAGCCGGAGACCTCCAGGACCAGCCACCACCATGCTGAGACCACTCTCCGCACACCTGAAGGTACTGGCAGAGGGACAAAGCCACGCGGGTTCCGGGGCCGAGACCTCCAAGCCTACTCGAATTGGAGTCGAGCATCTTCCACCCAGATCCTCCAAATTCCAGTAGGCGGGGGTAACCCCCACCACCTGGCCCCCTGGCGCCGTGTAATCCCATCAGCGGCCAAGACTCAGAGACTTTAAAATCCAGAACCCGGACGAGAACAGTGCAGTCTCTGCCCCCGCGCCTGGGTGTTCCTTCCCGGAGTCCCTTGGAGGGGAGCGGGTTGAGCTTTCCTCCCCGCCCCGGCCAGGGCTACGGCAGCCGGAGACCTCCAGGACCAGCCACCACCATGCTGAGACCACTCTCCGCACACCTGAAGGTACTGGCAGAGGGACAAAGCCACGCGGGTTCCGGGGCCGAGACCTCCAAGCCTACTCGAATTGGAGTCGAGCATCTTCCACCCAGATCCTCCAAATTCCAGTAGGCGGGGGTAACCCCCACCACCTGGCCCCCTGGCGCCGTGTAATCCCATCAGCGGCCAAGACTCAGAGACTTTAAAATCCAGAACCGGGACGAGAACAGTGCAGTCTCTGCCCCCGCGCCTGGGTGTTCCTTCCCGGAGTCCCTTGGAGGGGAGCGGGTTGAGCTTTCCTCCCCGCCCCGGCCAGGGCTACGGCAGCCGGAGACCTCCAGGACCAGCCACCACCATGCTGAGACCACTCTCCGCACACCTGAAGGTACTGGCAGAGGGACAAAGCCACGCGGGTTCCGGGGCCGAGACCTCCAAGCCTACTCGAATTGGAGTCGAGCATCTTCCACCCAGATCCTCCAAATTCCAGTAGGCGGGGGTAACCCCCACCACCTGGCCCCCTGGCGCCGTGTAATCCCATCAGCGGCCAAGACTCAGAGACTTTAAAATCCAGAACCGGGACGAGAACAGTGCAGTCTCTGCCCCCGCGCCTGGGTGTTCCTTCCCGGAGTCCCTTGGAGGGGAGCGGGTTGAGCTTTCCTCCCCGCCCCGGCCAGGGCTACGGCAGCCGGAGACCTCCAGGACCAGCCACCACCATGCTGAGACCACTCTCCGCACACCTGAAGGTACTGGCAGAGGGACAAAGCCACGCGGGTTCCGGGGCCGAGACCTCCAAGCCTACTCGAATTGGAGTCGAGCATCTTCCACCCAGATCCTCCAAATTCCAGTAGGCGGGGGTAACCCCCACCACCTGGCCCCCTGGCGCCGTGTAATCCCATCAGCGGCCAAGACTCAGAGACTTTAAAATCCAGAACCGGGACGAGAACAGTGCAGTCTCTGCCCCCGCGCCTGGGTGTTCCTTCCCGGAGTCCCTTGGAGGGGAGCGGGTTGAGCTTTCCTCCCCGCCCCGGCCAGGGCTACGGCAGCCGGAGACCTCCAGGACCAGCCACCACCATGCTGAGACCACTCTCCGCACACCTGAAGGTACTGGCAGAGGGACAAAGCCACGCGGGTTCCGGGGCCGAGACCTCCAAGCCTACTCGAATTGGAGTCGAGCATCTTCCACCCAGATCCTCCAAATTCCAGTAGGCGGGGGTAACACCGACCACCTGGCCCCCTGGCGCCGTGTAATCCCATCAGCGGCCAAGACTCAGAGACTTTAAAATCCAGAACCCGGACGAGAACAGTGCAGTCTCTGCCCCCGCGCCTGGGTGTTCCTTCCCGGAGTCCCTTGGAGGGGAGCGGGTTGAGCTTTCCTCCCCGCCCCGGCCAGGGCTACGGCAGCCGGAGACCTCCAGGACCAGCCACCACCATGCTGAGACCACTCTCCGCACACCTGAAGGTACTGGCAGAGGGACAAAGCCACGCGGGTTCCGGGGCCGAGACCTCCAAGCCTACTCGAATTGGAGTCGAGCATCTTCCACCCAGATCCTCCAAATTCCAGTAGGCGGGGGTAACCCCCACCACCTGGCCCCCTGGCGCCGTGTAATCCCATCAGCGGCCAAGACTCAGAGACTTTAAAATCCAGAACCGGGACGAGAACAGTGCAGTCTCTGCCCCCGCGCCTGGGTGTTCCTTCCCGGAGTCCCTTGGAGGGGAGCGGGTTGAGCTTTCCTCCCCGCCCCGGCCAGGGCTACGGCAGCCGGAGACCTCCAGGACCAGCCACCACCATGCTGAGACCACTCTCCGCACACCTGAAGGTACTGGCAGAGGGACAAAGCCACGCGGGTTCCGGGGCCGAGACCTCCAAGCCTACTCGAATTGGAGTCGAGCATCTTCCACCCAGATCCTCCAAATTCCAGTAGGCGGGGGTAACCCCCACCACCTGGCCCCCTGGCGCCGTGTAATCCCATCAGCGGCCAAGACTCAGAGACTTTAAAATCCAGAACCGGGACGAGAACAGTGCAGTCTCTGCCCCCGCGCCTGGGTGTTCCTTCCCGGAGTCCCTTGGAGGGGAGCGGGTTGAGCTTTCCTCCCCGCCCCGGCCAGGGCTACGGCAGCCGGAGACCTCCAGGACCAGCCACCACCATGCTGAGACCACTCTCCGCACACCTGAAGGTACTGGCAGAGGGACAAAGCCACGCGGGTTCCGGGGCCGAGACCTCCAAGCCTACTCGAATTGGAGTCGAGCATCTTCCACCCAGATCCTCCAAATTCCAGTAGGCGGGGGTAACCCCCACCACCTGGCCCCCTGGCGCCGTGTAATCCCATCAGCGGCCAAGACTCAGAGACTTTAAAATCCAGAACCGGGACGAGAACAGTGCAGTCTCTGCCCCCGCGCCTGGGTGTTCCTTCCCGGAGTCCCTTGGAGGGGAGCGGGTTGAGCTTTCCTCCCCGCCCCGGCCAGGGCTACGGCAGCCGGAGACCTCCAGGACCAGCCACCACCATGCTGAGACCACTCTCCGCACACCTGAAGGTACTGGCAGAGGGACAAAGCCACGCGGGTTCCGGGGCCGAGACCTCCAAGCCTACTCGAATTGGAGTCGAGCATCTTCCACCCAGATCCTCCAAATTCCAGTAGGCGGGGGTAACCCCCACCACCTGGCCCCCTGGCACCGTGTAATCCCATCAGCGGCCAAGACTCAGAGACTTTAAAATCCAGAACCGGGACGAGAACAGTGCAGTCTCTGCCCCCGCGCCTGGGTGTTCCTTCCCGGAGTCCCTTGGAGGGGAGCGGGTTGAGCTTTCCTCCCCGCCCCGGCCAGGGCTACGGCAGCCGGAGACCTCCAGGACCAGCCACCACCATGCTGAGACCACTCTCCGCACACCTGAAGGTACTGGCAGAGGGACAAAGCCACGCGGGTTCCGGGGCCGAGACCTCCAAGCCTACTCGAATTGGAGTCGAGCATCTTCCACCCAGATCCTCCAAATTCCAGTAGGCGGGGGTAACCCCCACCACCTGGCCCCCTGGCGCCGTGTAATCCCATCAGCGGCCAAGACTCAGAGACTTTAAAATCCAGAACCGGGACGAGAACAGTGCAGTCTCTGCCCCCGCGCCTGGGTGTTCCTTCCCGGAGTCCCTTGGAGGGGAGCGGGTTGAGCTTTCCTCCCCGCCCCGGCCAGGGCTACGGCAGCCGGAGACCTCCAGGACCAGCCACCACCATGCTGAGACCACTCTCCGCACACCTGAAGGTACTGGCAGAGGGACAAAGCCACGCGGGTTCCGGGGCCGAGACCTCCAAGCCTACTCGAATTGGAGTCGAGCATCTTCCACCCAGATCCTCCAAATTCCAGTAGGCGGGGGTAACCCCCACCACCTGGCCCCCTGGCACCGTGTAATCCCATCAGCGGCCAAGACTCAGAGACTTTAAAATCCAGAACCGGGACGAGAACAGTGCAGTCTCTGCCCCCGCGCCTGGGTGTTCCTTCCCGGAGTCCCTTGGAGGGGAGCGGGTTGAGCTTTCCTCCCCGCCCCGGCCAGGGCTACGGCAGCCGGAGACCTCCAGGACCAGCCACCACCATGCTGAGACCACTCTCCGCACACCTGAAGTTACTGGCAGAGGGACAAAGCCCTGGCCCCCTGGCGCCGTGTAATCCCATCAGCGGCCAAGACTCAGAGACTTTAAAATCCAGAACCCGGACGAGAACAGTGCAGTCTCTGCCCCCGCGCCTGGGTGTTCCTTCCCGGAGTCCCTTGGAGGGGAGCGGGTTGAGCTTTCCTCCCCGCCCCGGCCAGGGCTACGGCAGCCGGAGACCTCCAGGACCAGCCACCACCATGCTGAGACCACTCTCCGCACACCTGAAGGTACTGGCAGAGGGACAAAGCCACGCGGGTTCCGGGGCCGAGACCTCCAAGCCTACTCGAATTGGAGTCGAGCATCTTCCACCCAGATCCTCCAAATTCCAGTAGGCGGGGGTAACACCGACCACCTGGCCCCCTGGCGCCGTGTAATCCCATCAGCGGCCAAGACTCAGAGACTTTAAAATCCAGAACCCGGACGAGAACAGTGCAGTCTCTGCCCCCGCGCCTGGGTGTTCCTTCCCGGAGTCCCTTGGAGGGGAGCGGGTTGAGCTTTCCTCCCCGCCCCGGCCAGGGCTACGGCAGCCGGAGACCTCCAGGACCAGCCACCACCATGCTGAGACCACTCTCCGCACACCTGAAGGTACTGGCAGAGGGACAAAGCCACGCGGGTTCCGGGGCCGAGACCTCCAAGCCTACTCGAATTGGAGTCGAGCATCTTCCACCCAGATCCTCCAAATTCCAGTAGGCGGGGGTAACCCCCACCACCTGGCCCCCTGGCGCCGTGTAATCCCATCAGCGGCCAAGACTCAGAGACTTTAAAATCCAGAACCGGGACGAGAACAGTGCAGTCTCTGCCCCCGCGCCTGGGTGTTCCTTCCCGGAGTCCCTTGGAGGGGAGCGGGTTGAGCTTTCCTCCCCGCCCCGGCCAGGGCTACGGCAGCCGGAGACCTCCAGGACCAGCCACCACCATGCTGAGACCACTCTCCGCACACCTGAAGGTACTGGCAGAGGGACAAAGCCACGCGGGTTCCGGGGCCGAGACCTCCAAGCCTACTCGAATTGGAGTCGAGCATCTTCCACCCAGATCCTCCAAATTCCAGTAGGCGGGGGTAACCCCCACCACCTGGCCCCCTGGCGCCGTGTAATCCCATCAGCGGCCAAGACTCAGAGACTTTAAAATCCAGAACCGGGACGAGAACAGTGCAGTCTCTGCCCCCGCGCCTGGGTGTTCCTTCCCGGAGTCCCTTGGAGGGGAGCGGGTTGAGCTTTCCTCCCCGCCCCGGCCAGGGCTACGGCAGCCGGAGACCTCCAGGACCAGCCACCACCATGCTGAGACCACTCTCCGCACACCTGAAGGTACTGGCAGAGGGACAAAGCCACGCGGGTTCCGGGGCCGAGACCTCCAAGCCTACTCGAATTGGAGTCGAGCATCTTCCACCCAGATCCTCCAAATTCCAGTAGGCGGGGGTAACCCCCACCACCTGGCCCCCTGGCGCCGTGTAATCCCATCAGCGGCCAAGACTCAGAGACTTTAAAATCCAGAACCGGGACGAGAACAGTGCAGTCTCTGCCCCCGCGCCTGGGTGTTCCTTCCCGGAGTCCCTTGGAGGGGAGCGGGTTGAGCTTTCCTCCCCGCCCCGGCCAGGGCTACGGCAGCCGGAGACCTCCAGGACCAGCCACCACCATGCTGAGACCACTCTCCGCACACCTGAAGGTACTGGCAGAGGGACAAAGCCACGCGGGTTCCGGGGCCGAGACCTCCAAGCCTACTCGAATTGGAGTCGAGCATCTTCCACCCAGATCCTCCAAATTCCAGTAGGCGGGGGTAACCCCCACCACCTGGCCCCCTGGCGCCGTGTAATCCCATCAGCGGCCAAGACTCAGAGACTTTAAAATCCAGAACCGGGACGAGAACAGTGCAGTCTCTGCCCCCGCGCCTGGGTGTTCCTTCCCGGAGTCCCTTGGAGGGGAGCGGGTTGAGCTTTCCTCCCCGCCCCGGCCAGGGCTACGGCAGCCGGAGACCTCCAGGACCAGCCACCACCATGCTGAGACCACTCTCCGCACACCTGAAGGTACTGGCAGAGGGACAAAGCCACGCGGGTTCCGGGGCCGAGACCTCCAAGCCTACTCGAATTGGAGTCGAGCATCTTCCACCCAGATCCTCCAAATTCCAGTAGGCGGGGGTAACCCCCACCACCTGGCCCCCTGGCACCGTGTAATCCCATCAGCGGCCAAGACTCAGAGACTTTAAAATCCAGAACCGGGACGAGAACAGTGCAGTCTCTGCCCCCGCGCCTGGGTGTTCCTTCCCGGAGTCCCTTGGAGGGGAGCGGGTTGAGCTTTCCTCCCCGCCCCGGCCAGGGCTACGGCAGCCGGAGACCTCCAGGACCAGCCACCACCATGCTGAGACCACTCTCCGCACACCTGAAGGTACTGGCAGAGGGACAAAGCCACGCGGGTTCCGGGGCCGAGACCTCCAAGCCTACTCGAATTGGAGTCGAGCATCTTCCACCCAGATCCTCCAAATTCCAGTAGGCGGGGGTAACCCCCACCACCTGGCCCCCTGGCGCCGTGTAATCCCATCAGCGGCCAAGACTCAGAGACTTTAAAATCCAGAACCGGGACGAGAACAGTGCAGTCTCTGCCCCCGCGCCTGGGTGTTCCTTCCCGGAGTCCCTTGGAGGGGAGCGGGTTGAGCTTTCCTCCCCGCCCCGGCCAGGGCTACGGCAGCCGGAGACCTCCAGGACCAGCCACCACCATGCTGAGACCACTCTCCGCACACCTGAAGGTACTGGCAGAGGGACAAAGCCACGCGGGTTCCGGGGCCGAGACCTCCAAGCCTACTCGAATTGGAGTCGAGCATCTTCCACCCAGATCCTCCAAATTCCAGTAGGCGGGGGTAACCCCCACCACCTGGCCCCCTGGCACCGTGTAATCCCATCAGCGGCCAAGACTCAGAGACTTTAAAATCCAGAACCGGGACGAGAACAGTGCAGTCTCTGCCCCCGCGCCTGGGTGTTCCTTCCCGGAGTCCCTTGGAGGGGAGCGGGTTGAGCTTTCCTCCCCGCCCCGGCCAGGGCTACGGCAGCCGGAGACCTCCAGGACCAGCCACCACCATGCTGAGACCACTCTCCGCACACCTGAAGTTACTGGCAGAGGGACAAAGCCCTGGCCCCCTGGCGCCGTGTAATCCCATCAGCGGCCAAGACTCAGAGACTTTAAAATCCAGAACCGGGACGAGAACAGTGCAGTCTCTGCCCCCGCGCCTGGGTGTTCCTTCCCGGAGTCCCTTGGAGGGGAGCGGGTTGAGCTTTCCTCCCCGCCCCGGCCAGGGCTACGGCAGCCGGAGACCTCCAGGACCAGCCACCACCATGCTGAGACCACTCTCCGCACACCTGAAGTTACTGGCAGAGGGACAAAGCCCTGGCCCCCTGGCGCCGTGTAATCCCATCAGCGGCCAAGACTCAGAGACTTTAAAATCCAGAACCCGGAACCGCGCGGCCGCATTCGCGGCCGCGCGACATCTTAACAGAACTTTTTTTATGACATCTTATTGTCTTATTCCTACTTTGGACAAACTTGCAGGCTATTGAATGTAGCCTGCCCACAGGGCAGAGTCTGGCAAACTCCCCGTGGCGTACCAAATATGCCAAATACCAGTAACAATGATGGGTCTCATTCTCCTAAATAGCCTTGAATATAATCTCAGGGCAAGGATGAAAGAGACGTTACTGGGGCCTGCTCGAGGCAATCGACGAATAACAGGATGATGAAATGAAATGAAATCAAAGGTATAGAAACAATCCAAATGCTCACTTATGAAAAATTTTTCTTGTTGGGGTGAGAGAGAGGGAGAGAGAAAGAGAGAGAGAGACAAAGACAGAGAGAGACAGAGATATCAGAGAGACAGAGAGACAGAGACAGAAAGATAGTATAGCGGGTTGGGTGCTTGACTTGCATGTGGCCAACCCAGGT
Source organism: Sorex fumeus (assembly GCF_029834395.1). Classification (NCBI taxonomy): domain Eukaryota; kingdom Metazoa; phylum Chordata; class Mammalia; order Eulipotyphla; family Soricidae; genus Sorex; species Sorex fumeus. The sequence goes on along the minus strand of NW_026606108.1, from coordinate 45,045,099 downwards.
TCAATCTCGGGCATTCCATATAGTCCCCTGAGTACTAACTACCAGGGGTAGTTCCTGGGTACAGAATCAGGAGTCCTCTCTGAGCAGCAATGGGTTTGGCCCCAAAATAAAACAGTTTTCTTCCTTGCCCTATCACCTGAAACCTGAACACTGTGGAGAGTTTACCCTGAGTACTGCCAGTGTGGCCCTTCCCCAGAAAATTTACTCTATGACTCCCAATGGTAGGAGATTATTAAATTACACATGGTAAACCAAAGAAGCTTCTGGTTCTAATATTTGAATATTCCTTAGTCAATTCAATAACAACACTTACCACCATGTTGTATCCTCACAGAGAAATATTTGTATAAGGAGTTGGTTCTAGAAAAACACAATAGGATGACATGGAAGTGAATTTTATTTTGTTCGTTATGTAGATAGTCTTGACTTGCGGCAGTATACCTGTTTTAGGATTAATATGCCTTCAAATATGTGCTACCATACCGTGCTTGCCATCAAGGTACCAATAATTCTCACCATAACCATTGCGTCCCCATCTCCCCTGCTCCAGCACTCCTTCCCTTTGTGTCACCTTCCTTCTGCTGTCCTAAGTCCCGGGTTCATTTCAGTCTGATTTTATATGCTTTGCTGCTTGATTCCCTTATTACACACATGTGTGAAATCATCTGACATTGTGTCTTTCACAATTTAAAGAGGTGTGAGAAGAGTTATGGGAAGAGAATTGTGCAGGGGAGTTATGGGGAAGCACAAAACTGTAATAAGTAAGGACCCTGTGGAGCAAAGCTACTTTAAGATTAGAAGTCAGCTGAAAGTAGAGTGGGGCTTCCAAACCTCAGCTGGGTTGCATGAATCTTTGAGAAGGGGTAGGGTGGAGGCTGCCCTGAGCATTGCACAGTGGTTGACAACTTCCTTGGCTTTTACCCTAGAGACAGCAATAACAATGACCCACTGTCATCTCACTGAACTGTGATACCTAAAAAACTCTAGACATTACCAAATATTTCCAGGGAGAGAAACATAATTTCTGGAGAACCTTTGCCTTAGGGAACTCAGAGATAACAGCAGAGATATCAGGAAAGGAAGATGTGAAATCACCAGTGTGCCAAAAAAATTGATTCTCTAGACAAATTGGCTTCCTTCTGACTCTCACTCTTACTCTCACTGCTAACTTGATCACTTGACATTCCATTACTCATCAATTTGTTCCAGTGGACGCCAGTAACATCTCCATTTTCTGTCGCATGCTAGTGTAGCCCAATGGCATCTACTCACTCCAGGAACATGAAGAACCTCAAACTGATCATTCAGGGTCTTGAAAAAGAAGTCTGACCTTCTTGTAGGTGGGCTGCCACGCAATCTTTTTTTTTTTTGCTTTTTGGGTCACACCCGGCAATGAATGCTCAGGGGTTACTCCTGGCTCTGAACTCAGGAATTACTCCTGGTGGTGCTTGGGGGACCATATGAAATGCTGGGAATCAAAGCCGGGGTGGCTGTGTGCAAGGCAAATGCCCTACCTGCTATACTATCACTCCAGCCCCCCCCCCCCCCAGGAAATCTTTTGATGTCTCCTGGAATCCAGTCAATAACAACTCTAGTCCAGCGGTCATATCTAAATTGCATTACGTATCCAGTCCATCTGATTTTTGATGCCTTGGCAAATGAGACAGCATCCCTGACTCTTGATCATTGATGGAGGTCGGAACTCCAGATTCTTTCTCTCATTTGAGTGTAGCATTATACTTTAAGCATAGCTCTTTCGATTCCTCTTCAGAAGACCTCAATAGCGTTCTCATCCTGTTTTCGTAGGGCCCCGGTCTCTGAGGCATATGTTAATGCAGGAAGAACAGTGAAATTGAAGAGACATGCCAGAGCTGGAGGTTCTTCATCCTCTTAGCTATTTCTTCGGTGCTCTTGAAGGCATTCCAAGTTGCTCTCTTCCTCCTGTGCAACTCAGGTGCCAGGTGATTTGTCATGTTGACTTCTCGACCTTGGTACACATAACTGTTGCATTCAGAGATGATTGTCCCGTTGAGAGTGAATGGAATGTCAGGAACGAGACCGTTTCTCATAAACATTGTCTTTGTGAAATTCTGCTGTAGTCTGAACTTTCCACATTTACGGTTGAAGTTGGCCAGCATTTGTGCTGCTTGGATGATATTTGGTGTTATAAGAATGATGTCATCAGCAAAGTGGAGGTGGTATAGTTGCCGACCATTTATCTTCACTCCCATTCCTTCCCATTCCAGTCATCGCATGATGTTCTCGAGGGTGGCACTGAAGAGTTTCGATGAAACGGTATCACCCAGCTGAACCCCTCTCTTGACATGGATGATCAGTTCCTTGTATAATGGTAAGATCCTGGTAGTGAATCCGTAATACAGCTCACAGAGGATCCTGATGTATTGAGTTTGAATGCTCTGTTTGGCTAGAGCTTCGATGACCGCTTCAGTCTCAACAGAATCAAAGGCCTTCTTTAAATCAATGAACGTTAGACAGACCGGCATCTTGAACTCCTGAGATACCTCAGTGAACTTGGTTATCATGTGGATATTGTTGATTGTGCTGAATCCTTTGCGGAACCCAGCTTGCTCGCATGGTTGTCCTTCTTCTAGTGTTCTGTCAATCCTATTCAGGATGACTCGAGTGAACAGCTTGTAGACAACAGACAACAGGCAGATCAGGAGATAGTTGCCAATGTCGTGGATGTCTCCCTTCTTGTAAAGTAGCACAGTCCTGCTGTTTTTCCTTTGGGACAGAAACTTGCATTCAGACAGGTATCGTGTGAAGAGCTAAGCCAGTGTATTGATGAGTACTGACTGGGTTCTTCAGGTATTCGGGTCTGACCTTTTCTGGGCCGGGTGCCATTCACGTCTTTACTGACGAAATGGCATGTTAGTTTTCAAAAGGGAGAACGTTGGAAATGACATATCCATTCTGCAGAATTTGGTATGTGGGCAGGTGGACGTGGCTATTGAAGATATCCAAGCAGAAGTCATGGATAATCTTCTCCATTGCCCTTCTGGAAGATGTGATAGATCCATCAGGACGTCAGAGAGCAGTCATCTTGGTCTTGTAGTTGGCAAAGGGCAGGCAGGGTTGTGAATGCTTTTTCCGGCTTCTGCCACATCTGCTAACACTGCTCCTCTTTTCTCTTTGAGGTCTTCCTTGATCGCTTCTCTGCACTGCTTTGCCAGCTTGGACTTCCGCTTGCAGTTGCCTGGGGCATGTCACAAGCCACATTGGCGAATGAGCTTGAGAGTTTTCGAGACAGGCATCTTTTTGTGTCTATCTCTCTCTCGGCGTTCCCCGCACAGTCATGGAGGTGCTGAACCAGTCGATCATATGCTTTATCAATGTTGTCAATGACGACATCTTCCCATGTTGCCACAATAGTGTCAAAGAGCTCCCAGTTGGTGGTCATTCTGGGAGTTCTCTTCTTAAACTTTGCAGCTCTTTCTCCCTGCTCTATGAAGTAGAATTTTGCACAAAGGAGATGGTGGTCCGATCCCGTTTGGAATTTTGGGACTACAGCTACATCAGTCAGGCAAAACCATTGACTGAATATAAAATGGGACTACTAACAGTCCCATTTACCTGTCTGAAAGACAGTTCAATCTCATGTGTCAAACAGGGTATTCCTCACCTCCCATTTCCCAAATCTGTCCTCCCTTCACAATTTCCAGGGTCAGTTTAGAAATGAAGCACTTCCTCCCGACCCCTCCTTCTCTCTCGTATCACTTATGCTGTCCATTGGCAAACTCAGTGAGATGGATTTCATCAGCAGGATGACTGGTCAGTTGGCTTCGCACTATATCCCATCACTGCCCCCCTCTTTCATATGAATCTGCTCTCTCCACTGTTTCTAGTAGGGTGGGTTGAATGGCTGAGTTGTTTGCTGTTATTTTTAATTTTACACTCACAACCAGCACAGGGATTAGTCTTGGTTTTGCACTCAGGAATTACTCCTGGTGGTGCTCGGAGGACCATATGGGATGCTGAGAATTGAACCCAGGTCGGCTGTGTGCAAGACATACACCCGATATACTGTACTATGACTCCTGAGTTTGTTTTTATTTTAGCTTTCCTGTTCATGTGAATTATTTATTACCAAGAAGGTATAACTGAGAGGGTGACTATCACATAGCAATGAAAAGACCATCGTTTCCCCACTAGAAAACACAAAGCTTCCTTAACACCTTGTAGTCACCTCAGATACAGACATTTCACGGCCAGAGCTGAAGTGGTCACTCTGCAATCACAAGAGTAGTCAAGCGGTTTCCCCAGAGATGTGGTCATAATGCTTGGGATCCATAACACAGTGGTTAAAAGTGCCTACTTTAAGACCAAACTTGTGTGTAGAAACATGATTTCCTTCTTGGGCAAGTTACTGTCTGTGGCTTTCCTAGCACTTCATATCCCTGGTTGATTCACTAGTCTGTGGTTTGGAACAGGAAGTTTAAGATCACTTTCCATTTCTTGGTTTCACTTAGCTATAAAATAAGGCTAACACCATAACAATTGGGCTGATAGTGTGATGCTTTTTAAAACAATTGGTAATAGGGGAAAACTCAGGGTCTTGCATCCATGAGGCCCATGATCTCCTATGTGAATATCACATCCTCATCCCAGATCAAATGAGGCTAAAAAGTGGTAATGCCCAGCATGCAATAAACACACAAGGGTAGTGGCTTTTTAAAATTAGAACATTGGAATTCTTTTGCCTTGTTTAGGCCCCAGCTTGCCTAATGCATATTCATATCATAAACCTTATCATCAAGAATGGATGGAAACTAGCTTTCCACATCTCTTTGAAGACAGACAAAGTATATCTGCTTGCTGCCTGGGACAAAATTCCTTGGCCTGGGTTTTAGGGGAGTTTTTAGGGACTGAGGTCAGCACTCTTCCACTCTTCGACATCAAGGGGTCATGGGGCTGAAATCAGAGTTGAGTTTCCAGCCTTGTGGTGCTATTATTTTATTATTATTTCCTCCATTTCTGCAGTTAGCATCTTTGCTCTATTACTGGGCATCTGTGAACCATCCTGCCTCTTGACAGATCTGGCATATTTCAGGGAGATGTATTTAGTTCCAAAACAGGGTATCCAAAGGTTGACATGCAGGATAGGTCTTCTAATCAGCTGTTCTGTCTCAGTGAGAGATCTGCAAAGGGGGCTGCAACTTCAGACAGCAGATTCGATGTCAGGATATTGAGTTTCCCTGGTTTAATTTGTAAGTTTTTTTTTTTTTGCCTTTGCATGCCCAGAAAAAAAGAGAGAGAATATAAGGTAAAACAAAAAGTAAAATCACAAAATTGGTTTGCAGGAAACTGCCAGTTATCAACTGTTCTGACATTCACCTCTGTTTTGCCTCCAGCCCGCTAAAAATATTTTTAGTCAAGGCTGATAGGAATTGTGACTCCTCCCTTTCACATCAGATGCTGTGCTAGAAATCCGTCAAGAGTGTGACCAGAAACCAGAATCATGTTGGCTGTTTTTATGAACAAGACTTGGGCCCAAGTGCACTTTTCTCTAACACTTTGTGCTGCGGACCATGGAGGGGTCTTCAGTGTGCAGGAGGAGTTGGAAGAGTCTGGACCATGACTGAAAGATACCTTGTTCTATTAAGAAGCAGCATACTAGGGGAGAGAACCCCCAACCTCTGGCATCATATTTTATATTCTCCTCAGGGCTCTGGAAAAATGAAGAGGCGAAGGGACATGGAGAGGGAGGTTGCTGCTTTCACACTCCACACACTGTGGAATTAGACGGAGACATGTCAACAGCTTTCTTGGGGGAGGAGAATAGAATTTTTCCAGCCAGCAATTTTGTCATCCAGAAATTAGTGGCATTCTTTTATGTATTATTTCATTTGATCCTCAAAAGAGCCTTCTGAGTTGAGTGATGATATTCTCCTTGGGCAGATGATGTTTACAGATGATAGGTGACCTGTGCAGGGTTTTACAGGTTCTATTTAGGACTGCAAAGAGGACAGAGATATATGTAAGGGGTCAAATTCCATGACAACAAGAATGGACAGATTGATGCTGATCTCGTGTTCTGAACTTTATAGACAAGGTGACCACTGGGCTGTTATTTCCAGCTCATCAATAAGGAAACTTGATTTCTAGAGGCTCAGTAATGGGTGACATCACCCTGGGGAAAACCCTAGATGTTTTAGAAAATTTCCCCATTTCCTCTGCAATAACAGGAAGGAAAGAGCAACCCCTTGATCATGTAAGATGGGATTGAAAAATGAAATAAAAGGGAGTTGAAGGAAAATGCAAAAGGTTGAGTTTCCATCTCGGGAGGTCAGGGAAAACAAAGGCTCTTAGGAAATGGTGAGTAAAATGAGGACTGTGCAACCTACAAGTCAATATTGCTTAAGGTGCTGACAAAAAATATCTTTTTCCTGAGATGGTGAAAAAATAAATCAGAGTGTCATAAACCAGGCATGGGAAATTCAGATAATGGGTAACAAGATATGAACTTTTAAGCCCTTTTCACTCATTGTGCAGGGCAACGTGAGGGCCCTGCCTCTCTGTAAAAGGCCACTTACTCAGAGGGCCAAGGCCCAACCAACAGCATCTTGTTGAGTGGTTGGGAGCCTGGGCTTGAAAAATCAGGTCAGTTTGGTTTGATTACTGGCTCTGCATGGGATAAGTATTTAGTCTGTCAGATAAGCATGATGATTCTATTGCAAGTATTTAGTAAGAGTGGACACGTGGTGTGCTTACAGAGGCACCAATTTTTTCCCCCATGTAGGATGGTACATGTTATCTCTGGATGGAGCCCCTCATTGAAAATATTTGGGGGCTGGAACAATACCACAGCAGGTAGAGCGTTTGCCTTGCATGCGGCTGACTTGGGTTCGATTCCCAGCACCCCATATGGTTCCCAAAGCACCGCCAGGAGTGATTCCTGAGTGCAGAGCCAGGAGTAACCCCTGAGCATCAGCTAGGTGTGACCCAAAAAGCAAAAAAAAATTGACTTACAGGCTTTGATCTTGACAAAATGACCTTCCTTTTGCCTTCTTCATGGGTTTCAACTCTGATCTCAAATTTATTCAGATCACAATTTCTATTAGGCTGTAATAGTTTTTGTTTGTGTGTTTGTTTGGGGGCTATACCCAGCGGTGCTCAAAGCTTATTTGTGGCTCTGTACTCACTCCCGGTCCAGTTTAAAGGACTATATTTGATGTCAGGGTTTGAATCCAGGTCAGTGGAGTACAAGGCAAGTTCCCTGCCTGTTTTTCTATCTTTCCAGCTCTAAGACTTTAATACTTCTGGTGTGGAAAGTGAAACTTCAGTTCCAAAAAAGAACTCAGAGTGCAGTATATTCTATCCCAAAAGCATGAGGAGTTGGCTGGATGCTTTTCTCAGGTCATGCTCTATTCTAAAGACCGTAGTACCAAGGCTGAGGTCATATTTGAGCTTGATCTTAAATCATTTGCTTTTAATCAGATATAATTGTATAATTAGCCATCTTTCTCCAGCATTTATTCATCCATGACAAGTTATTGAAATTAGGCTAACATTGAGAAGCTAACATTGAAGTGAAAATTCAAGATGCAAGTTTTTATTAGAATATAGTATCTTAAATTTGGAGGATGGGTATTCAGCTATAACCAGCAATACTCAAGAGATACTCCCAGTTTTGTGCTCTGTTTGTGGGATGAATGGGTATGTGGGGAGGATATGGGAGAGATACATTCATAGTGGTTTTGGAGGTCTAGGGATCAAAATTCGACTGAACTGAAAGCAAGACAAACACGTTAACCCCTATATTATTCCCTGCAGCCCCAGAGTCCTAGAGTTGGGCTTGTTCAACCAAGATTAGCTTTAACGGGCCCATTGAGTCCTTAGATCTCACCTAGTCATCAAAGCCTTATTCTGGGCCAAATTCCAAAATTCTGTCCACATCATGTTATTCACTATCAAATAGAAAGAAAAAATGACCACTTTCTAGAAACATAGTCATCAGGAACCATTGAGCCATGACTTTTTGAGGAAGAAAAAAGAGATTGATTTTTCTTTTGCTTCCAATTTCTATTATTAAGTGATAAATTAAGTAAAGATGGCCTTGAAGCATTGGCTGCCTTATCTCAATTAGTTAAAGAATTGATAATGAAGGCTCTTGAAAACTACTGTGAATTTCCAATCATTCTTTATATTTGCTGTATCTTGGTAAACATGTGGTTTTGACAGGAGGATCGTGACTACACTTACTGAAGGATTTGTGAGCTGATATGGTATCATTTCTCAATATAGTAGGCAATCTGGCTTTACATGCTCTTATTTCACACTTTTGGTAGATTTTATTGCAAACTACTTTTAAATGGGATTTCCTTTAAATAAAGAAAATTTTTTTGGACCTGTGGTCCCAAGTATCAATTCCAGAGCCTCACCCACTGAGCTACACCTCTAGCCCTTTTGCCATCTTTTTTACAACTTGAAAATGAGAGCCCTGTGCCATTTGAAACCAGACTTTCAAACTAAACTGTCAAACACATATTTTTATCTTTTACAGCAAACTTGTCTATGGCCAATTGGTTTATATGATGAAATTGCTCCCAGCAGAGAACTTAGAGTGAAATGACTTAGAACCAGGACTAGTATGTTTGTAAAGGTCTATTTTTGCCCGTACTGTGCTTGAAAATTTTGCATGTGATTTTGAAAAAGAGAATATCAGAGAGTATAAGATTATGGTATATGAGAGTATGGTGAGCTGAATTGAAGAAGTAATAACAAGGTGGAGTTCATGAGAATGCAGAGGACTTGTAGTTCTGGCACCCATAAGGTGAAGTGAATGCTGAGGTGTTGACATTCAGCAGTGTGAGGAAAGGCTGAGTGGTTACTGGCTGAGTGGGCTCCATTCTGGTAGCCCAGGTTGAAAAAAGGGCATGAGGGTACTGTAATAGCCATGTACAAGTGAAGTTAACACTCAACAAAATAGGAGCGTGTGTGAAAAGGACTAGCTCCTCTTTGAAGGAAGATGCAAATGGATTCTGAAAGGTGATGAGAGGACAGTAAATGTAGCTGTACTAAAGAGAGCTCAGTGTCTGAATGAAAGGGGCAGAATGAGCCTGTGTTAAGTGTGTCTCCCTCTGACCATTTTTCAGCCAGCCAGATGGATTTCTGAGTCCATGTTTCCTCTGCTGTACAATCTGTTGTTATCTTGCATTGAAAGGGATTTTAGGGAAGGTAATATTATCTTACCTTGAAAAATAAAACTCTGGTAGCCAGACGATGTGCTTTCTTTGAAATCCGGTGAATTAGGCTTATGTGTATCAGATTTTTACTGTGGGACAGTTACTATCCTAAGTCCTTATGCAACTTACATTAATTTGACATGTTAATGCATCTTAATATGACTCTTATTAACCTGTGGAACAAAGTTGCTGCTGCTTTCATTCTAGAGACAGGAAAACTAAAATTTCTGTGTGCTTATATAGATCCAGTCTGAGGACACAATCAGGCTCCATCCTTGAGCCTGAGCTGTTGGCGTAGTGACGTTTGGCCCTTTGAGGTTCCTGGCTATTCTTCAGGATGAAGTGGCCTTAAATTCTAGGTTATTTATTTCAATAGTTTGCTACTGTCAAGTGAGCTATCTGGAGTTAAGTTCTGACCTCATTTCTTGGGAGAATTAGAAAGCTTCCCTAAGCCTCATTTTCTTCTTCTCAAAAATGGAAGGAACAACTTACTATAGAGCTGTTGTGAATGGGCCATAATTTTTCTGCTTTTAAAAATGTGCTGTGTGGTTCCCATATCTTTCTTGGGGGCACCAAATAATTTTGAAGAGACTTTAATTTTAAGGTAGAGGCTAAAAGTGTGGCATATTTACCATAGGGTTAAAGTTTATAGTAGCACTATAGCACTGTCCTCCTGTTGTTCATCAATTTGCTCGAGCGGGCACTAGTAACGTCTCCATTGTGAGACTTGTTACGATTTTTGGAATATCAAATATGTCACAGGCAGCTTGCCAGGCTCTGCTGTGCAGGCGAGATACTCTCGGTAGCTTGCCAGTCTCTCTGAGAGGGATGGAGGAATCAAACCCAGATCAGCCGGATGCGAGACAAATGCCCTACCCGCTGTGTCACTTTGGAACACTAGTGTTTTTAAATAATATCAACCTTGCAACTTTCTTCCCATATATATTAATGGTATAGCTTTATTCCTTACAATTCCAAAAGATGTATTTAATTGGAATGCTTCTGAGATCTCTTCATTTCATTTTACTTATACACTGCCTTATGCTGCCCCAAATTTGTTGTCAGTTAAAGACTGGGAACCTGTTTCTGTGTTTGTTTATAAATTTGAAAATGTTTGTTTACAACTTTTGTAAAAGATTAAAATATCATACTGCTGAAATTAAAGCTACTTAAAGACAGAAAAAAGGCTGCTCGCATATACCATCCAGGGTGAGGCCTCATTAGAGAACCTTCGGGGAGAGGGTGACTCCACTTCTTGGCCACTACCGCTTGGGGGGCTGGAGGAGTATCTCTCCAGCCCAGACTGAGGCCTGTGCAGCCAGCAGTTCCCGGCTGGTGACAGCCCCGTCTGTCCCCAGAGATGCTTTGGCAGCTGGGAAGTGAGTGTAAGGGGCCGGCCACCTCGAGGGCTCACACAGGCCTGGTTGTGGGCGGGCTGCCTTGGAGCCCATCTCTAAAAGTTTATAGTGCAGAAGTGAAATGCAGAGCACATGAGTAATATTTGTGTAGCAGAATCATAGTTAAAGGATATTCATTATAATTATGACTTTTCAAACTTTGAGCATTGAGATTGCCTTGCATATGCTTACACATGTTTTCAATAGTTGCCTCTCTATTTTATCCCTAGTGTGACAGTCTACATCTTCCTTTCTGTAGCTTTGAATGGTGACATTAGGTAGATGGGGCATAGATTTCCTCGAAGAGGAGATATTTCTTAGAAGAGGAAAGAGAACTCACAGCTTCTTTGAGAATAAAAATAGGCTTCAAAAAGCAGAAAGTGCCACACCAGTGAGATAGTTATTATCACTTTTCCTGGAGCTTTCAGCCGCCAGGTGGTGGAGAATTAGGTTCCGAGATGTGCCTTATGGTGAGCTGCCCGCTGCCCATAGCAACCCAGCTTTGATGACCCCTCAGCCTCTATCCCCTTTTGAATCCTTTCCAGCCAATCACTCTGATGTTTTTAAAAGCTCCTGCCAGAGGAAGAAAATTCAAGCTCATTTAGTCTGTATCCTGTGAGTCATAGATGCTCTTATTTCAGTGAAAAATCAAAATGAATTTAGGGTTCCTAGTAGTAAGCCTGTCTCTCAGAGAGATCTCATTTATTTGAAATCTTTCTTTATGATGCCTCTACAGATATGGCAGAAATCACTTCTGAAAAACAAGAAGTATAAAATAGTTTGCTTCCTTGCATGAGCATTAAAGAGCATGACCAGGGCTGCAGGTGACCTGCTACTATTATTTAGTTAGTTAACTAATGGGTAAGTGTTTCAAGGTATCACGTGCGTGTTGAATGAGATTTTTATGTATTAGGCACTGTACTAAAAGCTCTGGCAGAGCAGAAGAGACGAGACTTGTTTCTGACCTTGAAAATCTCAAAATTCAGTTGGGAGGGAAGAGAATGTCTACAAATAACTTTAATTCAAGGTAATTTTCCAAATGTGTAATAGCTATGTGGCATGGCAAAATTTAGTACCCTGGCAGTTATTATAATACTTCCTCCCCCCTTTCTTATTATTTCCTGTTTTCTCTATCTTAATTTTCTTCCTTTCATCCCCTGGAGAGTCTCTCTTCCAGACAGTTGTGTGTGTGTGTGTGTATGTGTGTGTGTGTGTGTGTGTGTGTGTGTGTGTGTAGATGTTTATGGGTAAGTGAGGGACGGGCAGAGAATGTTAAAGATGCAGAATCTACAAAGTACAGAGAACAACAAAATAAAGACTTATTTTCTAGAAAAGATTACATTTTACTTATGTACATATAGATAGAGGGGAAAGCCAGCAGTAAAGCACTTGAGAAAAGTGGAACGATATTCATAATGGACAGGTGACTGGTGTTTAGGGTTTCTATAGAATCAGGATGGAGAAGGTTCTCTCTGCCTATAGGCTCTGCTTTTTCACATGAAGTCCCACTTTCCACCACCCCCAATTTCTACATGGCTTATGGCCTCAAAAGGCCTTATAAATGTGGGGTGTCTTGAGTCTAGAGTAAATAGACAAACCTTTCAAGAGGAAGGGCTAGGAAAAGTTGTATGGGGATGATAGATTTTTGGATGGGGGCTTGCAATGCAAACAGAAAAAATTTTGTTAGACATGAAAGGAATTTGTAGAGAGACATGTTCTGCATGTTGAAGATAATGGGTCTGCAGGGAGGACCATCTTGTAAGATATGGTTGTAAGTGGTATGAGTTTGGGAGGTTGATACCGAATACCGAAAGATCAGAATAGTTGGTTGAGGTCAGAAATAAGTGAGTGTCTCTTTAAGACACACTGATTTTTGTTGGCATATTTCTGTTTCCAGTAGAGTTGGAAATAGGGTGACCTGGGATATTTGGCTCTTTGTGGTTTTGAGAAAGACAATACCCTTAGCATATGAGGGGGGAGGGTTACCTTGCACCCACTGCAATGGGCCTCTTGGTAGGGTCAGTTTCAACAATATTCTTTGTCTGGTGATTTTAAGGAGACTAGATCTTCTCTTTCTCTTGCCGTTATGAAAGCATCAAAAAGGCACAAACAAGATCTATGCACTGCCACCTGGAGTGTTGTAACCTGAGCGAGTGACCCAAAGACAAGAGGGGATGTTGGAAATGATTTATTGTCACCATCGGCCTTGCTGTGTTGCCATCCTGGCAATGAGCAGCTTGTCCCTTCTTGCACAAACAGCATCAATTGTCCCTGCTCCTTGGGAAGCCTCTGGACACAGCTATGTCTCCCTTTCTCGCCCCCTCTGGGTGCTTTCCAGTAAGTCCCATTTATCTAAAATTATTGAAAATATACTTTCATTACTTGCAACCAAGAACTTCAAGTGACCCTTGAGCCCAAGGCTCCCCTCAATCATTCTGTGAGCAGAATAATATCAGTTCTGGACAGACTAGTAGTGAAACTCTCCTTGCAGAGCTCAGAGCCTTCACATGGTCGGGGGACCCCTGCTGTTTGCTCACTTTTCACTTTGCAACATAACCTCCTTAGGAGCAGGCACAAGGTAATCACTCTGCTTTCCCACGTCTCAGAAGGGGATCTTTTGCAGAGCAAGGTTGGGGTGGGGTGGGATGGTATAGATGACTAATCCAAGGACCCAGAGCCAGTAGCTTCTTTTTTGCGGGCGAGGGGGTCACACCCGGCAATGTTTAGGGCTTACTCCTGGCTCTGCACTCAGGAATTACTCCTGGCAGTGCTTGGGATGCTGGGGGATCAAATCTGGGTCTTTGCATACAATGCAAATGCCCTACCCACTGTACTATCAGGCCAGTAGCTTCTTAACCCAAGGTTCCAATCTAGTGTCTGCCCTACAGAGCTCACAGTACAGTGCATTCTGGAATTTCACATTAGTTTATGGTAAAAGGACCAAAAGTCCTAGTTATGTGTCTTTAAAGGAACGGACTGGCTTCTTTCTGCAGAAAATGGCACCAATAGGAATTCTCTGCTGTCCTTTTCTGGCAGGGTCAGGAGTTTACATAAGCTCCCCATTAGCAGGTTTGTGTTTTCTCTAGCCCAGAGAGTGCCTGATGGTCCCTTACATCTGTGACTAATTCCTTTCTCCCCAGGCTGAGTGACCCAGCTCCCCTCTGGCACTGCGCACAGCACTGGCTGCAGAGGGAAAACTCGAATGAAAACTCTTTCTTCCCGCTGCTTCAGAACAGGTGCCTGACCCCCACGCTCACTACGCCGACCCCGATCAAAGTGATGTCAGTTGCCTGTGGAACGCACGGGGCCTGCCTTTCTCCTTATTAACTTATATTTGTCCATTTTTCTTTTCTGACATGAAAGGAAGCTTGTTCATGTTTAAGAACATGTCAACTTCAGGAGAACAAGCAGGGAAAAAAAATCACTGATCCTTCTACCACTCCCAAACAACCTTTTGTGATATCCTGCTCATTTCTTTTCCTTTTTATTTATTTTTTTAATCACATATGGCATATAAACACAATTAGACATATAGGTCTAAAAGACTTCAATAGCAATTTCTAGAGATATTATATCTATTTTAATTTTATTCAATATCGCCTGGCACATCTTTTTATGATTTTTAATGACTGTAATATTTTAATCATATGCATATTTCAAAATTCATTGAACATAAACTTCAAAACATTCAGTTGTTCTTTTGGTATGGGGGTGTTTGGGCTATACCTAGTGTTACTCAGGGCTTACTCCTGGCTTTCTGTTCAGGGATCACTCCTGGCAGAGCTAAGAAGACCATGACAGGGTACCGGGAAATGAGCCCAAGTCAGCCACTATCATTGTTTTAAATAAATAAATGCTATTTTCTCCTTATATTTGATTTAGATAAAATATTGTGTGCAGAACTGCTGTGTCATTAGAAAAAAATTCAAGCAATAAATTTTGCTGCTTACTTAGGACCTCAGTCTTTTTTTGTTTGTTTGTTTGGGGGCCACATACAGCAGTGCTCAGGCCTATTTCTAGCTCTGTGCCCAGGGATCACTCCTGGTGGTGCTCCAGAGACCATATGAGGAATGTGGGATCAAACCTGGGTTAGCATCATGCAAGAAAAGTGCCCTACCCATGGTACCATCTCTCTATACCCCCTGTATTGCAAACCATAATACAGATACCAAAAGGAGAGTGAAAGAGAGAGAGGGAGAAAGAGAGAGAGAGACAGAGAGAGAGACAGAGAGAGAGACAGAGAGAAGTACCTGCCATTGAGAGAAGTGGGGGGGGCAAGGGAAACTGGGGACATTGGTGGTGGGAAATGTACACTGTTGAAGGAATGCATATTGGAACAATATGTGACTGAACCCCAATAATGAATGACTTCATAACTGTGTATCTCACTGTGATTCAATTAAAAATTAACTTGAAATATTTTTAAATGATAATAAATTTTAAAAAAGAATTGATTAAAACTCAAGGCCTCAGAGAGGTATAACCATGTTGTAGCAACTTTCAGACTCTAGCAAGGATTGGCATGTTAATGAAAGGCAAGTGCGGACAAATGCAGTTTCCAAAACTGACCAAGGTCTCAATTTCATAGCGGGAACTTACAAAAATGACTTTTTTAGGGGTTATGGCAAATCTCAATCTTTTGACAACTGTAATGCCCTCTTGATGTATGCCCAGCTGCTCAAAGCACTCATCCAGATGTGTGCTCCAACATTCAGCTCCCTCGCTAAGCTTCTTACCATTAACTGCACAATCTCTGCATATCAATAAATCCCAGAACATTTCCACCATCTGTTGTGCTGACGACTCTTGGGGCTGGGAACATGGAATCCTGACACTGCCTGAGTCAGACAGCTCTGGGGCCATCTGGGTCAGTGGCCACACACAGTTTTCACAAATCTATCTACTGCCTAGTGTCTGGGTATGTTCAGCTACCTGAGTATCTAGCCAGTGAACAGTACACTCTTAAGTTATGGCTGGAAAAACACTGTAGCAGTTTTTATCATAGTTCTCTTCATGTACAGATATTGTACAGATATTTTCAGAGATGAAACTTCAAATGCAATGGCTGAGAGGAATGGGTAGGTTAGGGGGACAGGGCATGGGAGGGAAAGGAGCCAACAAAGGGAAAGTGAGTAGTCCAGAGCCTTGTGGATGGCTTCTCCCCTGGCAAACTATCTCTCCAGCCCCATCACGTTTTTTTTTTTAAAAGATCCCTCCCAGGGTGGGAGAAGCATGCTAAAAGTAGTCGATAGACCAAACATGATTGCCACTCAAAGCCTCTCTTACAAAACACAGTACCCAAAAGAAGAGAGAGAGAACAAGGGGGAATACCCTGCCACAGAGGCAGGATGGGACGGGGGGGGGGGGAGAATGAGGGCTGGGGGGGGATGCTGGGACCCGTGGGGATGGATGACGGGCACTGGTGGAGGGATGGGCACTTGATCATTGTATAACTGAAACCCAAACACAAAATTTGTAAGCCTATAACTGTACCTCATGGTTTTTCACTAATAAAAAAAGAAAGAAAAAGTGAATATCAAAGAAAATAAAAATAAAAAAAAGATCTTCAGAGAGAGAGAGAGAGAGAGAGAGAGAGAGAGAGAGAGAGAGGTGCCTGTCAGGGAAGCAGGGTTGGAGGCAGGGGAGAGATGCACACTTAGATGTGCATTGGCACCATCTAAGTCTGGAAAGCAGACGCTTAGATAGAAATATGCATGTGATCAAGGAGGAGGGGGGCATTTCTAGATCAAACAACAGGTGGAATACTTTGGTAAAGGAGATAGGAAAGAAGACCCTGGAAGAATGTTAGACAAAATGAACCCGGGAAAATCTCAGACATAGCCACAGAAAAATCCTGCACAAAAGTAGTTCATTTAAGGCAGGAGCCCCGGCTTCAATCCCTGGCACTGTCAGGTCCCCTGAGCACAGTTGGGAGCAATCTCAGAATCCTACAGGGTAAGAGCTTCAACCCCTCCTCAAATGTGGCTTATTTAGGCAGGGTTGAGTTCATATTGGCACCCATGGTGCATGGTGTTATGCTAAAAAATGTCCAAAAGAACGTTGCCCTATGAACTAATCTGGGTTCCTTTATTTCTGTCTTAGCCTTTCTTTTTCTAGATCTCTAAGTGCTGTGCTTCTAAGTCCACCTCTTCATTTTCTGTCCACCTGACTCCCTAAGCTCCTTACTGATGCCAGGGCTTTAAATATTATTTACATGCTCACGAAAATTTGAACCTGTATCTCCCATGACACTCAAAAACATAGTAGGCATCACAAAGTTAATTGGTCCCCAATAAATTAAAACACAGCTCAAGTTTGTATATTATCACCTTTATACTTTTAATTGTTGCTCTCTATGAGTGAAAACTTCCAGAGAGTCAGGAATTTTTCCTTTTGCATCACTTCATATGCCCATAAATAAATATCACAGAGTAGAACACACACACACGATGAAGGATGTTCTCAGGGATCAGGGATGTTCTCAGGGATCAAGCAAAGTACACTTGCCTTGCATATGTGAGGCTCTAGGTTTAATTTCTGGCACCACAAAAATTTGGGGGGGCATGAGGGACCATACTCCATGATGATCAAGATTACTCCTGACTCTGATCAGGAATCAATCCTTATCTACCTGCTAAACTATCTCTCCAGCCCCATCACCAGCCCCATCACGTTTTTTTTTTTAAAGAAGTTCAGAGAGAGAGAGAGAGAGAGAGAGAGAGAAAGAGAGAGAAGTGCCTGCCAGGGAGGCAGGGGTGGAGGCAGGGGAGACAAAACTGGGGACATTGATGATAAGAAGTGTCCTCCACTGGTGAACGGATGGGTGATGTAGCCTTATATGACTGAAATCCAAACACGAACTACTTTGTAACAGTGTATCTAAATGTTATTCAATAAATAAAATTAAAATAAAAAATAAAAGAGAAATACATAGTCCTTAATCTTTGGGACAGATAAACTGTATGAGATTGATCATAGTCTGGTTAATGCTGTGAAATAACCCAGCCTCATTGAAGGAGCACGCTGAATACCTGACTTGTTCTCATGAGCTATTCTAATGGTCCTGGGTAATTTTTATTCAAGGAGAAGAGTGAAGAGTTGGTTCAAAAGACAGACACAGCAAAGAGTTTAGTGCTTTAAAGAATACTAAGTGCCTTAAAAGAGATAATGAAATCACCATCCTAGCAGAGAAAAGTCCAATGAGTGCAATTAAGCCTAATATAATGAATGCATTGCACTAAATGCTTTATATAAATCATTGCATATAATCATTACAACAGCCACATAAAGGGATACTAACTCTGTTGTACAGAAGAGATGTTGAGAAAAATAAGGTTCTGAAAGCTAAGAAAAATTTGGGGGGTTTGAGAAGAAGGGGTGATTCTTTTGGTGATTCTTGGCCATTCTGGCCAGAAGTTCAACACCAGGCCTGAGTATGTGTTCCTGCTTCTGGTGAATCTTTGGGAACATGTGGTGCCAGGGATTGAGGGGTTGGTTGCATATAAGGTGTGCAGAAAACTTTCTTAAAGAAAACTTTCTTAAAGAATCCTGAATTCAAATCCAGATCTATGGGAATCACATTCTCATTTCTCGCTTATCCTATCATATAAGATACAAATGCAAGTTCAGGGGCAATAATCTGAAATATTTTTAAGCTCTGAAAGTGATGCAAAGTATATTTGTAACAAAATTATTTCCCTGAGGGGACCCAAAATGCTTCAGCACTTGGTCTATTTTAAGTGAGATGAGAAGACCCAAAGATTTCGGTCTTCGGGGCAATTTCCTGTTGGGAAAAAGCATGGGTAATGAGAATGTGAGATTCAGTGTCCCTTTGAGTAAAAATATTTCATCAACAAATCAAAATTAAAGCAGGTTCTGTTGATGCTCCTTTTGTCCTTGTGTTTAGGCTGCCAGCATATGGAGTGTCTGATATGGTGACACTGATAGACTGCCCAGTGGACAGAGAGGTCAAGTTAGTTGAAGACGCTCAATGCCCTTTGAATTTAGCCATGTGAAGACCAGGATTGGCCTGAAGAAGTGCAATTTTGCTTTCAGAGCATCTTCTCAGCAGTGCTCAGGGTATCCAGAGGTCATTCCCGAGGACCCCTGGCCCATTTGTACAGGCCTGATGGCTCAGTGCTTATCCTAATATTCAGGTGCTACTTGGGCTCAGCAGTGCTGGGGGTTGCTGGGGCCACCTATGGGGACCATGCCAGGATCAAACTAGGGGCCCAGCTATCTCCCTGACCCTGAAGCATTTCTTTAGTTTTGATTTTCCTTTGATACAAATTGGTTTGCAACAATATGAAATTTATAGGTTTAGATTCACACCTCTGTGTTGACTGTTACCATTCCTACCACCAAACTTGCAGTATCACGGAAGGCAGGTAGGCAGGCAGGCAGGCAGGAAGGAAGAAAGGACGGAAGGAGATGCCAGTCAGTATTCTCCCTCCTGTACCTCTTCCCCTTCCCTCTGCTAATGACCATAGTTTAAATGGAGTCCAACAGTTCTTTATACATTTTGGATATCAACCCTTGTTGGAAGTATAATGTGTGTCTATGTTCTCCCAATCAGTAGGTTGGGCATCAGAGTCTGATCATCAATGCACTGAAGCAAGAGGTTGGCAGATACAGGGGAACTTGCAAAGTGCAACATTGCTAGTATCTGAGAGCAACTCAGATATAGTAGCTGAAAGATTGAGGAAGGCATTTCAAGTTAAAAGGACAAAAATGGAGTTATATTTTAGAGAAGACCTCCAGAGGATCTCATGATTATCTGGATACAGCAAGGTATCCACAGCAAGTGTGGTATCAACTTTTCTAGGTAGTTGGGATTCAGAATATTTAAAGACAAGAATTGAAAGGAGGAGATAGACTAGAGGCTGAAGAATCTCATGCTTCCAGAGAACAGGCAAGTGAAAGGGAGGAACAATGTAGACAAGATGGTGGACAGGATAGAGGGGAGTGGAGACTGTGGAAACTGCATGTCTGACTGAAGGGAGCACCTCTGTCAGTAACTGTCAGCCATTACCATGGGGACACTTATGTCTAATCATTCCCAATCTTTTCCACTTCAAGAGACACTGAAGTTTCAAAATTTAAGGTAATTTCTCCTGATTTATTTCTTTAGATTTGATTATGCTTAATATTCAGGGTGTCAAACAAAATAGTGAGAGTTGAAAGCAAAATGCATGTGTAATGTTCCCATTTGCCTGTACTCAAATTTATGTATCTCCTTAAATCAGCGATAATACTTCTATTTGGCATTTCCATAGTCTTTTTCAGTTTCTTTAGTACAAATATTATGTATGCTTACTGATTCTATTACTACACACCCAGATGAAATTGTTTGTGCATATTTTTCAATAGTTTCTATGCAAGTTATTAGTTTCAAGGCATCTTAAGAAGTAACAGATCAAAGAGAAAGTCTTTAAAATGTGGACAGTTTTTCAGGCTGTGTGATATATCTGCAAACACATGTATTTGTGTTGTTTTTAAAATAGTTTCTGATATAAGGCAAAGTGTGGATAATAGTACTTTGGAATAGACTGAACTTCTTGGATTTGAAATGTTAAAGCCCAAAGCAAGAAATGTTAAGAGCTTAGACATTAACCCAATGAAGAAACCAAGATTTGGCTTAAAGATCTTTAATCTATATGTGAAGCTTATTTCTCATCCTAACTCTATATCTTCTATATGAAGGTGTAATGATAGCATAATTGACTTTATTTTAACTGCTATCTTCTGAGAAGTACTGAGGGCGAAGTAAAGTAAAGTAAAGGCCCTCCCGTTGATCGTCGATTTGCTCGAGCGGGCCCAGTAACGTCTCCATTGGAGACTTTGTTGTTACTGTGTCTGGCATATCGAATACTCTCGGTAGCTTGCCGGGCTCTCCGAGAGGGGCGGAGGAATCGAACTCGGGTTCGGCCATGTTGGCTGCTTGTAAGGCGAACGCCCTACCCGCTGTGCTACTGAGGGCGAAAATGCACCAATATAAGATAAAGACATGAGTAACTAAAATTTAATAGAACTTTATAACCATCACATTAAAACCTTGAAAAATTTATAGTTAGATAGTAAACATTGACATAATTATAATAATAAAAATGGTGAAAATATAATCTGTTATTTTTTGAAAAATAACCTAGGTATCTAATTACTGAGAGAAAGCTAATGCAGAGATCAGGGTTTCAAGTATAATTCTGAAAGTAAAAGGGATCAATTCCTTCTCCATCAAACATTTCATCTTCCCAATATACTATTCATTTTATATCCGGTTGCTTGGTAACCTGGTAATAATCAGGGATAATCATCATGCATCAAAACCGAGGATGCAGGTGACTACATTTGACTCTGGGCTCTTGCTTTCAGACTAAGTGGACTCTCATGTCCAAGAAGTTTGTTCAAGGAAAGAACACTACTCTCATTTCATAATCCTACTTCTTCCACATGCTTCTGATGGCTCTTGGAAAGGTAATTAACTCCAGAAAGGCTCAGCTTCCTTATTTATACCAGCATTTCTCAAGTATTTTACATCTGCTGTTTAGCATTTATCCTGTATATCAGTCTACAGATGGCTAGTAAAAAGGAAGGTGGTCGAAGAGTGGTTTGCAAATATCACTGATATAGCTAACTGAGATAACCTAGCATCTTAAAGTTGTCTTGGATCTTACACAAGACCATGTTTTTTAGCTTCTTTTTTATGCTATTGAAACACTAAGCTTACAAAGTTGTTCATAATAGAATTGCTTTATGTATACAAAGTTCCAACACTAATCCTACTACCAGTGTCCTCTTCCCTCCACCAGTATCCTCAGGTTCTCTTCCATACCTAGCCAGTCCCCTTGACAGGTGTACTACAAATTTATTTCATATTACTTGGTACAATAAAACTTAAAGGAATGACAGAATTATCAGAAAATAAATCAGTATAAGTCAATTTGTGATGACTAATTGATATAGGTTTTTAACTTTTCTTAATCTAGTAGAGGACAACCATAAGCACCATTAGTGAGTGCCATCCTCAATGCCACATGATGGTAAATTTCTCCTGTCCTTTAAAGGAGTCCTTTTAATGCTTCTTGCAACAGTCTCTTCATAATGTTATGAAATACATTGTGTGAAGATTTACTGGTGTTCTTTTTGTTTTTACTCTTTGAGCTTGGTGGGCTTCTGTGTGTTTTCCCATTGATTTTCTAATGTTCTTGCTCTGCTTGGAGTGAATCTCTGTAGTTAACCCCCCTGGAAGATGCTAAGGGATTAAGTAGGAGGTTACTGTCTGTCTTCTCTGCACCTGCTCACAGAGTGACAGGAATAATAACTGTATGTAGCATGTAATTTGTTGAGTAGATCTGTTGAGGAACAGCATACTTCAGAGCAGTGGTGTGGACCCTTATTATTTTTTAACTCGATAGGGAGGAATATTGTCTCCTATTCTGAAATAGGCCCATTGATATCAACTGGAAGCAAGCCTTACCTGGAACTGTTTATGTAAGACATACAGGATATATTTTTTTTCAAATAAAAGCTACTTTTTGTACATCTATGTTCAACAAGACTTGTTGGGCCTTTCTCATTTGGTGGGTAAAACTGAAGATACTTGTTACTGGAAGATGAAATAGTGAAGATTTGTTGCAAATTAGATGGAATTCTTTTTTATTTTAATTAAGACCATGATTTACAAAGTTTTTTACAACAGAGTTTCAGGCATACAATGTGCTCACCTCAACTCCCACCACCAATGAACCCAGGATTCCCCCACCCCCACCCCCACTGCCCCAACTCTTGGCAGAAACATTTTAAAGTTTAATTACTGTTATTTGTGTGCCATGATTTCTTTATTGTTGGGATTAGTAGTTTAGAGATATACTAACACCTCATCTGTATACCATAGATGAGCCTAAGACTCTTACCCCTATGGAATTCTTTTTCTTTTTTAATTGAATCACAGTGAGATATAGTTACAAGCTTTCATGCTTGAGTTACAATGACACAATCGTCAAACACCCATCCCTCCACCAGTACACATTCCCCACCACCAATATCCCCAGTATACCCACGTTTCCCATCCTCCCCCAGCCTCCATGGCAGACAATTTATCCAATACTCTCACTCTACTTTTGGGCATTATGGTTTGCAGTATAGATGCTGAGAGGCTATCACGTCTGGTCCTTTATTTGCTTTCAGCACACATCTCCTATTCTGAGCAATCCCTCCAACCATCATTGACTTAGTGACCCCTTCTCTATCCCAGCTGCCTTCTCCTCCAGCTCATGAGACAGGCTCTATGGAATTCTTAAATTCAAAATAAAAGAAACCAACTCTGACTCAACAATGCTAAAAGTGTCTGCGGCACACATATTCAATGGCTAGCTTAAGCGTTTTACTGATGGATTGATATAATTTGTGATTTTGTTAGGATAGGTCTACTTAGAGCCATATTTGATTTGTCCTAATAGCCATTTGGATATTCATATGCATAATTATTTGTATACCTAGATGCTTAATAAGTACTCCAAATATAGTGTTGGTTTGTCAACCTCTGTATGAGGTCCATAGCATGAAATATCTTTGTTGTCTGAAAAGCTAGTACTAAATACAACTCTTTGAAATTATCACCATGACGGTGCCGCCAGCAGGTCAATCTGTACCTGTGAGGCAAGTGCATCAGCAGTCTGATGGCACCGTCAGACTTTCAGATACCCCAAAATTGCTGCTGTGCCTTTGGCCAGACCCCAAAAACTTGGGGCAAAGTTTACCAAGAAAGTAAACGGCCAACAGTTAGGTGTGTGGGAGACACACCCAAAAACCACCTCTGGCTCAGCTATATAATTGGAGGCATGGTCTCTCTGGTTCCTGATCGAACTGCTTAACGGCTATGATCCCAGAGACTCAGAAACGAATCTCGGAACCCAAAGGCTTTTGGCAGAAATGCGTCCTGTTCCTGCAGTAGGTTACTGGTGCTGGGCCACTCCAGGTGGGAATAGATTTTGTGCCTTGGCCTGTTCCCCCTGGTGGCTTGGTGACCGCCATCCTCCAGAGGCCACTGGAGAGTCAGGTTTGGGCCTGCAGTGATGAGACATGTGGGACCTCACCAGATGGGGGTGAAACTGGCCCTTTCCTCCCCATCCCAATGAGACCCCAAGTCGCCGCCTACAAACGGCCTCTCTGGCTCCTGATCAAGCTGATTAATGGCCATGATTCTAGAGACTCAGAAACAAATCTAGAAACCCAGCAGCTTTTGGCAGAAATGCATCTCGATGGCATACAAGGTGGCTGCCGGTTCAGAGCTTATTGGAAAGCCAGGTTAGAGCCAGCGGTGATGGGGAAACTGCAGTCCCATGGAAAGGGGGGAGGTACCAGCTTGTCCTTCATGCCCTACCAAGGTCACGAGTTGCCCCCAACAAGCAGCCGGCACGGCCATGGCTGCAGAGGCAAAAGGACTTAATCCAGAGCCTGGCAGCTTGTGGCAGAAAAGTGAATGGACCATGCATTAAACTATGGCGCCATGCCTTCGGGGGGGGGGGGGCGGGGAAGGGGGTTGCTCCCTTTCGCCTTTCCCTCCCTGGCAGCAAGGAGGCCGCCGCCTCAGAGCTTATTGGAAAGCCAAGTATGAGCCGGCAGTGACAGGGCAACTTCAGTCTCATGGGAAAGGGGGAAGTACAGGCTCGTCATTCATGCCCTACCGAGGTCACGACTTGCCCCCCCCCCCCCCACAAGCGGCTCTCTGGCATGGCCATGACTCCAGAGGCAAAAGGATCTAATCCAGAGCCTGGCAGCTTGCGGCAGAAAAGTGAATGGACCATGCGTTCAACTACGGCGCTATGCCTCCCCGGGAGGGAAAGGGGGTTGCTCCCCTCCGCCTTTTTTCCCCCTGGCAGCAAGGTGGCCACCAACTCAGAGCTTATAGGAAGGCCAGGTATGAGCCGGCGGTGACGAGGCAACTGCAGTCTCATGGGAAGGGAGGAAGTACCGGCTCATCCTTCACGCCCTACCGATGTCATGAGTTGATCCCCCTGATCAACTCTCTGGCACAGCCATAGCCCCAGACGCACAGAAACCAATATCATAATTATCTGGCTTTTTGCAGAAAACCAAAACCGCGCGGCCACTATCGTGGCTGCACAACATTACATGATTCTCATAACTAGGTATAGAAAACAAAGTATTTCACAATGCCTCTTCAGCAATTCTGATTGTTGGGGTGGGGGGTAATCCTAAACAGTAATGGTGCATCTTTTGTCGAAATAATGAATGTAATCAATGTAGAGAAGAGTTAAGTAGAAATCATCTGCCTCACAGGCATTGGGAGGGGTGGGAGGGAGGTATATTGGGGTTCTTGGCAGTGAAAAATGAGTACTGGTGAAGGGAAAGTTGTTTGATCATTGTATAACCAAGACTTAAACCTGAAAGCTTTGTAACTTTTCCACAGTGATTCAATAAATAAATATAAGAAAAAATAAATAAATAAATAAAATTATGAAAAAAGAAACTATCACCATGAAGAGAGAAATAGACACATTACTGATACCTGTTTTTCTTTTCTTTTTGCATTTCTTTAATTCTGTGGATCTAAGACCAATAGTATATACCGCATTTGCATGTGTATCTGCCAAGATATTTCTACCTCAAGAGCTGTCTTACAGAAAAAGATACCAAGGTGTGGTATAGAGGGCTGGCAAGCAGAATTAATAACTCTATACTCATTGTCTAAATATGTGTTTCTGATAAATTGCTTTGTTAACTAATTCAGCAACTTATAAATATGCCTCTTTCTCTCCTGCGGTTAGACAGTGCCGACAGTGTGCTGAGCAAGATTAGTGCAGTTACTATCTTCACAATGTTGTACTATTTACATCTATGTTGTAAAGGAAAAGGCTCTGATTATGGCAAATTATAAGTTAATCAGTCAAGCATTGTAAATTATATCAGAGGTTAAGCATGGCCATTTGTGGAAATGTGTAGGAAGCACACCTGATATGAGAGTTCTGAAAAAGTGTTATCTTCCCTTTAATTTGGTTCTGTTTGGTTCTTAAATTTAATAAAATTACTTCCATTTTGGCCTAAACTTTTAATAGACACCAAGACCAAATTCTAGATGAAAGCAAATATTCATATAGGGACACAGTGACTTTCATTTCTGCTTTAAGCTTTAGATCAGTGATATAGGAGGATAGATGAGCATTAGAAATGTGTTTTACACCTCATGGGAAGGGGGGCGTTTCGGACCACCCTTCACGCCCTACCGAGGCCACCAGTTGCCCCCCACGAGCGGCTCTCCAGCACGGCCACAGCCCCAGAAGCACAATGACCTAATGCAGAACCCAGTAGCTTGGAGCAGAAAAGTGAAAGGACTATGCGTTAATCCAGGCAATCATTTCTGCCCAGAGGGGAAAGGGTGTTGCTCCCTTCCGCCGTTCTCCCTCTGGAAAGAAAGATGGCGGCCACATGGGAGCCTTGTGGACAGCAGGTATGAGCCGGGGGAGTGGGGGCGACTAAAACCTCATGGGTCGAGGGGCGTTCCGGTCCGTCCTTCATGCCCTACCGAGGTCACCAGTCGCCCCCCGCGAGCGGCTCTCCAGCACGGCCATGGCCCCAGAAGCACAAGGACTTAATGCAGAACCCAGCAGCTTGGAGCAGAAAAGTGAACGGACTATGCGTTGATCCAGGCCATCAAGTCTGCTGGAGGGGAAAGGGTGTTGCCCCATTCGCCCTCTCCTCTCTGGAAAGAAAGATGGCGGCCACATGGTAGCCTTGTGAACAGCAGGTATGAGCCGGGAGTGTGGGGGCGACTAAAACCTCATGGGAAGGGGGGCATTTCGCTCCGCCCTTCACGCCCTACCGAGGCCACCGGTTGCTCCCCGCGAGCGGCTCTCCAGCACGGCCACGACTCCAGAACACAGAAACCAATTTCTTAACTATCTGACTTTCAGTAGAAATACTTCCAGGGTCAATAGGTAAAATAGCAGAAATCCAAAACCAACATTTAATTCTTGAACCCAGCTGTAGAAAGCAAATCACTTCACAATGCTTTTTCAGCATGTCTGATTTGGGGGGGGTAAACTCTAAAAAATAGTGGTGAATCTTTTATTAAAACAATGAATCTAATCAAAGCAGATAGAGTGTTAACTAGAATTCATCTGCCTCACAGGGACGGGGAGGGGTGGGGGGTGGGGCTTTATTGGGGTTCTTCATGGTAAAAAATAAGTATTGGTAAAGGGAAATGTGTTTGATATTTGCATGACTGAGACATAAACCTGAAAGCTTTGTAACCTTTCCCACAGTGATTCAATAAATAAATAAAAAAAATGTGTTTTACAAAGAGAACATGCACTTTCATATATTTATTTTAGATGAATGTAGATCATTTTCACATAGAACAGAAAAGTTTTCATTAAGACCTGAGTGCGCAGGGCTGGAGCTATTGCACAGCAGGTAGAGCATTTGCCTTGCACGCGGATAACCCATGTTCAATTCCCAGCATCCCATATGGTTCTCGGAGCACCACCAGCACCGCCAGGAGTAATTCCTGAGTGAAAATCCAGGAGTTACCTCTGTGCATTGCCAGGTATGACCCAAAAAGCAAAACAATAAGTAAAAAATAAATAAAGACCTGAGTGGGCAACTCTCAAATGAAGATCTTGGGTTTGTCTTGATCAATGAATTTCTGTCTGGGTTGGTCACCCCAGACAACTTGATTTGGCAGAATGAGGACCCCAGAGGCTCATGGCTGAAGGTGTGTTAGCTGATGGCTCTCAGTTGCCAGTAGCCAGGGTCTCTGGCCAGCCACAGACATGTTGTGCAGAACAGGTGGGCGGAATACTGTGGTTTTGACTGCCATTTTAACACCAACATGCAGGAGTGCCAAGAATTTGACAGCATGATAGATAGCAAGAGAGGAAGCCAAGTCAGTTAGAGGTGGCCTCCAACTGATGGTTGACAGCCAAGGATAATTCATGGTTAATGGAGCAGGGAGGTTTGCACTCCACACACACATGCTCACTAGAAAATTGATGCCTGTGGGATGTTCTTGGTGGAGCCCAGCTAGCTCTAAACTCTCCATTCTGTCCAGTTAGCGTGTATGACACCATCTCTTTTTAAGTGAATTTAAAGTACTTACCTTTCAGGAAATAACTTTATCTGTGAGAGTCAATGTTCTCCTAAATTTATTTAGAGAATTGAATGCTACCTTATTTACTGTGGGCATTTATGAAAGGATTATTCATTCTTAAATTCCTATTTTCTCTGGTTACAACTGAATTGCAGGAAAGACAGCATATAGGACATAGAATACAGAATATAAGAACGTGGAAAAAGGGTGAAGAATAGCTGTTTGTCAAAGAGAAAACAAGTTTTTGTGAAATCATGGTCAGTGTGTGCAATCTGATTTACACTCCTGTGTGAGCTATTGTATATTTTTAGATTTTATTTATGCTCTTTATGTTTATAGTATTTCTCTCTTGTATGAATTATCTCATGCTCAGTGATGGGTGACATCCAGAAGAAAGTTTTCTTATATACTTAATGGGTCTCCTGGATTTAGGGCCATTTACTTTACCACTTATTTTGCCTAGAACACTTCAATTGTTCCAAATGTTTTAGAAAGGTTTACCTAGAGTACTTATGTATAGAAGTTAGACTCCAGGGGCCCAGAGAGATAATACAATGGGTGGGGCTCTTGCCTTTCACACAGCAGACCAGGGCTCCATTCCTGGTATCCCACATGGTTTTCTGAGCTCACCAGGAATAATTCCTGAGTGCAGAACCAGGAGTAAGTCCTGAGCATCACTGGGTGTGGCTCTAAAACAAACAAACAAAAGAAGTTGAACTCTATAGCTTCTCTTATGTTCTTTTCTTACCCCTTTAAATTTTTCTTTTCTTCCTTTTTTTTATCTCTGTTTATTTTGGGGCCACTCCTTTGGTGCTCAGTACTTATTACTGGCTTTGTACTGAGGGAGTACTCTTGGCAGAGTTTTGGGGATCATATGGGGCTTGGGGATTGAACCCAGGTCAAGTAAGTGCTGGGAAAGTACCCTGCCCACTGTACTCTCTCTCTAACCTCTTTTATTCCTTTAGAACAAAAATTTGTTCATTTTGGTCAAATTAGATTGATTATAGGGTTAATGTACATATTAACTGTGGCAAAAGGTCAAATTCTCTGATTTGAGTATCTTAATTTTGATAGTTTATTTGTATAAAAATAAAATAATAATTTCAGGCAAAAACAAAAAAATAGATAATCTTTTCTATAGATTAAAAACAAAGTTTGTTTCAGAATCTCTATTGTCTAATTTCAAGGATATACACTAAGGATATCTTGGAAATTGTTAGTAGACTGTGAAGTATTCTCGTGGAAAGAAAGTAGTTGGAAATTTAAAGTGCAAACAACCAGAAATATGAAAAAGGTTAGTGAAAAGAATAAATTGACCTTATTTGAAAGCTAAGGGCATGAATTTTACTCTCCCAGTTCCCTACAAGAGTAATCCATACTAGTTGGCATCATTATAAAAATTTTAATGAGACAATTAAGGCTTTTGTATTATGGCAATTATTATAAGCTGTTGACATTATTAGAAAAATTTGCCCTCTGCCTTCAAGAAGCATAGAATCACAGAGAGACAGACTATTGAAATTTGGAGCCAAGGCATAGGAAGTCTTGTTACATGCTTTGAAAGGGTAATACAGTGAAATATTTGTGAAAAAATTACTTTAAAATTACCATGTCTATTCAGTAACCTTACTTTAAAAGAAAGAAGAATAATATAGGTAACATTTAATGGGTACCTATTAAGTGGCAATGAAATAATAGAAATTAGGTTGAAATTAGAGATTTCATGAAAGCGTTTTTAAAAAGGCATGCTAAATATCACAGGAATTTGGGGTAAAGAGATGAAACTTGTATCTGTAAGTCAACTCTTGCTCTAGTCTTCAGGCAAACATATTATGTCTTCTATACTTGATGATTCATTTGTGAAGTGGAGAAAATGATAACAATAAGAGGTGTAAATGTACTTTTTAAGACACAAAATACAGAATATACAATTTAACTTAGTCTCATGCATTAACACATACTTTTAATTATTTATTCATTGTGGATCCGGTAAGGAAAAAAATAGCAAAGTGGGGTTTTGAGAAAACTCAATTTTTTTTACCATGGTCCCTGTACAGGGAAGCCCCAAGCTTCTTTCTTTATGACCTATAAATAAGCAAAAACCCACTGTCAGATAAATATACCACAAAAAAAGCTAGCTCTAATACAAAGCAAGGGTAAGCATTCAAAGTCATCTGCATATGTTGTTGTATTATGGAAATAGTAAATGAGATAACTCACCAAAATATTTCATTTCCTCCAGTAAGTCATTAGATTTGTAACAGAAGTGGCTTATGCCAGTTTTCTTTTTCATTAAATATTCATATTTTCTAATGGAAATTGTTCTGACAAATTGGGTAAATTGAGCAACTTATAAATTTATGCATCAAAAGGAAGATTTTTGGAATTCCTATTGAGCAAGCTAATGCTTAAATCATTAACACTCTGTTGATTTTATAATTAAAAAGCTGGAAAGTAAATATACTGTATATTTTAAGTGGCATGATAGCTATTTGTGTTGATCCTAGATCACAAGTCTGCTGATTGCAGTTATCCATTAGCTATGCAACATGTTACTGTGGTTTCATGGGGGATTCCTTTCAATTCTCTGCAACAAACCCCTCCATTGTGTCACTTATAATAAAGAAAAAAAAAACAAATGTTTCACGCTTGTCTTAGCTAAGAAGAAAGTTTTTACTTATATATTTATTTTTTAAATTTAATTTTTATAAGGTTGTTCACAACAATTTTTCCCATTTAGTATTCCAACACCAATACCACCACCATCACACCCACCTACCACTATATTTCAAATGTTTCCATCCCAAGCCTCAAACTCTGTCCCCAAAGAAGGACCTAAATAATTTATTTTGTGTTGCTTGTTATGAATAATCTACTAAAAATTATCCCCCCAAAATTTCCTAAGAGGAAAGTTTGTGTAAATATTGTCATATTTCACCCTGGAGTGATTAAACCTTTGTATAAGAGATTATTAACATTTTGTTAGAGGTTGAGCCTTGTGTGATTACATATATATAAAATTATAATATACATATCATTCATATATATATTTTTTCCTCCCCAAGATGGGTTTCCTTCTACTTTGCATCCCATGAAAAGTGATGTGCTACTCTTGGTACATCAGTGGTGTAGAGTATGAGATGTTGCTCCAGGAATTCTAAAATTTTAAATACTGTTATATGCTGAGGTTAATTTAATTTTTTTTTAACTGAATGGCGACTTTGGGGTCAAGACACACCATTTTGGTGAATTGTTCTGTGTTGCTCTCTTCCATGAGATTTATTTGTGAGTTTCTGGATCATAAAAAAGTTTTTAAGGAATCATAGTTCCAGAAAATGTGAAGACCAGAAACGTGAAGATTTCTATTCCTAGGAAGTAAGAAAAAGAAATCTGTTTGTTAGGAACTATGGGGGTTCCTGTAACTTATCTCAGTTTTCAACACGATTCTAGTAAACATGAAGAGCTTGATGATGGGTACAATGCTCAGGAAATAGTGGTGAATGAGAAAAAGCAGTACTTGAACTAAAGGGACTTAAAAAGTAGACAGTACAATGGAGTACTATGTAGCTGTTAGAAAAGGTGAAGTTATGAAATTTACATACAAGTGGTACTACATGGAAAGTATCATGTTAAGCGAAATGAGTCAGAAAGAGCGGGATAGACACAGAAAGATTGCATTCGTCTGGGGAACATAAAGCAACTAAACGGGAGACTAACACCCAGGAATGGCTCAGATTAGTACCAGGAATTTTGCTCCATGACTTGAAGGCCAGCCACATGTGCTAGGTGAAAAGGAAGCTCAGATAGAGAAGAGAGCACCAAATAAAGGGTGTTGTGAAGACCCTCCCAGGGTGGGAGAGACATGCTAAAAGTAGTCTATAGACCAAACATGATTGCCACTCAATGCCTCTCTGGCAAAACATAGTACCCAAAAGAAGAGAGAGAGAACAAGGGGGAATGCCCTGCCACAGCGGCAGGGTGGGAGGGGGGGGGGAGGGGATAGGGGGTGGGAGGGATGCTAGGACCCGTGGTGGGGGAGGATGGGCACTGGTGGAGGGATGGGTACTTGATCATTGTATAACTGAAACCCAAGCACAAAAATTTATAAGTCTATAAATGTACCTCATGGTGTTTCACTAATAAAAAAATGATTAAATAAAAAAAAATTTAAAAAAAGATAAAAAGTAGACAGTAAAGCAAGTGGTGACAACACAATGAAGGAATGAGATTGTTGGAAGTTCCAAGACTGCATGCAGAGGGATCTAGGGCTCAAGGAATGTCCTTTTGAGAGGATGACTTAGGTTCAGTTCTGTGGATGGACAGGTGGTAATGGTTATGGCAGATGCAACTATATACGTACTGGTCAGAAAATTGGAAAGAAAAGATGCCATGTTCTAGCCACAGATAAACTGTGTGGTTATAACAGTGTGAACGCATCAGCCGTAAAGGTAACAGAGCTAAACATGATTGTATAAGTTAAATATTTATATATATATATGTATATATATACACACACATATAGTTGTAAGCTTGCCACAAGTGTGTTGGAGCAAAGGGCAGTTAGAATAGAGAAGAGACAAGTATGACAATGATAGTTGGAAATGATCACTCTGGACAAGAACCCTTCCTCCCTCCCTCCCTCCCTCCCTCCCTCCTTCCCTCCCTCCCTCCCTCCTTCCTTCCTTCCTTCCTTCCTTCCTTCCTCCCTCCCCCTTCCTTCCCACTCCCTTCCTCCCTACCCCTCCCTTCCTCCCTCCTTCCCTTCCTCCCTCCCCTCCTTCCTCCCTCCCGCCCTCCTTCCCTCCCTCTCTTCTTTCCTTCCTTCCTTCCTTCCTTCCTTCCTTCCTTCCTTCCTACCTTCCTTCTTTCCTCCCTCCCTCCCTCCCTCCCTCCCTCCCTCCCTTCCTTCCTTCCTTCCTTCCTTCCTTCCTTCCTTCCTTCCTTCCTTCCTTTTCTTTTCTTCATGCTGTGCAGTGCTCAGGGATTACTCCTGGCTATGCACTCAGGGATCTCCCTACCTCCCTTCCTCCCTCCCTCCCTTCCTCCGTCCCTTCCTCCGTCCCTTCCTTCCTCCCTTCCTACCTCCCTTCTTTTCTTCCTTTCTATATCATTTTAGATTTTTAGTAAGCATTTTCGTAAGTAACAAAAATAGGTTACAAGAAAAATAATGCCTTTTATTTTTTTTATTGTGTTGTTATTGGATGGAGCAATAGCACAGCAGTAGGGCGTTTGTCTTGCACGCAGCCAACATGGCTGACCCAAGTTTGATTCCTCCACCACTCTCAAAGAGCCCAGCAAGCTACCGAGAGTATCTCACCCACATGGCAAAGCCTGGGAAGCTACCCGTGACGTATTCAATATGCCAGACACAACAACAACAAGTCTCAAAATGGAGACATTACTGGGCCCGCTTGAGCAAATTGATGAACAATAGGACAGTGTTATTTTTTTTGGGCGAGGGCGCTGGAGTGATAGCATAGCAGGTAGAGTGTTTGCCTTGCACGCAGCCAAGATGGCCGACCTGAGTTCGATTCCTCTTCCCCTCTTGGAGAGCCCGGCAAGCTACTGAAAGTATTTCGTCCACACGACAAAGCCTGGGAAGCTCCCCGTGACACATTTGATATGCCAAACACAGTAACAAGTCTCACAATGTTACTGGGCCTGCTCGAGCAAATTGATGAACTACTGGGTGACAGGGACAGTGACAGTTGTTATTATTTCTATATGTAATATAGAAAATAATAAGGTATTTAAAATTATTTTATGTTGTCTTTGAAATTCTCTGTGAATTATTTATTTAGAGAACATCTCAATTTGAACTAGTCACATTACAGATGTTTACTAGCCAGGTGACTATTGCATTGGCCAACACATGAATAGAGAGTGAAACAAGAGGTTAAAGGATAAGAAGCAGAAACGGACATTTAGAAAGAAGTCAAATCCTGACATATTTTAGGGCGTTCGCCTTACAAGCAGCCAACATGGCCGACCCGAGTTCGATTCTTCTGCCCCTCTCGGAGAGCCCGGCAAGCTACCGAGAGTATTCGATATGCCAGACACAGTAACAACAAAGTCTCCAATGGAGACTTTACTGGGCCTGCTCGAGCAAATCGACGATCAACGGGAGGGCCTTTACCTTTACCTTTACCTATACATAAGTCAGTTAATTAGACCAAATGGTTTTTGAGATCTTTCCAGCCCTATAATTCTGTAAGCTCTGTCTCGTCTCAAGGTAGATTGGCAACAAGGGGCTCCAATCTGAATACTCTTACCTCTTAGATTCATTATATCACTGTTGTCTTCTTCCTTATAACTGCAAAAGTATTTATATAAGCCCTGAGACAGGAATGTTTCCACTAGAATTTTTTTTTGAAAATGACTTTTCTTGCTTCATTCAGTAGACTTTTGAGAATATCTATAGTAGATTTTCATATAATAAGTTTTATCTGCAATAGTTCCATAAGTTTTCTTTTGCTAATTATCATGTTTTCTGTACTGAGAACTTAGAGTCCATGCTCCAACTTGGATGGTGCCTTAGGTTAAAGCTTGATTGGTTCAACTTATGTGTATATTGATCAGGTCAGCTAACTATGTCTAATCAGAACTCATTTCCGAGAATTTTGGTGAAATCATTGAAATAAGAAATACTCTTTCCCCCCCACCCCCAATAGTGCTATTCCTATGGGATAGGATGGTAAAATAAACCTGGTGAGAAAAAGCTTACTTGAAAAGAACCTGAACATCCGGCATGGTCATAACTTCAGAAGCACAAGGACTTAATGCAGAGCCCAGCAGCTTGCAGCAGAAAAGTGAATGGACTATGCATTAATCCACAGCACCATGCCTGCCTGGGAGGGAAAGGGTGTTGCTCCGTTCCACCTTTTCCTCCCTGGACAGCAAGATGGCGGCCGCCTCAGAGCTTTTTGGAAAGCCAGGTATGAGCTAGTGGTGACGGGGCAACTGAAACCTCATGGGAAGGGGGGAGTTCCCAGCTCATTCTTCACGCTCTACCGAGGTCATGAGTTGCCCCCCACGAGCAGCTCTCTGGCACTGCCATGACTCCAGAGCCACAGAAACCAATCTCATAATTATCTGGCTCTCGGCAGAAATACTTCCAGGCTTAATAAGTAAAATATCAGAAATTCAAAATTGCGCGGCCACTATCGTAGCAGCACGACATCATTGGGTTCTTGTAACCAGGAGTAGAAAACAAATTATTTCACAATACCTTTTCAGCAGGTCTGATTTGTGGGTGTAAACGCTAAGCAATAATGGTGCATCTTTTGTTGAAACAATGAATCTAATCAAAGAAATAGAGTGTTAAGTAGAATTTATCTGCCTCACAGGCATTGGGAGGGGTGGGAGGAGGAGGTATATTGGGGTTTTTCGTGATGAAAAATAAATACTGGTGAAGGGAAATGTGTTTGATCATTGCAGTATCGAGACTTAAACCTGAAACCTTTGTAACTTTTCCTACAGTGATTCAATAAATTTTTTAAAAAAGGTAATAAAACACTTCTGTTGAAAAAAATAAGTAAATAAATTCATAATAAAAAAATATTTACCCCTTGCCAGGTATATGGCTTGCAAATAAAATATTTCCTCCCATTCAAAAGAAAAAAAGAAAAGAACCTGAACACAGAGTGATGCAGAAATAGGAAAGCTTGAATTCCCTCCCAGGGCTGTATCTGAATTCAAAACACCCATTTTCCTGTAAATCCCTGTCTCTCCCTTTAAAGCTAAAGCTTCTTTGAGCTGCACTTTCTGTCCCTGCAATGAAAAAGGTCACTGGCCAAAAATCTTCTAGCAATGTTTTTATCGTGGTTATTGTAGTTGTAAAGGATTAACTACACAATTTTTGTTATGAGTAATTTGTGCTTAGGACCAGGAGATAATCTAGTAGTTAGATAGTCTAGTAGTTATTCTAGTAGTTAGCCCAGAATATACCAGACCAGGTTTGGTTTCTGGCACACATGATCCCCTGACTCTCTCCAGGTGCGGCAATGGAGGCCATCAGCACTGCCTGGGAGACCCTGACAATGCCAAAAGGAAACTGTTAAAATGAAAATTCTGATGTCTATAAAAATATGGGCTGGAGCGAATCATAGCAGGTAGGGCGTTTGCCTTGCACGCAGCCAAGATGGCCGACTCGAGTTCGATTCCTCCGCCCCTCTCCGAGAGCCCGGCAGGCTACCGAGAGTATCTCGCTCGCACAGCAGAGCCTGGCAAGCTACCCGTGTCGTATATGATATGCCAAACAGAGTAACAACAAGTCTCATGAAGGAGACATTACTGGGCCTGCTCGAACAAATTGATGAACAACGGGAGGACCATGACCATGACCATAAAAATATGTTCTTTCTAATGAGTTACCATGATTATTTTTTTTCAATTTTTATTACTGAAACACCATGAGGTACGGTTGTAGACTTACAAATTTTTGTGCTTCGGTTTTAATTATACAATGATCAAGTACCCATCCCTCCACCAGTGCCCATTTTCCACCACCACGGATCCCAGTGTCCCTCCCACCCCCCATACCCCCCATCCCACCCTACCTCTGTGGCAGGGCACTTCCTTATGTTCTCTTTCTCCTTTTGGGTGCTGTGGTTTGCAAAAGAGGCATTGAGTGGCAATCATGTTCAGTCTATAGTCTACTTTCAGCATATTTCTCCCATCCTGGGAGGATCCTCCCAACACCCTTTATTTGGTGCTTCTCTATCTGAGCTGCTGTTTTCCCTAGCACGTCTAGCTGGCCTCCAAGCCATAGAGTAAATCTCCTAGTACTTTTCTCGGCTATTCTTGGGTGTTAGTCTCCTATTTTGTTACTTTATGTTCCCCAGATGAATGCAATCTTTCTATGTCTGTTCCTCTCTTTCTGACTCATTTCACTTAGCATGATACTTTCCATGTAGTACCACTTGTATGTAAATTTCATGACTTTATCTTTTCTAACAGCTACATAGTAATCCATTGTGTAGATGTACCAAAGTTTCTTTAACCAGTCATCTGTTCTCGAGCACTCAGGTTTTTTCCAGATTCTGGATATTGTAAACAGTGCTGCAATGGACAAACAAGTGCAGATGGCACTTAGACTATACTTTTTTGCCTCTCTGGGATATATTCCCAGGAGTGGTATTGCTGTGTCAAATGGGAGCTCAATTTCTAATTTTTGGAGAATCATCCATACTGTTTTCCAAAAGGGCTGAACCAGTCAGTATTCCCACCAACAGTGAAGGAGGGTCCTTTCTCACCACATCCATGCCAATACCTGTTGCTTTTGTTCTTTTGGATGTGGGCCAGTCTCTGTGGTTTGAGATGATATCTCACTGTTGTTTTGTTCTACATCTCCCTGATGATTAATGATGTAGAGCATTTTCTCATGTGCCCCTTTGCCATTCGGATTTCTTCTTTGAGAAAGTTTCTGTACTTTCGTTGCCCCATTTTAAGGGGTTTGGATGTTTTCTTCTTGTGGAGTTCAACCAGTATTTTATATATCCTAGATATCAACCCCTTGTCGGATGTGTATTGGGCGAATATCCTTTATCATTCTGCAGACTTTGTATTTTGGTCATTGTTTCTTTTGAGTTGCAGAAGCTTCTTAGTTTAAAATAGTCCCATTTGTCTATCTCTGTTTTCACTTGCTCGGCTGGTGGTGTGACATCTTTGAGGATACTATTAGCTTCAATGTCATTGAGGATTTTACCAACTTTGTTTTCAATGTACCTTATGGATTCCGGTCTGATGTTGAGGTCTTTAATCTATTTAGAACTTATTTTTGTACATGGGCTAGAGCGATAGCACAGTGGGTAGGGCGTTCGCCTTACAAGCGGCCAACACGGCCGACCCGAGTTCGATTCCTCCGCCCCTCTTGGAGAGCCCGGCAAGCTACCGAGAGTATTCGATATGCCAGACACAGTAACAACAAAGTCTCCAATGGAGACGTTACTGGGCCCGCTCGAGCAAATCGACGATCAACGGGAGGGCCTTTATTTTTATCTTTTTATCTTTGTACATGGTGTTAGGCAGAGGTCTGAGCCATTTTTTTTGCATGTAGCCATCCAGTTTTGCCAGCACAATTTGATAAAGAGGCTTTCCTTACTCCACTTCACATTTCTTGCTCCTTTTATCAAAGATTAGATGATTATAGGTTTGAGGGGAGATGTCAGTGTATTCAACCCTGTTCCATTTTTCTGCCTTTATTCCAGTACCATGCTGTTTTAATTATTACTGCTTTGTAGTAGATTTTCAAGTTAGGGAGGTTGAGTCCTTCCATTTTTCCCCCCAGGAATTGCTCTAGCTATTCATGGTGGCTTATTAATCCATATAAATTTCAGGAGTGTTTGCTCCATTTTTTTGAAGAATGTCATGGGTATCCTTATAGGGATCACATTGAATTGCTTTGGGAAATATTGCCATTTTGACAATGTTAATTCTCCTGATCCATGAGCAGGGGATATCTTTTCATATTCTGGTGTCCTCTTTTATTTCCTGAAGTAGCGTTTTGTAGTTTTCTTTGTATAGGTCCTTTACTTTCTTAGTTAAGCTGATTCCTAGGTACTTGATTTTCTGGGGCACAATTGTGAACGGGATTGTTTTCTTCATGTCACTTTCTTCTCTCTCGCTGTTTGCGTATAGGAAAGCCATGGACTTTTGGGTATTGATTTTATAGCCTGCAACTTTACTATACAAGTCTGCTTTCAGAATTTTGTCTCTATCTAAGGTTTTGGTCATTTTGATCAGGATGTGTCTTGGGGTATTTTTATTCGGATTTCTTCTAGCTGGTACCCTTTGGGCCTCCTGAATGTGGTCACATGTTTTCTTCAGCTCTAGAAACTTCGTAGCAATGATGTCTTTGACAGTTTCTTCTTCATCAGGGTTTTCTTCCTGTTCCTCTGAGACTCCAATAATCCTTATGTTACCCCTCTTGGCTTCATCACCATCTTCTCTTGCCATCTGTTCCAGAACTGTGAGTCTCTTTTCCACTTTCTGCTTTTTTCTGGAGAGTCTCTGGACTTCATCTTCTAGCTCACTGATT
The DNA here is from genome assembly GCF_029834395.1 of Sorex fumeus. Taxonomy (NCBI): domain Eukaryota; kingdom Metazoa; phylum Chordata; class Mammalia; order Eulipotyphla; family Soricidae; genus Sorex; species Sorex fumeus. The sequence continues at coordinate 45,006,348 of NW_026606108.1, read as the reverse complement.
CTATCCTCAGCAGCTGTTACTCTGTTGCTGAGGCCTTCCACTGAGTTTTTCAATTCGCCTACCAGGTTTTTCAGGTCTGACGTTTTCTTTGCATTTTCCTCATTTCTACCTTCAAATCCTCTTGTCTTTTATTGGCATTGCTTTTCATTGTTTGTTTTAGCTCCCTAAGCATCCTCAGTAGCTCCCTTCTAAATCCCTTGTCAGAGAGGTTTTCTAGCACTTCGTTACTCTTCATGTCTTCTGGGCTAGCATCTTCAATAAGAAAGCTTGGTGGGCTTTTGAGTTGCTTTACCATTGTGACCAGTGTGGTTCAGACCTTCATGCTCACTGTTACTATTCTTCTTGAGATGCAGAATGAATTGAGATGGGCTTAATGAATTATTAGCTAATATGTTCCTGATGGTTAAGATAACCTAGTGAAAGTTCCATCTAAGAGGGTAACTTATGGTTCCTATGGGATATGCAGTGGGAGAATAACTCCACAGCTAATGTGGTTGCAGCTCCGGGAAGGGGCTCTGGCACAGGGCGGGTACCTGGTGAATGAAGAGAGAGTGCCCGCAGTGGTTCAACTTTGTTTTTGTGCAGTGTGTCTAAATTCCCGTCCCCCACAGACCAAGGGTGAAAACCAGCTCTTCTCATGGGATCTAGGTAGCCACGCAGGACTGGGAAGGGGCTGGTGATGGGCAGGTACCTGGTGAATAAGGGTGTTACCATGATTATTAAGGCATTTGTTCATCTTATTCTATTCCATAAATATTTATTAAAAATATACTGTTTTAGGAATTGTGTTCTGCTTTATATATTACATCATATCAATTATTTATTTCATAGTGCTTCTCATTTCTTTTTGTTTTCAGTGGGTAGAATATTTTCGTGATAGCATCTCTCTGTTTGAAGAATATATAGTTTCTTTTAAAATTATGTAAGCCTCATGCTCTCTTGGAGGAACGATTAGTTCTCCAAAACTAATTTTCTTCATCCTTTACACACATCTCCTATTAATTTTCCCCATAATTTTCTGACTATAATTTTGGAACACTTTAGAATTGATTGTCTCTCAAAATAATGACTAGAATAAATGGGCAGCTGAAGTATAAATCCACACCAAGGCCTTGCCCTAATGCATCAGAATAAGCTCAAATGATGATTTAAATTAAAAGTCCTGAGCTTCTTTCGTTTAGAGACATGAAATTATAGGCTTTGGGTAAAGTCTTGGAACTTTTGTTTTACCAAGCTTTCTTCGAGAATCTCGTGAATGCTGAAGTTTGGGAATTACTGGTTCCTTAAGAGAAAATTCCACAAGCAATCTATATTCTCGAATAAAAATAAATTATCACTGCAAGGTGCTTTATCAACAGTTCAATAATAAATAATTTATCTTCTGTAGTTATCTAATAGCAGATAATGCCTTTTTTCCCTATTATTTTTTATTTAAAAAAATGGGTGCTGTCATTTGCAAAGCTCTTAATAAAAGTTTCAGGTAGTCAGTGTTCTTTCTCCAAACCCACCAACTAGTGTCAGTTTACTCCATCTCCTTAGCCAACTAATTTTTAAGGAAAGTTTACTTTTAAAGTTTGGGTCATATGCTTACAATAGTTGTTTTCTGTTGGGGGGGTAGGTCCTTTTTCACCACCTTTGCTAATGCTCAGGGATAACTTTGCTCTATGCTCAGTAATCACTTCAGGTGGTTATGCTTATAGTGGTTTTGACTCATGGTTTTGATGTACATATTTATCTCATCTCCAAAACACCAAAATGTCCAAAACTCTTGATTAATACCCAAATTCCAGTTTACTTTCTTATTTCCACATTCCCATACTCCTCCCTTCCTTGGCATTCTCATTTCTGTGACCCAAGGCTAAGGATTTGCCTTCATTTTATACCATCATTCCCCTTGTTTGTTTCTCTATACACCACAGATAAGTAAGAATATCTGGTTTATCTCCCTCTGATTTACTTTGCTTAACCTATTACCCTCCAGTTCTATTCAGCTTACAACAAACAGCTTAATTTCATTTTTTCTTATGTGGTCTTGAAGTAGGTAGATGGCTTATGTGAGGCAGAGAGAAGAGAGATGATATTTTCTCCTGATCTGCCTCTGTTACCCTGGGAAGGCTAGGTATGATAAAAATCTGCAGATGAGCCTCTGTGTGACATGGAGTCAGAGCCCCTCTAGCTCCACCAGGTGATTTTCAAACCACAACTGACATCTGCTTGGTTTTCTCTGCAGGGGAGTTAACCCCCACTATCTGATCTTTCTGGAGTCGTGGACACAGGCTGGAGTGAGGAATTGCTCTGTAGGAAAGAGGGTCAGCCCAGACCTTACCCAGGGTTTCTGGGCCCTTGTCCTATCTTATAGAAAAGAATTTCAGGAGGAAATGAGTGGTGAAGTAAAAACAGATTTTATTTGGAGGCTTTTGGAAGGGGAAGGAAAGAGCAAAGGGAGAAAGAGCAGCACACTCAAGGGAGAACATGGGCTTTTCCAGAGACAGAGAGAGCTCTAGTATACATCTCAAGAGGGGGTATGTGGGGACATGGACTCTGGCAGCATGTGTGTGTCCTTCCTTTGTTTAACGTAGCTTTCATAGGGTTTTTCCCAAGGTACTCCATGTGGGACTTCTACCTAGGTAAACATTCACTGCTAGAGTAGTTGCCAAGTAGGTAGAGTTGGGAGTGGTTGATGGTCCTCTCTGAAACTCCTTTGCTTGGCCTTTATTCTTGTTGGAGTTTCTGTTAGGGGTGGGTCGAGCTTTCTCTGGGTTTGCTGGTGTCAGATGAAATCTTAACAGGCCTTTGTTGGCAAGATGGGCTTTTTGCAGCCTCAGGGCTACTGGTTTTATCACTTCCCAGGAATTCCCATCTCCCTGCCAACATCAGTTTGCTTTACATTATATGTATATCACATCATAGCAAATAATGCTTTTCATGATAAAGCTTTACACAGAAATACTCTTGAAATATTCACCTATTAATGTGTAAAGGATGGGCTGGAGCGATAGCACAGTGGTAGGGTTTGCCTTGCGTGCAGCCAGCCTGGCAGAGCTGGGTTCAATTCCTGCTCCCCTCTCCAAAAGCCTGGCAAGCTACTGAGAGTATCTTTCCTGCGTGGCAAAGGCTGGCAAGCTACCCATGGTGTGTTTGATATGCCAGAAACAGTAACAACAAAGTCTCACAATAGAGATGTTACTGGGCCTGCTTGACCAAATTGATGAACGATGGGAGGACAGTGACAGTGACAATGTGTGAAGGATATTATTAGTCACAGGCAAGTACTATAAGTCATAATGTCTATATTATTATATATTAACTCAAATATTGAGTCTTAATTTATATAATGAGGGATTAACTGACCAATATTAACAAGTTGGGAAAGTAGGGCTAATACTTCATTTCTTAAAATGCTTGCTTCTTATCTCTGTTTGAGGTATTTCATTTAGATTCTTAAAATACCTTAGTTGGGGCTGGAGAGATAGCACAGCAAGGAGGGCATTTGCTTTGCATGCGGCCAACCAGAGTTCCATCCCAGGCATCTCATATGGTCCCCCAATCACTGCCAGGAATAATTCCTGAGTGCAGAGCCAGGAGGGACCCCTGTGTATCACTGGGTGTGGCCCAGAAAGCAAACAACAATAATAATAAAATAAAATACCTTAATCAAAACCTTTGTGTATTCATTTGAATGTGGAATTCTGGAGTTCATTTAAAATTTGTATTGCTTTGGGGCTGGAGCCATTGTACTGAGGGTAAGGAGTTTAACTTGCATGCAGTTTACCCAGGTTTGATTCCCAGCATCCCATATGGTTCCCTGAGCACTACCAGGAGTAAATCCTGAGTCCAAAGCCAGGAGTAAACCTTGTGCATCACCAGGTGTGACCCAAAAAGCAAATATATATATATATATTCTTTAAAAATTTGTCGGTGCCATATTGATCCATGTACACTCTAGTAAGAACCAGTAAGAATGAGGTATTGAAATGTAGACAGAAGTCTCCTAATGTTTGGGGAGGGATGCATTATAATACAGCTTTAGCAGATTTTTAAGCCAAGTGAAAACTATGCTATTCTTGTATAGTTTATGAAATATTTATTATCTTAAGAAAAAATTATTTGCTATTAGTAAGTCTAGAGTAGATAAATAAGTTATTTAAATGCTGAAATAAATATAAATTTAAATTCATAATTTATTATATATGTATTATGAATTTAAATGTAGGTCTGGAATAGTCATAGAATTTTCTCCTAAGAAACAGGATAACCCCAAACTTTAGCATACATATAATTCTTAGCCAAAAAGCTGGCTAAAATGAAAATCCCAGAACTTTTCCCCAAAACCTCTGACGTGTACTCCCGGGTCACTCCTGGTGGACTTGGGGGACAGAACCCTGGTCAGCCACTTGGTAGGCAAGTGCTCTACCCACTATACTATTGCTCCATCCACTCAACCCCTTTCTTCTTTGATCCTCCATCCCTTCTTCCTCTTTCCTTCCTTTTTTTTCCCCACAATATTTATAAAGTATGGTCAGTATGTCAGGCACTGCAAAGAGTACTCAGGCTGGAATGGAAATAACCCTTCCTTCATGTTGCTAATAGTCAACATAGAGTTATGTGGAGGAATCCAGAGCAGTCTTTCTAAGCTTTATTGAAAAACTTTATTCTCGTTTCCATCTGTTACAGATATAGATATTTCATCCAATATGTGAGATGAGGTCTTGTTTGTAAACTGCGGTACTATGCATGGGGGATATATTAATTATAACCAGAGAACTTCCTTACAGAAAATCTTTTTATTGGACAGTAAAAGATGATTGTGTTCTTTACTAAGATAATGCCTGCAATCTGTAGCAGCACACCCTCAATTTCCTTCATTAAAAAGGATAAATATTAGGGTCTAAGATCTGACAGGGAATCAAACTATTGCTGTGAAACCATTGAAGATTTGAAACTTCTCTTTAAGAAATTGTAACACTAAAGCTAAATTATATATGTTAACTTTGAATGTGTCTTTACAGGTGGCCAGTAAAAACAGAACATTTAAAAAATTTTCTTTTCATAGCAAACACAGCAGCATGCAGAAGAAAGAAACAAAAGCTAATGCTATGGCCATTGTTTTCTTGTTTCCTTAAACACTCTGCACTCTTAGGGCCAGGAAACCTTTTCTCCCCCAGGACCTAAAATTTCAAGTAGTTGTCAAATCTGATTTTGCTTTCATACTCACAGCTCTGAAATCCAATAAACCATTTCTTGGGATCCATTTGAATACTGGGTTAGCATGAGATTTCATTCCCTTCCATAAGCAAATCCTTGCCCTTTGCCTGTAAGTAACAGTTAAAGGGGTGGAATTTCTAGTGAGGGATGTTGCAGGCAAATAGAGAACCCTGGTAATGAGTTTTCAGGAAATAAGATGAAGTTATGAAATTTACATACAAGTGGTACTACATGGAAAGTATCATGTTAAGCAAAATGAGTCAGAAAGAGCAGGATAGACACAGAAAGATTGCATTCATCTGGGGAACATAAAGCAACAAAAAGGGAGACTAACACCCAGGAATAGCTGAGATTAGTACCAGGAATTTTGCTCCATGAATGGAAGGCCAGCCACACGTTCTAGGTGAAAAGGAAGCTCAGATAAAGAAGAGAGCACCAAATGAAGGGTGTTGTGAGGACCCTCCCAGGGTGGGAGAAGCATGCTAAAAGTAGTCTATAGACCAAACATAATTGCCACTCAATGCCTCTCTTGCAAAACACAGTACCCAAAAGAAGAGAGAGAGAACAAGGGGGAACACCCTGCCACAGAGGCAGGATGGGACGGGGGGGGGGGGGGGGGGGTTGGGGGCGGCGGGGGCTGGGACCCGTGGTGATGGATGACAGGCACTGGTGGAGGGATGGGCACTTGACCATTGTGTAACTGAAACCCAAGCACAAAATTTGTAAGCCTATAACTGTACCTCATGGTGTTTCACTAATAAAAAAAAGAAAAAAAAAATCTCTTCAAGAACAAAAAAAAAAAAAGAAATTGCTCAGCTCTGAAGTAGCAAAAGAACTACTTCCCTTTGAGATGCAAATCATAAGCTCTTTATAGATGTAAAAAATCTGAGGTACCACCCAGAAAAGGACTCTTAGAAAAGGAGAAGCTACAGGATAATCTAAAGGTCCTAATAAGAATTTGAAAGACCCATCCAGAGCCAAAGTCTTTTCTGTGATAACACCCAGATTAACTGTTATGCATGCAGAGAACTTCAGGTCAAGACCTTTTCCAGAAATTGTATATAACCATCTTCCAAATTCTCTTCTCTGCTTTTGCCACTCTGGAGAACCCTGTATTATCTTTTGAATGTGCATTTCTATTTTTCTCCTCTCATATTTCTCTCAGTTTCTTTTCCAATAAGAGCAACTGCTCTCTCTCTCTCTCTCTCTCTCTCTCTCTCTCTCTCTCTCTCTCTGTGTGTGTGTGTGTGTGTGTGTGTGTGTGTGTGTGTGTTAGAATCTAGGGAGATAACTCTAAGAGGTAGAGCACTTGCTTTGCATGTGCAAAGTCTCGAGTTTGATGGAGTTTGATGAGTTTGATCTCTGACAACATAAGCACCCCCACTGAGACCCTGGTAGCCTCCACATATGGCGGGGTGGGGGGGGGGGTAGTGGGGAGGGCTCAATACCATGCATCCCCAACTGAGCTTGAAATTGTTGCAGGCAGGTAGGGGGGTACTTTGGGGAAAAATAAAAATTGCCCAGCACTGATGTAGCTCAAAGGTACAAAGACCAGATTTTGAGATACAAGACCTGAGTTCTTTGAAGATGAAGATGAGAGACAGAGGCACCATCCAGATGCAGATATATAAAGCCCCACCCAAATAAGGGTAGACCTCTCAGAAGAGAAATTACAAGAAGAATCTAAAGGTCTTGATGAGGTTATGGTGGATCATCAAGGGGTAGGATTATGAAAGACCAACCTCCCATACAAAGCCCAGATTGACTTAAATGTATGCAGAGAACTCAAGGAGAAAACCATTTAGAGCTGTATGTAGCCTTTTCCCTGAAAGCCCCTGGAATTGCTTCTCTCCATGCTCTCTCCAGAACACGTGTGTTTGGCAGCTTGCTCTTTCAAGCCCATGTTCTTCCTTGAATACATGTTTTTCTCTTTCTACTTTAACACTCCAGAGAAGCCCTTGTTCCCACTTCTGCAATTATTATATTCCTCGCTTTCTCTCCCCTCACGTCTTTCTAAGTAAATTTCATTTATTTTTGTTTTTTGCAATTTTTCTATATAAAGTACTTTAAATATCTTTTTTCTTTTATTGAAACACCATGGGATGCCATTACAAAGCTTTTGTGTTTGAATTTCAGTCATACAATGATTGAACAGCCATCCCTCCACCAGTGCACATTTTCCACCACCAATGTCCCCAGTATCCACTGCCCCCACCCTATTTCCCAGCCCTCCCCCTGCCTCTATGGCAGACATTTCCTCCCATACTCTCTCTCTCTCTCAACCTTTGGGCATTATGATTTGCAATACAGATACTGAGAGGCTATTGTGTTTGGTCCTTTGTCTATTTTCAGCACACATCTCCATTCCCAAACAATTCCTCCAACCATCAATGACATAGTGATCCTGTCTCTATTACAGCCGCCTTCTCCCCCAGCTCATAGACTTCCACTATGAAGTCATATTTTTGGCCCTTATGTCTACTGCCCTTGGTGTCAGTCTCACATTATGTTATTTTATATTCCACAAATGAGGGCAGTCATACTATGTCTGTTCCTCTCTGTCTGACTCATTTCACTTAGCATGATACTCTCCATGACCATCCACTTATAAGCAAATTTCATGACAGGCCAGTCATCTGTTCTCAGGCACTCGGGTTGTTTCTAGATTCTGGCTACTGTTAACAGTGCTGCAATGAACATACAGGTACAAATGTCATTTCTACTGTGCTTTTTTGCACCCTTGGAATATATTCCCAGAAGTGGTATTGTGGGATCATATGGAAGCTCAGTTTCTAGTTTTTTAAGGAATGACCATAGTAAATTTCATTTAATAAAAACTATTTTGCTTCAATATTTTACCTCCTCGTAGAATTCTTTTCCTTTCCCTCCCCTCTCTCCCCCTCCTCTCCCCTCCCCTTCCCTTTTATTCCTCTCCCCTCCCCTCTCTTCCCTTCCCTGCCCCTCCTGCCTTCCTCTCTCTTCTCCTTTCCCCTCCCCTTCTTTCTTTATTCCTCCCATTTCTTCTCCCTTCCCCTTCCCTCTGATTCCCTCTCCTCCCATCTTCTTTTTTCTCCTCCCTCTCCCCTCCTCTCCCCTCTTCTTTCCTCTCCTCCCCCCCTTTCCTCTTCTCTACTGCTCTTCTTTCCCTGATTGTGTTCAGGGCTTGCTCCTGTCTCTCTGCTCAGCAGGGCTTGGAGGACCATATATGATGCCATGGATCAAACCCCAGACAGTATGTGCAAGCAAGGCAAGCACCCTGTCCACTGCACTAGCACTCCAGCCCCTTTTGAAATTCATTTCTGTAAGGGGAAAGTCAACAGACCCTGGACTGAGGTTAGACTGATTTTCCTTTTCAGAGAGGAGCGACTCCTCTCTCCAGCCTGAGCCCACAGCTCCCTGAGTAGTTGGGTAGCAGGGATCCCCTCCCACCCATGCAGCTTGAAGACTGACTGCCCTATGGGGCGAATAGGCCTAGTGGATGTGACCAATCATGCCATTTAGGTACTTGTAGAAGATTTTACCAGTTCTGACCCAAGTCAGACATTTCCCCTCCTGGCTGAGCAGAGGTGGGTCAAGCAGACAGATAGAGGCACTCTTTCCTCAAGGCTATCTCCCTTTCTCCCTGCTTTACTGAGCCACTGGTGACAGTTTTGTTAGGCCCCAGATCATGGGAATGGTCCTTGTTTTCTAGTTTAGGCAGACACCCCCAAATATTACACAGTATTAAAGTTTTGTCTCAGATTAAATCATCTTTATTAGCTGGCCAGCAACTCCCCTCTCAAGGCTAGCCTGTCCAGCCTAGAACATAAGACCCTGGAGCTTCTCTGGGAATTCTTAAATACATATGAATATTTGTGCAAATACATGTAGCTAAAAGTATAAATACTCATAGTGCTATTGAGTAAAAAATGTTAGGAGCAGAAGGCCTCTGCTGAGATGTAATTACTTGTTGTGTTTCAGCACCCAGTGTGAGCAATTATGATCAGTACTACTTGGGAAGAAAATGAGCCCTAGTCAGGTAGGAGTATGAACCTGCATGTCGCCGCGAAGTGTGGGCTTCACAGGAACTGGTGCTCAGGCAGAACTAGTAGTGATTTGCAGAGCCTGCCAAATGGTTGTCATTTGACAGATAAAGGTCTGATCAATCTCCTTTAATTTTCTAGGTTTCTATATGCTGGTATTTTTCCCAACAGATATAGTTCAGGGATTGTTGCCTGCAAGAGTTGAAAGTTCATCTTTCCTCATTTTATAAAAATAATTAGCAGGAAAACAAGATTGCTTATAGCCTTAAGGCTCTGAAAGTACTGTATAGAATCTACTCTAAGGTGATATTTTATTTAAAAAAAAATACACAGGGCTAATTCCATCACATTCTACACTGCTGCTTTTGTATTCCCAGATCCTGGGGAGACAGATTGGTGAAGATATTTATTAAGGTAAAGGTAAAGGTAAAGACCCTCCCATTGATCGTCGATTTGCTCTAGCGGGCCCAGTAACGGCTCCATTGGAGACTTTGTTGTTACTGTGTTTGGCATATCGAATACTCTCGGTAGCTTGCCGGGCTCTCCGAGAGGGGCGGAGGAATCGAACTCGGGTCGGCCATGTTGGCTGCTTGTAAGGCGAACGCCCTACCGCTGTGCTATCGCTCCAGCCCTGAAGATATTTATTGTCATTTGTTAATGTTCTCTTTGGGGATATTAAATCAAACACTGCTCAGGCAGTTACATTCCTTTAACAGAGTATTTTTCTTTGCAATTAATTTTGCAATAAAGCCAATTAGTGGAGACAAACATTTTTCTCTCTATAGATCGTTGATTTGTAAGGTAGCTCTTATAGACCTCAGTTATAACTTAGTATCAGATATTAACAGTAAACTAACAATGCAAATATACTATAACGAACTCTTTATAAAATATTATCAGACACATTTATTAAAAAAATATTTGTTCTTTGAAGCTACCCATAGGGTGGAGATTGTCAAATTAATTTCACAGGTGAGAAAATTAGGGCTTGATACAACACTTACTGAAATTCTTATGAATTAGAAATGGTAAACATGAGTTATAACCAGCTCATGTTTATTAAATTTTTAATCGACTAGTCGGTCATTTCCATTGCACTGAATGCTCTTCAGATAAGTAGCCATGCCTCATGTAACTATCCAATTTTTGCCGTAAATTGTCTTCAATTTTTAGACATCTCCAATGTTTCTAATAATAATGGTAATGAAAATGAAATGATTAATAATATTAATGATGACATAGTTCAATGTTAAGAGCATATTCTGATAGATCCGCGTTCAAAACTCAAGTCTACTACTAACTTTTTGACCTAGAGAAAAATCACTGAAATTCTCTAAGACCCATTTTTCTAAAAATAGTGCTTTTTATTATTGTGAGAATTCAATGGCAACATCTAAATAATGATATGGTCATCTTGCTGCTATTGCTGTCAACAACTCTATCTGACTTGAGATACTAGGTGTACACTAAGTGCCAGATATTTTTAACACACTATCTCTGTCTTGTAATATCCTGTGGAATGTGTCTTTTTTGATTTCCAATTAGTATGTGGGGACATGACTAGAGAATTCATGGGATTTGTCCTAGATAAAGAACAACGATGACCTTAGGGTTTGGGCCCCTATAGGCCTGATTGCAAAACCCACTGTCTCTGCTTATTAACACTGTTGTAAAGTATTCTTTGACAAAGGTGGACACTTAAAAGAATCCTGGCTACTGTGTTCACCTGATGTCAACTGCCAACTATCTCCTCGTATCCATGACATTCTGTAAGTGCCATATCTGTGTTAGACTCATGGTAGAACTTAGTCTACAGACCAAGAGTAGTGTATAGTGAAAGAGATTTGAATTTCACCATTTAGCACAGGCGGTTGGTTGCTCTGAACAAAAGTGTTTCTTTTTGTGCTAATGAGCCTATAAATTGTTAATCTAGGTACTTGGGGTGGGTGGGGGTTAGTAGATCACATCCCTGAGTAACTATGCTCTGGAAATGATAGCTTAATGAAATGCTTAGATTGTGCCCCGTAAAACTGTGCCTGTATTTGTCAGACCAGAAAATGGTCAATGGTCACTCAGGCTTAAAACTAAAGAGCCTTCAGTGCTTTTCGAAGAATTTGTACCTAAATTCTCACGTCTTGTCTCCTTTATAAATCTGGGAGCTCATCAAGGGAGAAGATTTTACAAGTAAGAAAGATGAGGACCCAGGACATTAAATAATAGTCACAGATCACTCACCAAGTGGAATCTAGTTCTGGATTTCCCTGTGTGCTTTATTGTAAGATAGGCACAAAAGGCTAAGTTATTTCTCAGGCTCATTGTATTTATAGATGAAGATCTGTCCCCTGGGCTTGTCTACATTTTAGGGCCTAGGAACCTTTGCCATAAGGAAGTTTTCATCCCCCCTCCTCCCCCCCCCCCCCCCCCCCCCCACACACACACACCCACTGGTACTGGTTTTCAATGCCAGAAGTACAAACTCTGAAGCAGAGGCCAGGGATTCGAGTTCTACTTTGTCACATGAAAACTAGGTCCTTTGTTCTCCTTGGACATGTATCTCCTATTCTGGAAAAATAGGAAAATAATGTTTCATCTTACCTCACAGGGTTTGAGAACGGGCAACGAGGCTGTAGGGAAAAAGAATTTTTTTTTAAAATTTTATTGAATCACTGTGAAAAAGTTACAAGCTTTCATGTTTGGAAAAGAAAGAATCTTAACAACAACAGCCAAGTTGTGCATGTCCTTTCACCACCGCTTACTTTCCACTTGCTCGATGATTCTAGAATTTCATTTCCATTCTGGGAATTGCCAGTCCGCAGTGTGTGGTGTGTCCAAGCAAATGGGTCTCTGCTCTCCCACCACATCATCAGGCAAAGAAATACCGAGAATCCTGCAGGCCCCTTTGCCAGCCCTGTCCTCACTAGGCCAAAGCAACCCGGAACCCATTCCCGGGCACTTTCAGGACCAGAGATAGTACATTGGGTAAAGCACTTGGCTTGCATGAGGTTGACCAGGGTTCCATCTGATGTAGGTAGGCAGGCAGATAGGGAGGGTCCCCTTCCCAGGTGATTGCAGTGAATTTCCTGGAAAGTAATAGCTCTGAAGTTGCAATGGCCAACCTTGCAGAAGACAGGAACTAAGGCCTGATCAGACCCTCACTTGACACCAGCAACTTACCCTGAAGAGGCTGGTCCCCCTCTGACAGAACCTCCAGTAGAAAAAAAAAAAAGGCCAGGAAAGGAATTTCAAAGACCATCACCACTCCCAACCCCCTAGGCAACCTCCTTAACAACTTACTTTGACCTAGGTAGAAGCTCCACTTGGGGGAAGGTTAGAGAAACCCTATAAAGGTCACCTTGAACAAAGGAATGGTCTAAATATGCTGCTAGAGCTCAAGTGCTGCTTCTGCCCAGGCGGCTGAGCACATATCGCCTGCATCTCCCCTCTTGGGATGTGTAGTTTCATGCTTTCATGTCTAATGCTGCGATGTGTATAGGGCTCTCTCCATCCTTGGAGAAGCCCAGGTTTTCTCCTGAGCACGATACTCTCCACTCTCTCCCACTTTCTCTCCCTCCTTTCCTTCAAAACCTCCAAATAAAATCTGTTTTATTTCAGGCTTGTCTATACCTGAAATTCTTTTCTACGAGGTGAAGCAAGAACCCAGGAACCCTGGGTCCCAGGTGGCAGAGGTGGATCGGGAGACAGTGACCATCTTTCTCCTTCCCACTTCACATTAAGTTACCTGTGGGGTCCACCAACATCACATCACAAGCACCCGATATGGTCCCTGAGTCCCACTAGAAGTGACCCCTGAGCACAGAGTCAGGAGTGAGCCCTGAGAACTGCCAAGTATGCCCACCCACCAAGCCCCAAACAGCAACAAACACATAGACTGGAACTCTTTCTTCTGTAGCTGAACCTCACACCCACCCCAGCTTGACCAAGGAAGAGGGAGCAGAATATTCAGACAGGTTAATTTTTGGTTTTCTTTATGAAACTGGGAAGTAGGTTTTTGATTTGTCCTGGAAGCAGTTTGCTGTTGCATCACGAGATGGATTCTCCAGTGTTCCCAGGCAATCTGTGGAAATTCATTTTCCCATTAATTTCTCTACTGTGTTAGCCAGAGATGAATTATGTTGTTACAATGAAGGAACTCTCATAGATACAAGATTTTACCATATTTCCTCCTTTTCAAGATGCCAGGAATATTCAGGGTAAAAAGAGGCAGCCTAATAGAATAAATACTTTATGAAGTAAAAATGATAACTGCAGTTAGTCTTGAGAAATGTAAAAACAAAAAGTAGAGTGTAAGAAAAAATGTGCAGAATTGAGAAAATATGGTACTCCTATTATCCCTAGCAGGGAATAATCGCAGGTTAATTATGATATCGATGGAACATTTTCTGTCCCTGGAACTCAGAAAAGTTAGGAAAGTATGCCAAGGAGGGCATCCACTTTAAAATTTGCTTGATTGCTCTCCCAGAATTTCTAACTTTATTTGTCTCTTGGTGTGAGAAGTCTCTAGCTTGCCCTGCCAGTGAATTTCCAGAAGCTTAAGTGGTTCTGGTTTATAGAGAGCAGGAAAATTGCAGTGTAGAGCAAGGTGAAGGTGCTCTCTGCTCAGCTAATGGGCAGTTGGACGTGGGAGAGGTGGAGAGAGAGAGAGAGAGAGAGAAGAGAGAGAAGGAGAGAAGGAGGGAGGGGGTGGGGGGGGAGGGGGAGGGGGAGACGAAGGCAGAAGAGAGAGAGATTGTAGATTGTGTGTGTGTGAGAGAGAGGGAGAGAGAGAGAGAGAGAGAGAGAGAGAGAGAGAGAGAGAGAGAGATTTTACAGCTTCCTGTATTTGACTGGTGAGAAATTAGCTCAGATATGGGGGAGGAGCTTGTCAATTTGGCTTCTCATCCAACTCCACTTTGTTGAGCAGCTAATTCTTTGGTTTTTTTCACAGCTTATTCTAGGGCATGTAAGTCTGCACTGGCAGCCTTGATGAATAATAGATGAATGCTCTCTGCTCCCTGAAATGGAATCCTCATTGTTATCCCCCCAGTAGAACTCTAAATCTACCTTCAGGATAGGAGCAGGTGGAGATGACAATCAAGCAGACCTAGAGTCTTGAGCATAGGGGCTGTTTGACTGGAGACAAAGGAATGCCCTAAAGAAACAATTTTCCAAGTCACTTGACTGAGGTGGTGACTTAATTGGAAGACAGTGTGATAATGAACTGTAGCAGGGATGGAGAGGGCCATCTATTAGTAACTCCAAATTTACCTGCTGTGCAGATCTCCAGTTCCACTTGTGTGCTTGTTCTTCTTTTCCTCTGTGTAGAAAAAAACAATTATTCATAATTTGACTGCCATTTGTATTGCGGTTAATGACTTAAAGCAGCATCTTTGCATAGCCCAGCTTATCTCCATGGGCTGCAGATTTAATGAGCTGCTGTGGCCTCTTCCCTCCAGCCCTCTAAGCCAGGAACCTGAGTGTGTCAGGGCTTCACTTGGCAAAGGAGAATAATAGGACACCCACCTCTTCCTTTTATCATCAAAATTCCTCAAACTAGTGCTGGTGACAGGCTAACCAAGGGTACAGAGAAAACATTCAGTAAATGTTAGTTACAATTTAGTAGAAGAGCATGAAGATACTGGTGGATGGGTATGGTTTAGATTAAATGCATTGCTTATTATTCTTGTCCGTAGAGGATTGACTAACTATATCCCCTGAGTTAAACCTAGTCTACTGTATGTTTCTGTAAATAAAGTTTTATCAGACCACAGATATCTCACTAGCTTATTGTCTATGACTGCTTTTGTGCTGCAAAAGCACAGTTAATTAGCAACAACACAGACCTATGGTTTCTGATCATAAAATATTTACTCTCTGGACCTTTTCAGAAAAGGTTTGCCACTCTTTGAAATTCACCACGAAAAGAAAACTCTGCTTCCTATGTTAACTTTAGGAATTGTTTGGGTACATTGTTACTTAATTGATCATTACTATACAATTCCAAAGATTTTTCTTTTTTATGTGTAAGTTCATGTTCCCCTGTAGGTTTTATACCCATGAATACTTAAATATTTGGTTGATGTGTAGATGGAACTAATAGGACATCGTGAAAAAAAAAATACCTCTCAACACCGAAGTTGTCAGAACTGAGTATAGAATTAAGCTGTCAGTTTTAATTATTTCTAACAGAGTTTATCATTAATTAGCTTTTTTGATCCAGCAGAGGTTGCAGTCTCTAAAGAAAATACACAAAACTCAAACTCAAGAAATTGACTAATTGTCAGATAAGGTTAGCTCTGGAGATTTTTACCCATCACAAGGAATCTTATGGTCAGTCATTGCTGTCATTTTCCAGTTCAGTGTCACTGCCTTTGGACCCTCTAATAGGTTGCCTGAGTAAAGTCATCAGGCTTAATGTAATTCTCCATCTGGATCATCACATCTGTCGTCCATAAAAAGGCTTATGAGGGCATAATGCTGGTTAAGAGAACAGTAACATTATTTTTTATGCAAGGTAATAAGTGTTCCTAAAACACTATTTTATCCTATAATATGCCTCAGTAAGATCTTACTGTGGAAACACAAGTTCTCTATCCTTAGAAAAGGCCCTTCTTTTTAAGTTTTTGATATGCTTAATCATGGCGCTTATAAAGTCATGCTTAGTTATGGCACCTATAGAGTCATAGCTAAGTTGTTGTGCCAGATTATGATGTATTGGCCTGCGTATTGCAGAGATTCGTTGACTATTCCCAGACAGTATTCTAAAATAAGAAAACAGTCTGTTAAATTCATGGTCTAAAACTCAAAAGCCTATAGGATCCAGAAGAATATTAATGGAGAATTGGAGAGTGCATGTATCGTCTGAAGTGAGGGATATTTCTTATTAAGTTATAACCAACTACTGCCATAACTTCTTACTTTACCAAAAGAAAAGTAAAACTCTCCCATGGTTTAGAAGTCTGCCATTCCAAAAGAAAACAAAACTATATAGGGCAGATCAACTGAAATATATCTGCAGGTATGGTGTGATCTGTAATTTTCCAGCTTCTGATCTCTGCACTAGAAATTAGTTGCAGAGCTAAGGATGGATGGGAAGAGGCTGAAATAAGTCACAGGACTAGAGCACTAATGTATGAAAGTGAACTTAAGCACATAAGAATCATGGAAAATCTTACAAAATAGTCAGGGATGTGCCAAAGTCACAATAATCACAAACAGAGATGAATAAGTATTTTGTCCAGCACCTTTTAATGTTTTTTAATTGGTGGTGTTGGGGGGGGGGGTCTTGGAATATACTGGATGCTCTTCAGGTGTTATTCATGGCCCTGTGCTCAGGGTTCACCCCTGCTGATGGTCAAATTGGGGTCTTCCATGTGCAAGACAAGCACCCTGACCCCTCTGGGGCCTTAGAAATTTCCTTTGAAAATGAAGGCATTGTCACTAGGCGGACAAACAAGCAGTGAAAATTTCTAAGTCATCATTTCCTTTTCTGAAGACTAAACAAAGTTCTTTACTCAGTCCTTGATGCATGGCAGAGGCTGAATACTTATTTGCTAATATAATGTAGAATCTTAAATAAGGTTGTAAAAATATCAAAAAAGACATTTGATTTAGAACTCATCTCTTCTCTTTTCAGGTTCAGCATATATTTAGACCTGGAGTTATTGGTTGGATTCTTATTCCCTAGACAGTTACTAAGAAATTCAGTGATATTGTCTTGTGACTTACTGGTGAAGTATCCAGAAAACAGTGCAACCTATCAGGAACCTGAGCACTGGGAGGCTTTGCTGCACCAGGTAAGTGCCATATTCTAACACTAAACTTACATTCCCTTTGCCTTGCTAGTGTTCTCAATGACTATTATGAGTTATGAGTTAGAATAGTGGGCTGAATTGAAAGACAACTGCAGAATATACTTTAATATGAAGTTGGTCTTGTATTCTGTGAAGACCTATGAAATCTTTTCCTGCAGGTTGCTGTTGGGTGTTCCACGATTAGCAAAGTTATTAAAGCCCCTTTAAACTTGTTAGTGGCTCCAGGGAGTTCGAAACTAGTCAGTATTAATCTCACAATAAAAGCATATTAAGTTTCTTTAGATTTGGTGCTAGCATGACATTTTAATGACAAGTAAACCCAGGGTGGATGGAAGATACAATAAAAAATGCATATCTTTGTTGTTTGCTGAAAGTTGAGTGGGCTGTGGTTGAAGCCTGGGTAGGATCACTTTAGAAATCTGTCTTAAAATCTGTCAAGTCTTGAATTTCATTGTTTTTGTGGCCTGCTTATTCAGAAAATTATTTCCTGGAAAAACTCCATATCAGTTACCAAAACATTTTTCTCTAGGTTGTCAAGCAAAAATGTAGTTTTTGAGCTTCTATTCAGCAATTTTACCATCAAGCAATACTAGAATAAAGTTTTAATCTTTTGAGAAGTCATTTCCCCCTGTATTACCCCTGAATTTTATGTGTAATGTAGACCCCCTGCATTTTATGTATATACACACACATGTGTATTTTAACTTACATGCATATATGTAACATTATATATATATGGAATCTATATATATACACAGATATATGTGTCTATATATATTTATATATACAGGCTTAGGGGACTATCTGTGGTGTGGGGGATTGAACTTGAGTAGGGTAAGGAAATGTGTTCCCTGCTATACTGTGTCCAGCCCCCCAGACAGCATTTTTTAAGCAAACACAGCTCTGGTTCACAGATTGACACTGCTCTGAACCCTTAAATACATCAACTCATATACATCAGCATATATATATATGTATATACATACATTCACACACATATGTGTGTACATATATACATACATATACGTATGCTGTTTTAGAAGCTGAATCCATGTAAGCTCTGTGTTGAACCACTGAGTCAGATGGTTGGTCCTAATTTGTATTTAATTATTGCCTTTAATTATTAGTATGTAATTTGAGTTTATGTTATTTTGATCCCTATTCTCATGTATTAAGCTATATGCATACTTGTTAATTTTAATTATGTCAAAAGTCACTTGGTTTTCATTAAGTTTTTTATTATTCAAAATGAAATGTTGTCTTATTATCATTTCCTCTCAAGATATTAATCTTGTCAAATTGGCACACTTACATTTTTATTCACACTTTATTTTCCTAAAAGTAGGATGAATTTTCTCTGAAAAAGTCTCTATTAAAATAGTTCATCTCTGGGGTTTGATATAACAGGGGTTTAGGCAGTTGCCTTGCAGGTGGCAACTCTGGTTTGATCTCAGGCACCCTATATGGTCCCTGAACCCCCCAAGGAGTGATTTCTGAGCACAGATCTAGGAGTAAGCCCTGAGCACAGTTGGATATGGCCCCCAAACCAATAGAGAGCAAGTTTCTTTGGTTGGGATACGGCTCAGTGGTAAAGCTTGTATCTTACAGGCATTAGATTCTGAGTTCAGTTCCTGGTTCTGAAAAAAACAAAAGAAATTGAAAAAAGCTGCTGCTTCTTTTGGGTCTGGGTCAATGACTCAGGGGTTGGAACACAAACTTTGCTTGGAGGGGCTTGTGGGTTCATTCTCCTGCACAGTATAGTTCTCCAGACTGCCAAGTGTTGCCAAATGGTTAAGAGAGAGAGAGTCATTCTTTGCTGTTCTTCTCATTTATTTTACTAATCACTGCAAAACAGTTGATTTTCAAGTACTTTTTTTCTTTAATGCATTAAGTGACTAGCTTTTTTAGGAAGGCAGCAGAAAGAAAAATCTCCAGGCGAAATCTGCTCACACAGTTCTGACAAGTCTTAAGGCAAAATTCCAAAGGATAATTATAGTTGTCACTAACGCTGATTTCATGATGGTCAGATCTTCAGAAATATTATTTATAAATGCTATCATAGTGCTCTAGAAGAACCTTCATTCGATTTGGGGAAAGACAGTATAGCAACTACTAAGCTAGCAAGTTGGTCTTTTATCTCTGGATCTCCTCACCAGTTTTGCATCAGAATCTTCTGTGAAGTTCTTGGAAGCTCCAATTAAAAGTAAATTCAGTCACTAACAAGACTTTTCTTGGGTAGCATTTTTGTTTTTGTTCGGGGGCTATATCCTGCAGGGTGGTGCTCAGCACTTACTCCTGGCTCTAGGCTCAGGGATGATTAGTGTGGAGGCTCGGGTTGTGGTGTAGGGGGTGTAGGGGATTGAACTTGAGTAAGGTAAGGCAAGTGTCTTCCCTGCTATACTATTTCTCCAGCCCCGCCCCCCCCCCCCCCCCACACACACAGCATTTTTATTAGCAAACACAGCTCTGATTCACAGCTTGACACTGCTCTGCACCCTTTGGATACATCAACTCAGAGTCAGAGTTCTTTAATCAGGCTTACAGTTAGTCACTGTGATGACGATGACCTCAGCAAAGAAGAAACTGAAATAGAGCTGTTAGGTAGCTTTCCCAAGGCTGCATATGTTGTGCTTTATAGAGTGAGAATTTAAAGGCCCCAAAGCCAACTCTTACGTTCATACTTTTAATCTTCATATGTTACTGCTACTCATCCTTAGCATAACTAATGGCTGGAGATAGATCTAGGCCTGATGGCATAAACGATAAAACAAAATTTATTGCCTGGTTCTCTATTCTTACTAATTTAATTTTGATATTTCTGATGTCCAGGGGATCAGATATATTGGTTGATTACATGCTAATGCATAAAAATTTGTCTGCTGTCTGGACACACTGGTTTCTCTGATGAGTGGGCCTGTCTCTAATTTTAAATTGTTTCTCTGGAGATTCTCAGGCACCTATGCATATCAGCCAGGAGATGACACTATTCATGTCAATCTGAGATCTAGACCTGAGATCAAGACCCTGGAAACTTCAGAGAACTGTGGGGATGGGATGAACACAGAGGCAGGAGACATCTCTCAAGAGATGACATCCTCCAAAGTGTGTGAAGGATGAGTAGCTAAAAATAAGGAGATTTATTGACTGCCACACTATGAGAAGGAAAAAGGAAAAATCTGCATTCTTTCCTACAAGATAAACCTGCAGCTATTCGAAGGCAGATGCCATGCTTACTTCTAATAAATACTTCAGCTTCCTGGTGGTCTTGAGGAATATTTATTTACTATTAAATTTTATTTATTTTTTAAATTAAATCACAGTAAGATACAATTACAAGTTTTTCATGATTGGATTTCAGTCATATAATGTTCCAACACTTGTCTCTTCACCAGCGTACATTTCTCACCTCCACTGTTCCCAGTTTCTCTCTCTCTCTCTCTCTCTCTCTCTCTCTCTCTCTCTCTCTCTCTCTCTCTTCCCCCTCCCTTTACTTTCAGGCATTGTGGCTTGCAATACAGAAACCAAAAGGTTATCAGGCACATCCCTCTACCCACTTTCAGCACTAAGTTCCTGTCTATAGCGATCATTTCCAACTATTATTGTCATACTAGTCCCTTCTCTATCCTAACTGCCCTTCACCCCCACACACTTGTGGCAAACACTATTGAGGAATATTTAAACATGAAGTTCTCAAGACTAGGGCACTTTTGCAAACCACAGCACCCAAAAGGAGAGAGAGAACAAACGGGAATACCCTGCCACAGAGGAGGGGTAGGATGGGGGAATGGGGGTGGATGGGAGGGCTACTGGGATCATTGGTGGTGAAGAATGGGCACTGGTGGAGAAATGGGTACTTGATCATTGTATAACTGAAACCCAAGCACAAAAATTTGTAAGTCTTTGAGAAAGTTTCTGTTCATTTCATCGCCCCATTTTTTTTTTATGGGGTTGGATGTTTTCTTCTTGTGGAGTTCAGCGGAGGGATGGGTACTGGATCATTGTATAACTGAAACCCAAGCACAAAAATTTGTAAGTCTACAACTGTACCTTATGGTGTTTCACTAATAAAAATTAAAAAAAAAAACAAATTAAACATAAAAATAATTTGTAAGTCTACAACTGTACCTCATGGTGTTTCACTAATAAAAATTAAAAAAAAAACAGACTAGGGTTTTAGTACCAGACGCCTAATATTAAGATTTTAGAGTTATAAAAAGAATTGGCACCAACTAAGACAAGTGAATTGTTATTCCCCTTCTGCTTGTTCTAACATTATCTCTGCAAAGCAAAAGAGCCTCCTGTGACCATCTATTAGCATAATGGCTCTCATTGTTCCTTTGTCTTTTCTCACTTTTCATCTGCAACAATGTTTGGGGTGATTCTTGAAAGGGCTACTCCAGGAACAGAAGAGTATTGAAAAAAGTGAGAGTGTTTGATGGTCTGTCTGATATTTAAAACTTAGTGCATTTAATATTTTTGATATTTGGCATACATAGTCATCCAAGGGCACTGGGATTTCAATGCTGGGGTCTCTTTGGACTACAAAATCTTGAATAGGTCCGAAGACAAGCAAAATTATGCCTGTAATCCTTTCCTAGTATACATTTTGTTCTAATAATCAGAGAAGTCTGGAATGGAGAGATGGAGAGGTTATTGTTTTAAATTCATGTGTATTTAAAAATTTAGATACAGAGTACTAAGTACTAAGTACTAAGAGGAAGATATAGAAGTCTATAAATCCAAGTAAAAAATGCCCCAATCACATGAGAAATTGGGCTGGAGCAATAGCACAGCAGGTAGGGTTTTTGCCTTGCAAGAGGCCAACATGGCCAACCCGAGTTCAATTCCTCTGCTCCTCTCGGAGAGTCTGGCAAGCTACCAAGAGTATCAGGCCCACACGGCAAAGCCTGGCAACCTACCTGTGATGTATTCAATATGCCAAACACAGTAACAATTGTCACAGTGGAGACGTTACTGGGCCTGCTCGAGCAAATTGATGAACAATGGGAGGACAGTGACAGTGACATGAAAAATAATTACAGAAGTATTTGACAACATTATATCAATTTGAAGGTAAAGGTAAGGTAAAGGTAAAGGCCCTCCCGTTGATCGTCGATTTGCTCGAGCGGGCCCAGTAACGTCTCCATTGGAGACTTTGTTGTTACTGTGTCTGGCATATCGAATACTCTCGGTAGCTTGCCGGGCTCTCCGAGAGGGGCGGAGGAATCGAACTCGGGTCGGCCATGTTGGCCGCTTGTAAGGCGAACGCCCTACCCGCTGTGCTATAGCAATTTGAAGAAGATAAAGAATAATCTAGGTTTCAAGTTGGCAGATTCAAATAAAAGATGATTAGAGGATTTCCCACTGGAAAGCATTATTTTCTTTTGAAGGAGCTATACTCTGCTATACTCGTGGTGACTTCTGGCTCTACACTCAGGGATCATTCCTGGCAGGGGCCAGGAGATCTTATAGAATGCTGGGGATCAAATCTCAGATGGTCACATGCAAGGCAAGCACACTTCCCACTGCACTATCTCTCTAGTCCCTAGAAAGTTTTATTTTGTAATTGTTTTAATTGTGAAGAAAGGTTAAACAAAAGTGAAGGCTATCCTATAGTAATGCCATAAAGTTGTGTTGTTCAAAATTATAGCAAAAGCAAACAAAAGTATTTTTTATCCAAAATAAAAAAGGGGGCCCACAGTAGAAACTACGAGATAAATTCAGGAAAATTTATTTTTCTTATGTTCAGTTTCATTTTTCAATATAAAATCCCTAATCAAAATGTCTTCTTATTTACTACTTCCTGTGAAAGTCTGCTTAGTTTTGTGAGAGTCTTAGCTGGGTGTAGAAAGCAGGGGTAAACTGATAGTGGAGGAAGTTTCACTATTTCCAGAAGTCTGGTTGGATTGTAGAGGAATTACCAAAGGATAACGCAGACTTACAGTAAGGGAAAGCTATAACCTCTCTTCAGTGCAGCAGACTAGTGAGGGAGTATTCAGATGACTCAGAGATCAGTTGTATGGAGAGTACCACCTTGGACAGTGGGTGGCACATGGCCAGTATACAGTGCTTACACTGAGCATAAAATACCCTGGAAGCCAAGAAATACTCTTTATTTTGTCTCCTTCTGTCCTCTGATCTCCTGCCAGTGTGTTCAAGTGGCCAAAACTAATTGGACTACAATTAATCAGAGTGTAATTGATCAGCTTCCTTAGGCATATATCAGGGTGGGGAAAAATAGAAAATAGTAATTGAGAGAGGAAATGGAAAATTCCAGCACATCCTTGGAAATGAATTAACTTTAAATGTATTTTTTACTAAAACCTATTTTGTGATACATTTTAGTGAAACAGATAAAGATGGTGGCTTCCTGTGCTTGTTGTGTGTTTTGATCAGCTTAAAAGAATGGGACTTCTAATGATTTTCCTAGGACATATATTGACATAAGAACAGGACACATATGGCAAAAGATATATTTTTTATCTAGAAACGATTTAATTGGTAATGTCCTTCAGGATTTCTCATACATAATTCCCCATTACATTTCTCGAATTTTATATTTGGGACCTGTGTAGAAGATAACACGTACTCAAATTAAGTTTTATGTTCAGTACCCTGGGATATTTCTGGAGTTTGACATTTTATCATACACCTTTCAGTCATTTTCCCATGTAGCACTGTAGCACCATCCTCCCTTTGTTCATCCATTTGCTTGAGCGGGCCCAGTAACGTCTCCATTGTGAGACTTGTTGTTACTGTGTTTGGCATATCGAATATGTCACAGAGAGCTTGCCAGGTATTTTGTCTTAAAATTGAGGAGATGTTAATGATCATCCGATTATTGATAAATATATTACATTGGGTATAGCTGTAGATGGAGTCAGGAAGCACACTACGAAAACTGAAATGTTGGATTGGAGCAATTCATAATATTGTAGGCTCAGCTAAGTCATGCTCCAAGAACAAATTAATCTCCAGAATTTTATAGACTCTCTATACCAACAATTATTTTTCACTACTGATCCATGTTTGATTTTTGTGCATTTGTTCATAATTCACTGTTTGTAGTTAATTGTGTCATCTGTTACATTACCATAGTTTAAAAGTTTGGAATAACACATGGATATTTGGTGAGTGTTAAATTTTAGTATACTTTAGATGAAGTTATTTGTTTTTGAGTCTACCTGAAACTATTATCTACTTTTTTCCCATCTTCAAATAAGAATTGTAAATTTATAGAAAAGCAGTAATTAAACATATATTCCCTAATTTAATGTAGCATAAGACAATATCATTTCTATATTGTAAATTAGAAAAATGAAGATTAAGTGAAAAATCTTGTCCAAGAATACACAGTGAGTTTACAAATGAGTCTAATGAGTCAAAGGCACACACATACACAAACACACACAAATACACAAACACACAAGAGAATTTAATACCTATGTATCTAATTGCATATGTGATAGTGGAATAAAGAAAAGAGTAAAACTCCGCTGGGATTGGAAATAAAAAGAATTTTTGCACTTCCTCACAGTTGTTTTCCTGTGTTCTGGACTTATGCCTTGTTCTTTTACCTGTATCATCTTTTCTTCCTCTTTTACCAATTCTGCTCAAGAGAGGATCTTGGCAATGGCTGAAATTAAAGTAAAAATAACTGAATATTTTACTTCTGTCTTCCATTTTTATAAATGTAAAAAGTTGGTTAAGGATTGATAGTCCAGCATATATGAAAAATAAATAGCAATATATGAGGTATACACCATCTTTAAAGGAACTTACATGAGTAAAGATTATTATTATCCCTAAAATTATGTATCATAAAAAGTTAAAAGTTAAAGGCCCTCCCGTTGATCATCGATTTGCTCGAGTGGGCCCAGTAACGTCTCCATTGGAGACTTTGTTGTTACTGAGTCTGGCATATCGAATACGTCATGGGGAGCTTGCCAGGCCCTGCCGTGCAGGCGAGATACTCTCGGTAGCTTGCCGGGCTCTCCGAGAGGGGCCGAGGAATCGAACTCAGGTCTGCCATGTTGGCCGCTTGTAAGGCGAACGCCCTACCACTGTGCAATCGCTCCAGCCCTCTATGCTATCGCTCTGTGCTATTGCTCCAGATCTCTATGTATCATAGAGATGCTAATAGTATGATTAGAAGATAGTATGGTATAGAAGAAAGAAAGAACTCTGCATTCAACAATTAAATTGGATCCATATTATATTTCTTGTATTTTTGTGGCCATTGGTAATTTATTTAGATTTTTGTGGATTTATGTGGCCTTAGCTTTCTCAGATATATTGATAATTCTCACGGCAGAGTCTGGCAAACTCCCTGTGGCGACCCAATATGCCAAATACCAGTAACATTGAAGGGTCTCATTCTCCTAACTCTGAAAGAGCCTTGAATATGGCACTTTTTAAAAAAATCTCAGGGCTAGGACGAAGGAGACGTTACTGGGGCCTGCTCGAGGCAATCGACGAATAACAGGATGGTTGTGATTGTGATTGTGATTGTGATGACCAAAACTCCATCATGAAAGCTTTGTAACTGTATCTCATGGTGATTCAATAAAAAAATAAATAAATGAATTTAAAAAAAAGAAGAAAAAAGTTAACAAGTGAATCCAAGTGTAAAAATTAATGTTGGTGAAGAGCATTTTTATATGTGCTTTTTGGCCTTTCAGGTTTCTTCTTCGAGAAATTTTTTGTTCATTTCATCGCCCCATTTTCTGATGAGGCCGAATGTTTTCTTCTTGTAGAGTTCAACCAGTGCCTTGTATATCCTTGATATTAACTCCTTATCAGATGGGTATTGGGTGAATATCCTTTCCCATTCTTTAGACTATCTTTGTATTCTGGTCACAGTTTCTTTTGAGGTACAGAAGCTTCTTAGTTTAAGATACTCCCATTTGTTTATCTCCGTTTCCACTTGTTTGTTTTTGAAGATACCTTTAGCTTCAATGTTTTGGAGGGTTTTGCCGACCTTTTCTTCAATGTGTCTTATGGATTCTAGTCTGATATTGAGGTCTTTAATCCATTTTGATCTGTCTTTTGTGCATGGTGTTAGGTAGAGGTCTGAGCACTTTTTTTTTTTATTTTAGCATGCAGCTATCCAGTTTTACCAGCACAGTTTGTTAAAGAGGCTTTCTTTGCTTCACTTCAAATTTCTTGCTCCCTTATCAAAGATTATATTATCATGTATCTGAGGGTGTGTGTAAGGATATTCTACTCTGTTCCATTGGTCTGTGGATGTATATTTGTTCCATGGGTAATAATCTTGTCTTGAATATGACCTACCATGATTTGTTCCCTGATATACCATATAGTCACCAAAGTCCACAGGAACAAGTTCTGAGTATCACCGGGCATAAAAACAAAAACAAAACAAAACAAAGCACATTTATTTGAATGAATTATTATAATATCTGATATAGAAAATTATATAATAGCACTAGATATTTATCTAATAATCATAGACAACAGATATTTTAATTTATTTCAGAGTTTCAATCAATAATTGTAACCGATTCAATACTTTATAGTGATTTGGGGGCATTTGTTTTGTTTGGGGACCATATCCAGAAGTGTTCAGGGCTTATTCCTGGCTCTGCACTCAGGGATCACTCCTGGAAAGGCTGGGATTTATATAGGATGTCAGAGATCAAACCTGGATATTTCATGTTAGAAGCAAGCACCCTATTCACTGCGTTGGCTCCTGTATAGTGACTTTTATGATTCAAATACTTTCTCTCAAAAATTAGTCTGAATGAGTTAGCTCAGTTAGAATCATTAGTATAATTGTTATTTGAAATGTTGGCTAGAAATTGTATTTTCTACAGCAGCCATACCTGTGACAGATTATGTTCTTCTATGGGACAGATTATTTTCTTATAGTTCATTACCTGTGGCCTCATGTTCTCTATCAGCCTAGTCATTAAACCCTAGTCTTTTGGTAATGACAGTATCACGGAGATTCAGATCAAAACAACAATGAGATATCTTCTCACACCACAGAGACTGGCACACATCCAAAAGAATAAAAGCAACTGGTGTTGGTGTGGATGTGGGGAAAGGGGGTCTCTCCACTGCTGGTGGGAATGCCAACTGGTTCCACCCTTTTGGAAAACAATATGGATGTTTCACAAAATGTTAGAAATTGAGCTCCCATTTGACCCAGCAATGCCATTTCTGTGAATATATCCTGGAGATGCAAAAAAGTGTAGTAGAAAATCAACTTTGCTCGTATGTTTATTGCAGCACTATTTACAATAGCCAGAGTCTGGGAAAAAAATGAGTGCCTTAGAATAGATATGACTGGTTAAAGAAACTATGGTACATCTACACAATGGAATACTGTGAAGCTGTTAGAAAAGATGAAGTCGTGAAATTTGCATATAAATGAATCAAGAGAGAGAGTATCATGCTAAGTGATAATGAGTCAGAAAGAGAGGAACAGCGTAGAATGACCGCGAATCATTTGTGGAATATAAAGTAACATAATGGAAGACTAAAACCCAAGGATAATAGAAATAAGAACCAGGAGGATTCCTCCATAGCTTGGAAGCTAGCCTCACATGCTGGGGGAAAAGGCAGCTGAGATAGAGAAAGAACCACCAAGTTAAGGATGCTTGGAGGGCTCGCTCGGGATGGGATATGCATGCTGAAAGTAGACTGTGGACAGAACATGATGACCACCTAATACCTGCATTACAAACCATAACACTCAAAATCAGAGAGAGAGTAAAAATGGAATGTGCTGTCACAGAGGTGGGGTGGAGGTGGGGGGTGGCATGGGATAGTTGTGGTGGGAGGGATACTGGGAACAATGGTGGTGGATATTGGGCACTGGTGGAGGGATGGGTACTCGATCATGCATGACTGAAATATAATCATGAAAGTTTGTAATTCTGTAATTGTATTTCATGGTAATTCATTAAAAATTTTTAAGAGAGAAGAAAATAATGTTGGTGGGGGCCAGAGAGATAGTACAGCAGCTAAGTCCTTGCCTTTTATGCAAGTGAGGCATATTAAATCCCCTGTACCTCGTATGCTCCCCAGAGCACAGCTAGAGTGATCCTTAAGCACAGAGCCAGGAGTAAGCCCTGAGCATCACAGATATGACCCCAATACCAAAAACCAAACACGAGAGGATAGACCTAGGAGATTGAGGGTGTGATTAAGCCTTTTTATCCCTTTCAATCATTATTTTTATTTAAGCATAAAGCTATTTTAAACCTGGAAATACTTCTACTTAGCGGTAGGAATTTTAAGTGAGTGGAAAGGTAAATATATTAAAATCATTCATGTTTCTAACCTAAGTTAATTACATAATAGTCTTAATTTTTATTGAGACTCACAATTCATATATGCATCAAGAGTAAATTTATGTCACAGTATGGGCTTATGGAAAAAGAAGTAGTTCTCACTTTTCCCTGAAATATATAGAAGTGTTTTCTGAGTCAGCTTAAAAAAATCTTCATCCAGTTGAAAATAACCATGGGTATTACACAAGGGATGATTGTGATGTCTCAAGAGTTTTCTGTTGTGGTGTAGCAACTAAAGAAATACAGATGAAGGATGTATAACTTGAAGATTACATGTAGTCCAAATTGTTGAATCCCTAAGAGATTTCAGCTCCCAGATCCCTAAAGAACCTGTATTTTCTGGGGGATATTTTATATGTTCATTCAAAACAGACCAGCATTCCTGTTCTTGTCCCTTTTGTGATTGCCTCTGCTTGACTCAGATCAGTGTCTGAATCCTCTAAGAACATGCTGCTTTTGATTCTGACACACCAGGAGGCTGATGGCATTTCTGGCTCTCATTCAGCAAGGATTTTCAGAACAAAACAGGAAGTGGAGGTTGGGAAGGGGAGCCCTCATGTTAATTCATATTCATGTTCGGTTGATCTTACTCCTTCGTTACACTGTCCAATTTCTAGCCTATTTCTAAGTTAAGCTCTTTACTTATTGACCTATCTTGAAAAGAAAAGGACAGATTTGGATATGTTTCTTTGATACTTTTATCTGACTATATTAAAAAATGCTTATTGCAAAGCATTCGTAAAATGCCAAGTTCTGTATAATCAATAAAATCATAGATGGTTTCATTGGATGTATTTTCTTTCAATATAGCTCTACATGTCTGAGTTTATTTTAGCACTATTGACATTTGGGCAGGATTCTTTGTTTTTGTGATACTGCTAGAATGTTTGTAGCTTCCTAAGTCTTGCCTTAGGATTATTTTCCTCATTTCATTAGTAAGTAAAGTAAGTAAAGGCCCTCCCGTTGATCATCGATTTGCTAGAGCGGGCCCAGTAACGTCTCCATTGGAGACTTTGTTGTTACTGTGTCTGGCATATCGAATACGTCACGGGCAGCTTGCCAGGCTCTGCCCTGCGGGCGAGATACTCTCGGTAGCTTGCCAAGCTCTCCGAGAGGGGTGGAGGAATCGAACTCGGGTCGGCCATGTTGGCTGTGTGCAAGGCAAACGCCCTACCGCTGTGCTATCGCTCCAGCTC
The DNA here is from genome assembly GCF_029834395.1 of Sorex fumeus. Lineage (NCBI taxonomy): Eukaryota > Metazoa > Chordata > Mammalia > Eulipotyphla > Soricidae > Sorex > Sorex fumeus. Next base: position 44,976,793 of record NW_026606108.1, on the reverse strand, counting down.
AGTTGGGAGAGCGTTAGACTGAAGATCTAAAGGTCCCATTTCATTAAAGCAAATAAAACTGGGTCCAAACATTGCTCACTGTCCATTAGAGAGATGAAATTGCCCACAATTGAGAACTCCTATTTTATTTTCACTTTTGGACCAAACCTGACAATGCTCAGGCCTTACTCCTGGCTCTGTGCTCAGGGATCATTCCAGGTGGGAATCAAGTAATCTTATCTGGTGCTACGGATCAATCCTTGGTAGGCTGTGTGCATGGCAAGCATTCTATCTGCTGTACTATCTCTCTGGTCTGAGAACTATTTGTACATATTAAAAGAAAATAAATATTTTGCTGTCTGTACAGTTTTGTTTTCTTTTATTTAAGCTAATGCTGCTTGTTGGATTTTTTCTCTCTCTGGTCTGAGAACACTTGTACATGTTAAAACAGAATAAAAGCTTTGGTGTCAGTACAATTTTTTTCTTTTATTTAAGCTAACATTGCTTGTTGGAAGTCTTCCTCTATCATAAGGTAGTCTTTCTTTTTTTTTAATTTTTATTGAATCACTGTGATGGGAGATGTGTGCAGAATATGAAAGCTTGGGTTACAATCACACAATGATCAAACACCCATCCCTCCACCAGTGCACTTTCCCCACCACCAATATCCCTTTTCTCACCATCCCCCTGCCTCCATGGCAGACATTATTCCCCATAATATCTCTCTACTTTTGGGCATTATGATTTGCAATACAGAAGCTGAGCGGTCATCATGTTTGGTCCTTTATCTACTTTCTGCCACATCTCCCATCCCCACAGATTCCTCCAGCCATCATTTTCTTAGTGATCCCTTCTCTATTCCATCTTCTATCTCCCCTTTGCTCATGAGGCAGGCTTCCAGCTATGGAGCAATCTACCTGTCCCATGTGTCTACTATCCTTAAGTGTCTTTCAATTATAGTTTCTGCTGACAGCTTTTCTTTGTGTAGATAGAACATATTTATTGCCCATGAGTTAGGTTGAATGAGGTTGTTTTCTTATTCTCTTTTATTTTTAATGAAACTTTATAGTCAAAGTGAGGTCTGCACTTGTGTGTTCAATTGCAGCATTGTTTCCAATAGCTAGAATCTGGAAAAAACCTGAGTGCCTGAGAACAGATGACTGGTTAAAGAAACTTTGGTACATCTACACAATGGAGTACTATGTAGCTGTTAGAAAAGATGAAGTCGTGAAATTTACATACGAGTGGTACTATATGGAAAGTATCATGCTAAGCAAAATGAGTCAGGAAGAGAACGATAGACATAAAAAGATTGCATTCATCTGGGGGACATAAAGTAACAAAATAGGAGACTAATATCCAAGAATAGCCGAGATCAGCACCAGGAGGATTACTCCATGGCTTAGAGGCCAGCTGCACATGCCAGGGGAAAAGGCAGCTCAGATAGAGAAGGGAGCACCAAATATAGGGTGTTGAGAGGATCCTCTCAGGATGGGAGATGCGTGCTGAAAGTAAACTATAGACCGGACATGATCACCAGTCAATGCCTCTTTTGCAAACCACAGCACCCAAAAGGAGAGAGAGAACAAAAGACAATGCCCTGCCAACAGAGGCAGGGTGGGATGGGGGAGATGGGGAGTGTTAGGGCTACTGGGTTCATTGGTGGTGGAGCATGAGTACTGGTGGAGGGATGGGTATTCGATCATTTTATAACTGAAACCCAAGCACAAAAATTTGGGTTTTTTGTTTTGTTTTTTTTTGTTTTGTTTTCTTTGCTTTTGGGGTCACACCCAGCGATGCTCAGGGGTTACTCCTGGCTCATGCACTCAGGAATTACTCCTGGCGGTGTTTGGGGGACCATATGGGATGCTGGGAATCGAACCTGGGTCGGCCATGTTGGCTGCATGCAAGGCAAACACCCTACCCGCTGTGCTATTGCTCCAGCCCCCTAGCACAAAAATTTGTAAGTCTACAACTGTGCCTCATGGTATTTCACTAATAAAAATTTTAAAAAAATTAACAACTTTTAATATTTGGCTTGCCATTGAACCAAAATTTTATTATGGCCTTAAATGCTGTATACTTATTTGCTAAGTATCAAAGTTTCCTTTGAACTAATAAATGGTAAGTTATAGACTGCCTACACTCAGTAGCCTTGGTGAAATGTAGTTGGAGACAGCAGAGACGAGACTGTAAATGACATCGGCCACTAATAAGCTGTACAAATTTTATTCTAAAAGCAAGAATACCATTGGAATTTCTAAATAGGAGAGTAGAATGATCTGTTTTTTTGGGGGGGAAAACAGATGCCCTGATGTTCTTGAAAATATTTTTATAAGCAATAAAGTCATAATGAATGGGAGCTTTGATGATAATCTTGATTAATCAGGAATTCTCTATTCATTCTGCCAAGTTTCCTCCAGGACTGGTCTAAATAACATATGGCATGTTCATCTCTTGAGGCCATATTGCAACATAATTTTTTTGGTAGCAAAATATATGCAACTTGATTTTCAGGTTACTTCTTTCCAATTCAAATGAAATTCCACGATTACAAAGTAAGTTCAATGCTTCTAGCTTGGCAATCTCACATCTCAAAAATAATTCTTCTTTTGGCAGTATTGGTATTCCATATTCTCACGTATACTGCTTATTCCCAACATATATCACATTTGTACATATTATTTTGGTTGTTGTTAAATAAAAATAACAACTTAAAATGTAGAAACCTCCTAATTGTATTTGATTCATGGAGAGAGTTTTAGTGTTTTCTGCAACAGAAACTAGTGCATTAAATTTTTTATCCAAGAAATGGTCAGATCTTTTGGAAGAACAATGACATTGGTTTATTTGCCTCAGAAACAATTAATTCTCTTCTTCCCTCTTTTCTCTCTCTCACTCCTTTGTTTTGGTTTCCCTTTGAAATCCTTGCTGATTTCCTCTTTCCCACCACCCTTTTCCATTTCTCCCCTCATTTTCTCCCTCCCCACACTTCTTTCTCCTGCTTTTCTGCCGTCCATCACTCCTTTCTTTCTACTACATACCAAGAACTTTTATTTTGTGCTACGAATTATGTTTGGTCCTGGAAATAACTCAGTCTAAATGGAACATAGATAAGTTACTAGGAAAATACAACCCGGTGTAATCTCTGCCGCTGCGTATGTGGCAGTATAGAAAGCAAATTGAAGAACATAATCAGGACATCTAACTTAGAATTGGAGTCACTGCAACTTCTGAAAGGAAACAATGTCCAAGGAGAGAACTAAAGAGCACATGACATATTCTTTCTTTATATATTTATTTTTTTTCTTAAATTTTTATTAGTGAAACACACGAGATATAGTTGTAGACTTACAAATTTTTGTGCTTGGGTATCAGTTATACAATGATCGAATATCCATCCCTCAACCAGTGCTCATTCTCCACCACCACCAGTCCCAGTATTCCTCCCTCCCCCCACCCCCCCATCCCACCCTACCTCTGTGGCAGGGCATTCCCTTTTATTATCTCTCTCCTTTTGAGTGCTGTGGTTTGCAAAAGAGACATTGAGTGGCAATCTAGTTTGGGCTATAGTCTACTCTCATCACGCATTTCCCATCCTACGAGGATCCTCCCAACACCTTTTATTTGGTGCTCCCTTCTCTGTCTGAGCTGCCTTTTCCCCTAGCGTGTGCGGCTGTCCTCAAAGCCATGGAGTAATCCTTCTGGTACTTATCTTGGCTATTCTTGGGTTTTAGTCTCCTATTTTGTTACTTTATGTTCCCCAGATGAATGCAGTATTTCTATGTCTATCCCTTTATTTCTGACTCATTTCACTTAGCATGATACTTTCCATGTAGTACCACTTGTACATGAATTTCATGACTTCATCTTTTCTAACAGCTGCATAGTACTCCATTGTGTAGATGTATCAAAGTTTCTTTAACCAGTCATTTCTTTTCGGGCACTCAGGTTTTTTTCCAGATTCTAGCTATCGTAAATAGTGCTGCAATAAACAAACAAGTGCAGATGTCACTTCGACTATATTTTTTTGCCTCTCTGGGATATATTCCCAGGAGTGGTATTGCTGGGTCAAATGGGAGTTCAATTTCTAATTTTTGGAGAATCGTCCATCCTGTTTTCCAAAAGGGCTGAATCAGTCGGCATTTCCACGAGCAGTGAAGGAGAGTCCCTTTCTTGCCACATCTGCGCCAACACCTGTTGCTTTTGGTCTTTTGGATGTGGGCCAGTCTCTGTGGTGTGAAATGATATCTCATTGTGGTTTTGATCTGCATCTTCCTGATGATTAATGATGTAGAGCGTTTTCTCATGTGC